>NW_028261383.1:98010994-98328494 GCF_051295495.1 Thamnophis sirtalis
CTTGTGAGATCTATGGCTATAAATTGATTCATAAAGCTAGAAAAGGTTTGTAGGACTGAATGCAACCAGAAGATCCCATTAAGAATAAAAGGTATAAGTCTACTCTTCTTTGTACATACACAACAAACTCTCATTGGTTTTAAAATGTATTCTGGGGTTCTAGAACTGTAGCAGGAACCATAACTCACAATTACTGTCAGTTCTCTATTACCTAAATAATTTGGAACAGTTTATTCTTAAGGAAGAGGCAGCAATATTAAGAGAGTAGGATTTTTTAAAGTTCAACAGAGAAGGAAATGCTTAAAGCATGAAATGGTTTAGCTAAATATCTTTAGAGGAAGGACCAAAAACCCAGCAGCCTGAATGCAGAAATAAGAGCCTAAGTAGTATAACAATATTTTTAAAAATAATGTAGAAAGTCTAATATATGTACTGGCCTATGACTGAAATACATTGAAATTTGAATTTGAATTCTAATATATATGTTTTCAGAAATTCCAATGTTCTCTCTTTTAAAAATTTTTTTCTTAAAAATCATGTCAAAGCATCAATTCAATTTGGTCTACTTTTCAGAGGAAAACAGAAACAGTATAATTAACTCCAGCCTAGAATCGGTCATATCATCATCAAACGCCAACAGTTTGCTCCAGTCCAGTAATGCTGTTCAGCCTAACAAGAACTCAACTGAATCTAATGCAGAAGTTATCAAACCCAACCGGCCAAATTCACTGTAAGTATACGCCTGATAAACATACCAGCAGTTCTTATCTACTGATCTTCAGATACCATGATTGGAAACAGATGCTATTCCCCACTAGGCTCTTGTTTCAATAATATCATGTAAAATTAACTCCTGGCTATGTACTGAGGGATATTTAAAAAAAAACCCTACTATTTGGGCAAATATTTAATCTTTGGGTCCTTTCCCCAAAACATTTTTATGCTGCTGCTTGCTGATTTGTGCTTATGTCTTGTACTTAACGCAAATTATGTAGGGGCATTGTTTAGTTTCATTTGCTTTTAGAAGTTGAGGAAGTCTGTCTATTTAGGAAAGTGCTTTTGGCATAGCTGTTCAGCAACTGAATGTCTGCCAGTCTTTCTGCTGTTTGTGAATTGATAATGCTGTAATGCAATGATTTAAATCATAAATCTTAGGCTTAGCAGATCAGTCTGGTGTATTAGGAACTGTTATTACAAATTGTAGTTGAATCAAAACATTTTCTTTTTCTAAGCTCTGTTACCTCTGGGTTATCCACTTGAATTTTATCTACTCCATCTTTATATCTCTTTGGCAAGTAGAATCCATTCAAGATTATCACAATGATTAAGTATTACAAAACCTAATCAAAGACTGCTGTTCTAAGATCTTTTGTTGCGGAACATATTTGTGTGACATCACTGCACTGTGTGATTTTACCACCCCCAGCCACTGGCTGCTAGAGAGAATGACAGATGTTTTGTGTTGGTTGACATTCTCCAGAAAGGGAGATATGAAAGATAACAGCTGATGTTTTTGGTAGCAGCCATGCATATTCCGTAATACTGAAATATTGGAATTTAGTGTGCTTACCAGTAAAGGAAGTAACTGCTTTATCTTTGCCAGTATCTACACTGTAACCAGCTACTTTTAGAACTGTCATAAGCATAAAGCTAAACTGATGTTGCCTTTACTTACATAAGTGTTTAGTCTATTGAGAATCTGAGATCCTAGAAAAACATTTTTGTAGGTTTACTCATTGTTCAGTCACAACTCTAACACATTCCAATTAGCAAAGTAGCCTCTCCTTTTTCAGTTCTTCTAATATAGGCTGATTTTTTTCTGGCAATGGAATAGTTTTAAAGTGGAGTCAGCAAGGTTTGACATCTTAATTGTAGGTCCTATCTCTTGTATTTGCCAGTAGAAGCTTTACAACTGGAAAAAAAATGCTGTTGGCTCAAAAAGAAATCTGTTGTCCTTAGCTATTGAAAAAGCTATTACATTATTTTTCAAATATGACAAAAATAAATCCTTAATAAATGGAGTATTTCATTTCCTGTGGAAACAGTGGGATGACTAATTTTATATTTCATTTAGTAATAAAGCAGTGTTTTAATGCATCTAGCTATTCAAGAGGCAGGTTCAGTCACTAAATGCTGAGATAAAAGATTGCCTATAGACTGTGTTCTTCTCATTGTGGTGCTAAGAATTTTTGTTTCCAGAAGGAAAAATAAAAAAAAAATCCTAAATCAGTGAAATAACTACTCTATTTGAAAATCAGAAATATTACCAAAACAATGAAATTAGCCAATTTTCATCTATATTCGTTTTGTTATTATCTCAATTTTAAAATACTGAAGAAAATTTTTTGAGGTGGGAGTTGTATTCTCCAATATGCCTGTCATTATCCTTGCTTATTATAACTCTTGGAAATCTCTTTAGTAGTTTCTATCATCTTATTTAAAATAAAGGGATAATTTGACTTTTCCTATATTATGTGGGAACATTTCTAAGCTCACACTGAACTCAGAGAAACACAGAAACAATGTATTATAGGGAGACAGCCATATTAATCTGTGGCAGCCAAAAATTAATAGAAGCCGTATCATCTTTCCAGGCTAACATTTTTTTGTATTTTATTTTTATTTTGTATTTTATTGGTCTTGTATGCTGCCCACTCCCGAAGGACTCCGGGCGGCTTACAATAAACAAAGGAAGGGGATAAATAGACAAACAGACAAACAACAATTTAAAATACACAACATTCATAGTTACAGTGGGGCTGGCTATTTCAACAGCCCCCCAGCATGCCGGAGCAGCCAGATCTTAGTGGCTTTGCGGAAGGCCGGGAGAGTAGTAAGGGTCCGGATCTCCACGGGGAGCTTGTTCCAGAGGGCTGGAGCTGCAACAGAGAAGGCTCTCCCCCGGGGAGTCGCCAGCCGACATTGGCTGGTAGATGGGATCTGGAGGAGGCCTAGTCTGTGCGATCTGATCGGTCTATGGGAGGTAATTGGCAGGAGGCGGTCTCTCAGGTACCCAGGTCCGATGCCATGTAGGGCTTTATAAGTAACGACTAGCACCTTGAAGCGAGTCCGGAGACTAATGGGTAGCCAGTGCAGCTCGCGGAGGATAGGTGTAACGGGGGTGTACCTGGGTGCACTCACGGTCGCTCGCACGCCTGCATTCTGGACTAGCTGAAGTCTTTGAACACTCTTCAAGGGCAGCCCCATGTAGAGCGTGTTACAGTAATCCAGTCTTGAGGTCACAAGGGCGTGAGTGACTGTCTGAAGGGCCTCCCGATCCAGGTAGGGTCGCAATTGGTGCACCAGGCGAACCTGGGCAAAGGTCCCCCTGGTCACAGCCGACAAATGGTGTTCTAAAGTCAGCTGGGGATCCAGGAGGACTCCCAAATTGCGAACCCTCTCTGAGGGGCGTATAATTTCACCCCCCAGCCTGAGAGATGGAATACTTGGCCAATCTTTGGGAGGGAACATCAGTAGCCACTCGGTCTTGTCTGGATTGAGTGCCAACTTGTTTTTAAAAATTAAGAAGGAAAATTTTGACACTTTGTCACAGAGATGAAGTGGCTAAATTAATGCAAGATTTAAACTGAGATAAGGCAAGGAGAAAGAGTGGAAAATAAGATGGATATATAAATGCAAGCTACAAGTGAAATAGGGCCTCAGTGGTTAAGATGTTGAGCTTGTCAATGAGAAAGGTTGGCAGTTTGGTGGTTCAAATCCCTAGCGCTGCGTAATGGACTGAGCTCCCATTACTTGTCCCAGCTTCTGCCAACCTAGCAATTCGAAAGCAGGTAAAAATCCAATAGAAAAATAGGGACCACTTTGGTGGGAAGGTAACAGCCTTCCATGCCCCTTCGGCATTTAGTCATGCCTGCCACATGACCACAGAGACGTCTTTGGGCAGTGCTGGTTCTTCAGCTTTCAGAGATGAGCACTGTCCCTAGAGTCAGGAACGACTAGCACATATGTGCGGGGGGAACTTTTACCTTTATCTCTTACGTTACCCTCTTAATTATCAGTTGTAATATGTTAAAAACCCATTATGTTGTTGAGTTTTGGAAAATAACCTTTCAATTATATGAGTTCGGTCATATTGGAAAAGTTTCTTTTTTCCAAGGTGATTACTTGATATCAGGTAGTATATGCAGAGAAATGCAAAGATTCAACGCTACGGATGATTAGTTGGTGAAGCTGACAATTTTGCTGAAATAGATAAATGTATTTTTTTGATTACAGAAAAGAAATTATCTACTTTTATTACTGACCGGAAGTCATGAACTTTTTACATATAAATAAGAAAAATGAACATCACTTATGATTTTGATGACTAGACAGTATTGATTATAGAAAGAATAATAATATGATATAACTTTAGAGGGAGAGGTCAAAATGTAATTATAACTGCTGTGAAGAAACCTTTTTGTATTCTTCCCTCTCTTTTCCATTTTTCTTTCACTTTTTTTACTTTTCTTGGACTTCTTTCTTTTATTTCTTAATGCCCACCAGTTTGTGTTAGCTTTACCTTCGTGTTTGAAAGTTTTAATAAAAATGGAACTTAAAAATAATCTGTAATAAAGTGTCAAACTGCTCTGATGATGGCAGAATATTACATTAATCTATTTTAAAGGTTGATTGCAGTTTCAGCATCCTTTTAAGCACTGCTAATTTAAGAATGGGAAAATGACACATTGTGGATTAATCATGCCAATAGAGGGGGATTGTTTGTTTTTATTTTCTAAGATCTAAATGTAGAGTTGATTTAAAAAAATGTTTTCCTTTTGAAGACAACTTCCCTGTTATGTTGCTACAGCTTTCTTAACATAAATTTACAGAAACCTATACTGATACATACAGACATACAGACACACACACAGAGACACACACAGACACACCCAGACACACACAGAGTATATTTTGGTCTGATAGTGAGCCTGGAACCTCTGTATTCCGTGTTTAACAATATTTTATTCAATTTTTCAATTTTCACATTCCATTTGCAATCATTTATACACAGGGTATTTACTATAAGCAAAGAAGAAAAAAAAAAGAAAAAAGGAATAAAACGAACAAATAAAAAGGAAACACAACTCATCATTCACAACCCCACCTAACCCTTGCATCCTCCATACACCCCATCTACCCCCTCCAACTTTCCTTTCTCCCTCTAACACTCCGCTCCTACTTCCCTTTCCCCTCAAACCTTCCTTCTCCCCTTACTCCCCAGACACCCTCCTTACATACTCCTTACATTCCCCTTACTCCTTCCTTACTCCTCCCTCTTCCTTCCCTCTACCTCCCTCCTTGGTGTATGCCTTTATTCGAGTGTTGTTTGATCTAATAAAAGTAAAGTGAACCAAGGAAATAATAATAATAATAATAATAATAATAATAATAATAATAATAATAATAATAATAAAAAAAAAGAACCACCGTATATAAATACATTCTTGTTCTTATTAAGACTATGTTAACACCCCCCCACCCCACCCCCCACAATCCCCATCCCTAATCCCCATCCCTAATCCTCCCGGCTTCCCAGGGCCCACACCTGGCACTACCTTCTATCTAAAATATCTTGTATACATATGGATTAAAAAATAAAAGTAATATATCAAAAGAAAAAGAAAAGCAGAGAAAGAAAAAAAAGGAAAAAAAGAAAAGAGAAAAGAGAAAAAAGAAAAAAAGAAACCACTCTTTGTGTTGATCTCAGCCCCCCATCTTTATCTATGCTTAAATAGTATAAATCATTCTATCTATATTTTATTCTCGTCTCTTACTTCTTTGCTATTTACCCCAATCTTCTGTAGACTCTCCCGTTCCCTTCCTAAACCTCATGATCCCTTCCAATAAGATTTAAGCAGCATGGTTCATGCCATATATTCAAATATAACTTTACAGACAAGTAATCAAACTTTCCCTTCTAGTAAAATTTAAACAACGTAAATGATCTTTCTTTGCCCCTTTTTCAAACAGTAATTCAAAATAATCTAACCAGATTTCCCCTTCTTAGTAAAGTTAAACAGCGTAGATCAGATATTACTTTACACAGGAATCAGTTTCTATCTTAAGATAATTCCAACCGACTTCCCCTTCTAATAGGATTTAAATAACTTAGTTCATTCCACATGCATTTTACCCTCGAACCTCTGTATTCCAAAGTATTTCTGAAGTTCTATTTAATTGACCCAGGAACGCTATGACATTCCAGGAAGACTTGCTGAAACCTGTTTATATATTACACACACACACACACACACACACACAGAGGCAGGGAGAGGGAGGGAGGGAGGGAGAGAGAGAGAGAGAATGAGAATGTCTTTCTGTTATCAGGATTATTTTTTGAAAAAAATGTAAGCCCAATATATTATATAAGACTACTGAGAAAGAGAGCTGTGTTGATACCATAACATTACAATGATAGACAGCTTTTGAAGCTACAATAACAGAGAGCTTTTGAAGCAGTGCTGGAGTTTACTGTATCACTAGAATCTAAGGTTTTTATAAACCACCAAAGTTTGTTAAGGAATCCAAACCCTTTTTCTTCTCTTATGTATTTCATAATTAGCCTCTTGCTCTGGATGACAGGCTAAGGTCAAATTGTACTGAATCTCTCCAAGAGACAGAGCTGCCTCCACTTAGTGTTGATTCAATAGGTTTCTGACAGAGTCCCTTTGAACTTAACACGGTCTCAGTTTGGAGTGGTAGAGAAAGAGTTAGGAATAGTCACTGGGAGAACAAATCTCTGAGCCAGATATAACAGGCATATCAAACCGATATATAAGTGTAAGACTACTGAATCTTTTTAGGAAGAGGGCTTTTCAGTTTGATTTAAAAACTCAGCAGGGTGCAGTTTATTCTGAATTCTTCTATTTGACCTATCTCATTTTTGATACACGCATGCACGCACGCACACGCACGCACACACCTTTCGTAGATTTGAAATTCCCAGGGTTCACAGTGGTAAAGAGAAATGACAACTTTCACCCTCACTTAAAAAGCAGATCTACTGTAACTACAGGAGAAATAAATGGAAGTATTCTCAGTTTCATAACAAAAATGCAATTGGCCCAATACTTATTTAAGGAGTCATACTGTACCTTCCATTCTTTGTTAGGAAAATGGAAAGGCTGAGAATAGCACCTCTGTTCTACGTTGTAGGGCATACAGGGATGCATCTCTGAAGGGTTTTGAAAATCAGTCCAGACTTCTTGATAAGCACTGCCAGTCTTCCCCACAGTATTGTCTCACTGAGATCAGATAGGAGAAAAGATGCAGAGTCATCTAAGAGGTTCTATAGGCAGCCTGTCAGCCAGCAATTCTTCTCATTTTTTTAGCCTTGCTAGTCACAAGTACACCAATGCTCTATCCTTCTAAGAGGTGCTGAAGTGGCAACCAGGAGGTGGTTAAGGTACAGGTGAAACTCGAAAAATTAGAATATCATGCAAAAGTTCATTTATTTCAGTAATGCAACTTAAAACGTGAAACTAATATATGAGATAAGACTCATTACATGCAAAGCAAGATAGTTCAAGCCGTGATTTATCATAATTGTGATGATTATGGCATACAGCTCATGAAAACCCCAAATCCACAATCTCAGAAAATTAGAATATTACATGCAATCAACAAAACAAGGATTGTACATAGAACAATATGACTTGACTTGAGTCTTTAGCGTCGGTACGGCATCGCCAATCCCTTCGCTGTAGAGTCGCATGCATCCCGAACCATCGCCACCCATTGTTTGCGATTTTGAGCGGCAGTTTTGCCATCTCGTATGGTAAAATGGATTCGCGAGAGGTCTTCTTCAATCAGCTTCATCCATGTTTTCCGTGGGGCGTTCTTATGCACCTTCCAGGTTTTGGGCACGGGTGCTTCAATGGTTATTTTGGGCCAGGAGTTGCTGAAAAATGATTGGCTTAATCATAAACACGTCCAAGACTGTTTGCCTCGCACACAAGATTCCCGATCCTGGCCTACTGCTCAATACTCAAACTTTAAAATGTGTTGAAACATTTACGTATCTTGGTGCGAAGATATTGTCCAGTACGTTTATCGATACCGAAGACATAAACCATCGATTAGCAAGAGCCTCAACAACATTCGCAAAATTATACTTTCGACTGTGGTCGTCCCAACAAATATCCAGGCCCACAAAAATGAAAATATTTAATGCTTTGATCATACCAATACTCCTCTATTCATCTGAATCATGGACCTTTACAAAAGCTCAACTACAAAAATTGGAGGTGTTCCAAATGCGATGCCTACGCACCATAAGCGGGCTCAGTCTACATGATCAGAAAACAAATGACTATATACGGAAACTGTGCCTGAACCAACCAACCATAGAACAATATCGGACCTCTAAAAAGTATAAGCATGCATATGTACTCAGTACTTGGTTTGGGCCCCTTTTGCAGCGATTACTCCCTCAATGCGGCATGGCATGGAAGCTATCAGCCTGTGGCACTGCTGAGGTGTTATGGAAGACCAGGATGCTTCAATAGAGGCCTTTAGCTGTTCTGCATTGGGCTCAGGTCAGATGAGTTTGCTGGCCAATCAAGCACAGTAATCCTACGGTCATTGAACCAGGTTTTGATGCTTTTGGCAGTGTGGGCAGCTGGAAAATGAAGTCAGCATCCCCATAAAGCTCATCTGCTGAAGGAAGCATGAAGTGCTCCAAAATCTCCTGGTAGATGGCTGTGTTGAGCCTGGTCTTAATGAAGCACAGTGGTCCAAAGTCCTCTTTTCTGATGAGAGCAACTTTTGCCAAAAGCACCAAAAACTGGTTCAATGACCGTGGGATTACTGTGCTTGATTGGCTCTCCATTCTTCCTCCATACTCTGGGTCCTTGGTTTCCAAATGAGATGCAAAAGTTGCTCTCATCAGAAACTTCAGATCGCTTTGAGTCCTACTTCTCTCGATTAATCAAGAATGTCTCTAAGGTTCCCCTATACAATTTTATTCAATGAATCATAAAATGTGATTTGATATTGGCATAAAGTGTATCTAGTGAGTTTGTTTTAATTCAGGGAATACCTGACAGTGAAAAACTTCTCTAACCATATTTATAAGTCTTATAAATTGCGAAGGAGGAGCAGAGAAATATTTGGCTGATATATAATTGCTAATTGTGATTGGGGAATCAAAGCTTGGGGGCATCAAAAGGATCTTGGCCCATTCTCTTACATAACTTAAGATGTTGATGGTAGAGGCATTTCTCTCCTCTCCCTGTAATTTTTGGTTTTGGGGACTTGCAAGTCTATCTATTTTACTATAAGAGCTCTAACACATAGAGAGTCACTTACTCAAGAATCATCATACTTCTTTAACTGGAGCTATTTCTATTGATAGCATGGGGCTGAGTCAAATCAGTTATTTTGATAAGATCTTGACTGTTCTGCTCTCATCCCAAAATGAATCAACCAGCAATCTATAATAAATGGTCATGTAACTTGCAGGATATTTGGGCTTTTGTTCAGGATACATTCCCCTAAAGAAGCCTGAAAGTAGAGTTCAGTCAAAACTTAGGATGTAAGGAAAAAAGTTCCCTTGCTAGCCATCCTGATTGAGATGGGTATCTTACAAGAGGGGCTGTGTTGTCAAATGTTCCTTTTTCTATCTGATACTTTAACAGGTTTTTAAAAGCTCTGTTTCTCTTTTTGAGTCCTGGATCTGGGTCACTTAACATGTGTCAATGTGAAGCTCTAATGAGCATAAAACCAACCAGACAAAAAACAGAGTTATTTCCAGCTGTTCGGTTTTCTATGACAATAAGGTTCTCTTAAATATTGATCCAGGAAGTAGCATTCTTCTAAGAAGCAGCCTTTTCCTTTTTTACCCCAATATCTATGTAATATCAGGAGATGTTCTGTCATAAACAGAACGTTTAGAGGTCTAATTATGTTTACCCAGTATCAGTTCACATCCAGGGTTTTTTTTGGTCAGAGGCAATGCTAACAGTCTTTTTTCTTATCTCCAAGTGATCAAGTAAAATCATCATCTTCATTTATCATACCCTGTAAGTGATCTTCTCTCCAGAATAATTCTGTATTATCTCAGGATATCAGCATCCAATTTTATTGTAGTTACTAGCTCTACTATCCACAGCAGTATTTTTAGATTATGTACCATGAAAGAAAGATTGATTTTCCTACAGAAATGTTCTACGGTACATACTGAAGGTTTGTTAATGTTGATAAACCCAACTTTTGATTGTGATACTTTTTTTTAATGTTTTGAAAGTTCTCAGATGCCCTTCAAAAATATACAAATGAAAGATATGTTCCTTAAAATGAATTCCTTTTCTCTGTAACTTCTGGATAGTACTTATTCTGTAGTGGACTATTTGTTTCTTCATGTGATTCAAGAATTCCTAGGTTAATGCATCCCCAACAGGCATAAACAATTAAGAATCTTGTGATACTCTCCAAAATGCTTTGTTGCCTATAGCTCTGATCAGGCAGATAGAGTGTTTGTTCAAAGAGATGATGATTTATATATACAGCCATGAATGGGTGATGTCTTGACGAGCAGTACTGGTTTTTCTGATACCATATTTGCATCCACTTCTTCCTTTTGGAAAGGCTTAGATAGGTCAAATGATATCAACTGTTTGCTGATATTAATGACATATTCAAAGTTGAAAAATAAGCACTATATTAAACCCTGACATTGTAAGTGATATTTGATCCTACAAAAAAAGCAAACTGCTTTATTTTTTAAAAGATTCCTAGTATTTAGAAGTTCTGTGATAGTAGGATTGCCTTTGTTCATTAGTCTGATCAGAGTTGTTTCCTAGAGATGACCAGGATATCAACCCATACCTGTTGTCCAGAATATTGAGAGCTTTGTGAAGTCCCTGGTGCTTTCTAGCTTGGCTGTTTCCTGTTTGCTTGCAGATGTTTCCTTACTCTCATTAAAAAGTGTGGGGTTTTGTCCCTGATTATATACAGTAACTTACTCTGCTAGTGTTGATGAGGGTATGCTTTTCTCCTTGGGAGCTCCTTGATTGAAGAATTGATTATTTGTCTGGTGTTAATCCCTGCTTATCTGAATAGTGGCTACTGAAGAGGATGAGGGTATGCTTTTCTCCTTGGGAGCTCCTTGATTGAAGAATTGATTATTTGTCTGGTGTTAATCCCTGCTTATCTGAATAGTGGCTACTGAAGAGGATGCATTCTAGTCTTGTTTTGCTTCCTTCTTGTTTTTTTGTTGTCTCTGTTGAATGGTGTGTAAATGTGGAATATGTAAATTAAGAGCTTTACCAACTATTCCTGCAGAAATCATAAACAACAGTTATTCACACTAAGAAACTTTCCTTTTTAAGCACCATAAGTTATACTAGATATAACCATCTTTAGGTTTATACACAGAACTTGACTTCTAAGTGCTTTGTCACTTTAATCTTTCTGAAATGATGGATCATTTTAAAGGCACTGAGCCATGAATTACGTTGTGAACTACACTTTCATTGAACCATTGTGGTAACTCAATACACTTCAGATATAATCTACCATAGTTTGTTCAGGTATATGATTGTCAATCTAGTTCATTTATAGCATTCTGCTCCTCATTATAGATCTATTGCTTTTTATCTTCAGAATCTGGTTTTTGAATAGCAGCTTTAAAAGATGATTATCTTATGGATGATGACTTTTTTCTTTTATGTTTTTACAAAAAAATAATAATAGCAGACTTCTAGTTCATTTCATTGGATGTAGTTTTGCATGCTTCTCTTTAGGGAATAGTTACAAAATTGTTAAGAGAGGCCAGCATGACATTGATCAGTATAATTTTGGTTATTATACTTTTCAGTCAGATAAATAAGCAAATTTTATGAACTGCTGTAATCTTAAATCTTAAGATACATTGCAGGGTTAGCTGATGCTCTAGGTAAATTTGTTAGCCTGTAGGTCAGTTTAATATTGTTTTAATACGTAGATAACTTCTCAAATTGCTGGACATTTTCACCTCAGGGCAAATCAGAACAGTTGTCTTGACAACTAGGATAGGAACACAGCATGCACAAAGGTCTGCCTATGCTCCGGTTACAATCCACCTAGGCCCTTATAAAAAAATCCAACATTTTCAGAGGAAGTTATAAAATAAATTATTGGCTTCATTAATTAATGTATGGAGGTCAGCTTCATCAGAGTAGTGTAAACTTGAGTTAAGTGGTTAAATGTGGCTATTCTTCCATGCTAAATGTTTCTAGACTAGAAAATTCTTTTCCTTTAGCCATTTCCTCAGTCTTCATTTCTGGCCTTCCAGAAAATGAAGTCTTTTCATTTCTGCAAACATCTGCAAACTTATCAATTTAATGCTTATTAAATTGTGTGTGTGTGTGTGTGTATGAGAGAGAGAGAGAATTAGTCTTAATCTGCTTCACCATTGACAGTATGTGCTTTTGCTATTAATAAGTTTACAGCAAAAACAATGATGAATATTTTAGTATTATTTTGGTTAAATTAGCTACCTTGACTATCAATCAGTGATCATATATTATTAATCAATTCTTCTGCCCAGTTCATAAGTTTTCAAAAGTGATAGCCTAACCTGTTGATAATTCTGGATTTTACAATTCTCACTCATCTTGGGACCAATTTGCAGTAGCGGGTAAACACAAAACCATTGATTAATTAATTATTCCCAGTACTATGATGGCTGCAATTTCCATCATTTCTGTTAGTTTGCTTTTGCCCTTATTTCACTCCTGAGATAACGGGGCAAGTAAAGGACAAACCAGGAAGCTCTTAATATTTTACTTTGTTTTTCTTTAACCACTCCCACTATCATAAAGTCAAGAAGGAAAGTAAACCGTTTTTCTCGTCTTAATTTCCTCTCTGCAGTACAAAAGGTTCTGTTTTGTTTTAGCTACTTGGGCCAAATATCTATGGAAGAACATCAGACTTGTCATTCTACTTCTGTTTAGTCTCTTCATTAGGGCTTCACTAAGAGAGAGATGTCTATGAGGATTCAAGTGCCTTCTTGTATTTCCATGTGGTATATTTCAGGGAGTTGTTTGAAGACAGACTTCTTCATAGACCTGCTTTCCAACCCCTTTGTTCCTTGCCTTGCAGTTGTAGCAAAGTCACCATTTTGTCTGAAAATAATTACAACTTCAATATTTTATTTGTGTATTATGGTTCTAAGGCCACTCAGCTCCTCAGGAGTTCCTCTAGGCAGTTAAAAATAATGATATAAAATATCAAATGGAACACTCACTGCATTTATTTAAAAGAAGGGTATGAATACTTAGTATCTAGAAAAAAACATCTAGTCAAATTGAGTGGCAAAATTGCATTTACTTTATGATTTAGCTGCTTACATAACACACAGGAAATCTGAATAAAGTATCGAATGCTAAATAGAGTACAGCGACATCAGTGGTAAAACTATTTTTCACCAGTGATTAAATTGTTACAAACTGCTCAGTTTTTAATCACTACAGTAATTGCAAGCAAGACAAATAAGTAGCAAGAGAGTTGCTATGCAGTATTTGTAATCTAATAGTTGGTAATCAGAAGTTTATTGATAAATAATAATACCCAAACAAGCAGAAATGTTCTAATTCAAAATCTCAAATGCAACTGTGACTGCAACATTTTTTTTTAGAACATAATATACGCTGTTGAGTTAGAGAAATAATATAAGATAGCAAATTAAATCTAATTGTTATGGTTAACTTTCGATTCTCTTTGAGTAGACATATTCTTCTTATAGCTCGCAGTAGACTCTCGAAGGGTTAACTAAGGCCTGTATTTGTGCTTCTTTTTCCTTTCACTTGGCTAGTTATTTTAAGACATTCTGGCTAGCCAAACCACAGAAAATAGAGCATCATTTTTAAAAATCTTTTCCTGTTTACGAAAGAATAAAACTGAAATGCAACATTAATCTGCGGGACACTAAGCTTTAGTTTTCATTTCTAATTTTCTCCAGCTCTCTTCTGTCAGATAGATGAATCAAAGAATTTGGCTTGAAAGAAATATTCTGTTAAGTGATTTTGCTGAAGTAGGAATTAGAAGCAAGGGAGCATAGATCTGTGTACCAAGTCAACATATTTTTATATAATTGTTAATTCAAACTGTATAAGAAAGAAAGAAAGAAAGAAAGAAAGAAAGAAAGAAAGAAAGAAAGAAAGAAAGAAAGAAAGAAAGATCAAAGAGAAAGCTAAAAGTGCAGGAAGTGGGAAAAAGAAAAATGTTACATACTGGTAGTTTCTAATCTTCTTGACATAAGTTATAAGTACAGTTATAAATTTGCCCCTTACTCTATGGTTACAGCATAAGTGCCTTTCTTCTTTAATCTATCCTGTTTAATTGTCTAAACTATAAATCACAAGTTTATATTTTCCTTTTTTACATAAAAAGTCTACAACAGGTTTCCAGTCAGCAATAAATGTAATTATTTGTCTTTTCCCTGATCAAAGATGTCAATTTAGCCATGTCAGCAAGTTCCATCATCATTCCAACTGCTTATTCATCAATCTCAAAAGAAAAATGTCTGGCTTCAATTGGATATTAATCTTTAAAATCATCTGAATCAGGTTATGCATATATTTAAATCCAGAAATTTCTAGCTTTTTTACAGTTCCATCAAACATGTGGAGTTGGAGATAAAATGTCCTTTCCTATTCTTCACATTTGCTACATAAATTTGAAGTGACTTTACACATTCTAGACAATTTCTCTGATAACATATACAGTATCAATAGTACATCATTTTAAAAATTCTCCTTAAGATTATAACAATATAATTTCATTTCTTTCTTTCTTTATCTTTCTTTCTTTCTTTCTTTCTTTCTTTCTTTCTTTCTTTCTTTCTTTCTTTCTTCATTTATTTATTGAATTTATTTATTTGCCACCCATCTCATACCCAATGACTCTGGGTAGCTTACAACATAAAAACAATGAAAAATATTAAAAATACATTGTCAAAAAAAACTCAGCAGATAAAAAACATTAACAGATGAAATCATAGATACAAGATAGCAAAGAGAGGAGCCGGACAAATGGAGGGGAGGAGAATGGGGTGGAATTTAATTAGTCAACCACCTCCAGTATGAGGTTCCCCCATTGCGTCCCCAAGCCATGAGGTAGAGCCAGGTCCTATAAATAAAAGAACATTTTCAACTACATCCCTCTGCAATCAGTTCTTTCTTGATTTCCTTTTACATTCCCCTTGATAGAATTCTGGTGTTTCATGATAAGTTGGCCATTTGTGTTTACCTATTATTTCTCACCTATAAAATGCTTTTTGTGCTGAGATACACAAAGGTGTTTTCAGGTACAACTTGGATTTGTACCTATTCCATATTCTCAATATGCCCTGTTTAACATAACGAATCTGCACGAAACTTGTCTTTATTGTAGCACAAACACCCATACTATCCAAATCTCAAATTATGTCCTTCTAACTCCAAATCTCTTCTAGAGTCATCCAAATTAAACACCAAGCTGCAAAATACTATATCATATCAGATAAATCAATCATCTTTCCTTTGCATCTTGTAACACCTTAAATTTAACTCATGGTTTTTTTTTCCTCCTATCACATAAATTTCAATATATCTAATTATATTGGCCAGTGCTTCAATGGTACATCAATTGTCAGAACAGGTATTGTCTAAACAAAAACGTAATTCTAGGCAAGACAATCATTTTTATAATCATCCAGCTATGATGGTTGTAATTTATCCCATCTTAACATAACTTTTTAGACTTTATTCCCTATCTTAACATAACTATTTTGAAATAATATACAATTCATAATTATCAGATACACACATACTTATTTTCTTCTCAAATCATAAACTTCTTCTATTCATCAATTCTGTTTAATCCATTTTCACATTTTTGTTAAGATATTTGTCTTCTGTTTATTAGTCTTGAAACCTGCTAATGCACCATATTCTCCTAATCTGCCCATTCATATTGCATATCCATTCAAGGTGTATTATAGACCCAACACCAAGCTACCTGCAAAAACCCTTACTTCTAGCCTCCTTTTAAAATCTTTAATCCCACGATCCTGATTTGTTCCTTATTTGTATATCACAGGGTTTGTTTGA
The DNA here is from genome assembly GCF_051295495.1 of Thamnophis sirtalis. NCBI lineage: Eukaryota > Metazoa > Chordata > Lepidosauria > Squamata > Natricidae > Thamnophis > Thamnophis sirtalis. The sequence goes on from NW_028261383.1 coordinate 98,027,071, forward strand.
TCTGAATTGACAATTCTGCTTTCTAAGAAGCATAAAGCCATTTCATGAATGGCTTTTAAAAAAACCTCATTCATTCCAATTTCATTCCAAAAGTCATATTTTCCAAAACTTTGAACAAGAAACCCAGCTCAAATCAAAGGCTTTTTCTGCATCTAAGAAAAATCAATGTGGCTTGTTTTTCATTATGTTACTCCAGATATTCTAAAATGCCCAAGACACTTCTAACATTGTTCTTTAACTGATTTTTTTTAAAAATCCAAGTTGATCATCATGCACAAATCTTGCAAAATTATTTTCAGTCTATCAATTAGAATTTTTGTGAAGAACTTATAGTTATTATTAAATAATGATATCAGCCAATGGATTCTTGTTAAAATCAAATCTTGTCCTTCTTTAGATATTAATGCAATATTGGCCTCTTTGCACTCTGGCAATTTCCCTCCCTGTAGGATAGAATTCATCATGTTTTTTAAGGGTTGTAAAAGTTTATCCTCAAAATATTTATAAAACGAATCTGATAATCCATCTGGTCCAGGCACCATTCCTAGTTTTTCTTTTTTATATGTATTTTCCTTATTGGTATGCGTCTGTTTGTAATCAATCTCTGTTCCTAATTGTGGGATCAGTGCAACAAGCTTCTTAATAGTCGACCACAAATAGTGGGAGTTTTCATAAAAAAATAGATTGTGAATATTTGTAGTCTATTTGGACAAAGGGAAAATCCTAGTGTATTTTGTAGGAATGCAGTAACAAATTATCTTTGTTATCATGTAGATTTTCCAGTTTAGGAACAAAATATATGTAACTGTTGTCGTGTTGCATTGGCTTTTCTTACTTCCATTAATTTGGCATGAAAACTATGAAAGCTCTTGTCTTCTCAATGTTTTGTTTGTGCTTCCGCTTACCCTTCAATGTTGGTTTTACAAGTCAACAAAATGATGCTCAACTTACCAGTGAAAACCATCAAGCTCAGAGACCACCAAGGACCTCACAGTTCAAGTCTCAGCTACAAATATTCTCTTCTACCATTCATTACCAGTGATGGAGAATTAGCTTTGTAAAATTAATTTACTTCAACAAGCAAATTTATAGCATAGTAACAGTAATATGGCTACTGATTGAAAAAGTTTGGACATAGAAAGTTTTCAAAATTCAACGAAGGTTCATGTGTTAAAAGGATGTATTTTCTATACATTCTCATGTGAACCAAGGAGTAAAAAAGTAGTTTTAGCAAGTTTATAGCTTAAACAACAACAATATTCCTGCATATCCATTATATGCTAAATCAGCATGTCCTTGTCATTCCAAGTTTGAAAAAAAAGGCTAAATCTTTCTATTTCATTCCATGGCTTGTTCAGATCTGAGAAAGTTGACTCTGTGGAATCCCTGGTGCTTTGTGAGCTTTGTTGATTGCTTGCAAAGATTTCAGTCCTGACTGCGTAACATTATTAATGCTAGTGAGTGTGAGGTTTTCTCCCTGTTTATGTACTGCTTGTATTGATGGGGTTTTAGGTTTCTCTTGTGTTTTTTGATTTGGACTTTCAATTTTTTAAAAAATATTTATCCAAGATTTATATAATCTACCAGCATGCTGGTACTTCTTGTTTCTTAATGGTCTCAGTGAGTTTTATTTACTCCAAGGAAAAGTGAAAAATAAATAGTTGAAGAAATACTTTAGAAAGTAAAGTTGGCATTTTTTCTCTGGATTGCTAATCACTATTTACATAATATACCCCAGTTTACAATATGTGATAAGCTATATTTCAAATGTTTCATATAGAGTTGCCTAAAGTAACAAATCCTTTATTTATAGCCCAGTTGAAAATTGGTAGCAGCCCACAGATCAACAGCTGTAGTTTTCAATGGGTAACAAAATAAAAAAGATCATTTTTTTGGCAGAAAATCATAATGCAGCCAATTTTTTTAAAAAAGATGCACTTTGTGTGTATATCAACTTATTCTTGTGCCGTTACTAACTTTCTCCCCTGTCCATTGCAATTCAGTGGTTTGTATTGAATGTAATTGTTTTTTGCTTTATCTTCGATTGTAATATAAATTGCTAAGACAATGTAACTTTGAGACATCAAAAATACAAAAAATATTAGTCCAAGATGCCTGGTCTTGTTCTATATGAACAAGAGTCCTCACAGATATGGAGAACTAACTGAGAACTTGTACATACCTATGTTCTTATACATGCTTTAGAATACAGCTTCATTGATCCCTGAAAATATAAATGTATAGATAGACTCATTCCCCTTCTCCGTATAATTTACTTAGCGATTACTGCATAACAATATATTGTTCAAAGAATGGCATAATGAATGAATGGCATAAAAAAAGCGGTGAACTGCATTTTCTGTGCATTTCCCTCTTGAAATAGATGTGTATCATCTTAACTAGTTCCCCCCCCCCTTTTTTTTTTCATCACAGCTTTTTAATTTGAAAGTGTGTGTAAATAGCAACAAACAAATCTGCAGTTTATATTTTTGGCTCACTATGAGTTTCTTGTATTTCTGAAATGCTACGTTTTTTCATATTTCTATTAAGGAAAAAGCAAAATTGGGAGCCTTTGTCTATGACACTGAAAATAATACTTTTATTAACTTTTATTAACCGTTACTCTCTTGATCACATCTAATAAGATGATAGAAGTTAAATATTTAATATCATCTGAAGCTAGAACTAGATAGTAGGTGGGAACTTACAGTTTGATAGTGAACTTTTAAGAAAAATAGTCTACACCTTCTCATTTTGGTTCCAGATTTTTCATCTAAATTTCAACAGGATTATTCTATTCTATTTCTTTTGCAGGGGAACCTAATTTATAAATCGGTATATTTGAAGCAGTCCTCATAATCAAGAAAATGTGTCTACCCTAAACGTCTTTCTGTTGGCTTTGTCAGACAGGCTAGTAGTACAACTGGATCAAATTTCTGCATTAGCAGTAGATTTTCTCTAAAGGTTCAGAGGAAAAAAAGAAAAACCAGAAACCTTAAGTCATAAAGACATCCTGTCTCATTCTGAAAGGAGATCCCTCTGCTTAATTAAGTTCATAAATTAGCAGTAGCTATAGCAGCCCTACTTTGCCACCAAACGGAGGTAATGCAATCTCACCAATCTTTTCTGCTGTTGTAATGGATCCCAACTATCAATTAATGTGCCCTTGAGCCTTTCCATTTGGTCGCATTATGATCGTGAAGAAGCTGATGTGCAGACAAAATTGACATAAGAGTGCTAAGCTGTGAAATTATTAATAGCCTAAGAATTATAGCAGGTTATTTCATTTTTTTTTCTGGTTATGCTCCATTTTTGTTTCATCCATGTTCTCATATTTAGAATCCCCCCTGCTCCAACAGAGGCCTCTGGAGATACACCTACTTCACATCAAACATCTGGGGAAATGGCAACGTTGACAAGTGATGCTGAGCTCAACAACCCTTGAAGTGGAGTGCCTAGAAATTGTACTGTCCATAAATGTTGAGTGCATTACATTCAGAGGAACAGTAAAAATGTGCAAAACACTTTCCCATTTACATGTTCAAGAAAAAACGTAGAATAACAGAGTTGGAAGGGACCTTGGAGGTCTTCTAGTCAACCCCCTGCCTAGGCAGGAAACCCTACACCACTTCAGACAAATGGTTATCCAATATCTTCTTTAAAATGTCCAGTTTTGGAGCATTTACAACTTCTGGAGACAAAGTTGTTCCACTGATTAATTGTTCTAACTGTCAGGAAATTTCTTCTTAGTTCTAGGTTGCTTCTCTCCTTGATTAATTTCCCTCCATCGCTTCTTGTCCTGACCTCGGGTGCTTTGGAGAATAGCTTGACTCCCTGTTCTTTGTGGTAACCCTTGAGATATTGGAAGAGAACTCTAAATTTTTACTAGCCCATCTAGCAAAAATGGCGCTACACCAATGAAGATATAATCTCGCTACAATCACCTGAAAAATAAATGAAGGAGCAGTTAAAAACTGATTTTGCATCAAATTAGTTGAGCCTATATATTCTTACTGAAAGATGGGAATGAAAGGCAAAAAGTTGAATAGATGTCACCATGCCAGCTTAGTTTGCTTCCCACATCCCCTCATCTTTTATTTAAATCCTGATAGGCTTTGTGACTAAGCTCTTAATACAGAAACCTGTTATACCTTTTAAGGATTTAATTACCAGCTTTGCTTATTATATGTTTTTACCTAAGACTGGGATTTTTGGGTGAGTGTGCTCCCAAGCTTTTTGATCCATCCCTGGAAGTTTTTAAGAAGAGATTGAACAGCAATTTGTCCGGAATGGTATAGGGTCGGCTTGCCTAAGCAGGAGGTTGGACAAGAAGACCTCCAAGGTCTCTTCCAACATGTGTTCTTGGTAAAAATAACAAGACAACAATTGTAATTGGGACTGATGCACTAAATGTCACCAAAGCTAAAAACTAAACCAAACAAATGGAGGAGGGTTGGAATAATATAATAACCACCACCTGCAATACATAGCTCTGGGGTAGGTTTGTTTTATTCTCCCTTATAAACATGATTTCATTTATAAATATATATATATAACTACTGGTATTGTTAAAATGGTGGAACACCTAGTGTTCAGGGAGCAATCCTCAAAGATATAGATTGCACTAAATCTTGTTCAGCTCCTGTCTATGAATCTTAGGTGAAAAGCTGTCAAGGTTGAATTCTATCCAGGATGCCAAAATGGCTACAGTGACAACTTGATTAGGGATTATTGGTTGAAGATAAATCTGAAAACTTGAAAAAACGGGCATTTCTAGAATACCAACCATAACCATGAAAAATATGTGATCATGATTCTTGTCCATTTCAGGCTAGATAGGCTGCATTTGGAGTATTGCATCCAGCTTCTTTCTAGAAGGACAATGACCAACTAGGAGAGCAACCAAGATTATGAGGGATCAGGAAGGAAAAAGTATAACAAATGGTCAGCAGCAGAGGTGGTATTCAGCAGGTTCTGACCAGTACTGCAGAACCGGTAGCAGAAATGTTGAGTAGTTCGGAGAACTGGTAAATACCACCTCTTACTCTCTCCACCCCCATCTATTTTCTACTTCCTGAGTCCCAGCTGATTGGGTGGAAATGGGGATTTTGCAGTAACCTTCCCCTGGAGTGGGAGGGAATGGAGAGTTTACAGTATCCTTCCCATGCCACGCCCACCAAGCCATTCCCACCAAGCCACACCCATAGAACCAGTAGTAAAACATTTTGAATTCCACCACTGGTTGGCAGTATTGAATATATTTAGCCTGAAGATGAGAAAACTATGGAAAGACAAGATAGCTGCCTTCAGTTATCTGAAGGACTGTCATAGGCATAATTGTTTAGAGATGCTCCAGAAGATTGGACAAGAAACAACACAATTAAATTATAAGAAAGTAGATTTGTGCCAAATAACCAGAAAAAATCTCCATGGAGATCTCAGTCATCCAGGTCATGGTTATCCAAAAGGTGCTTTTTAAAAAACAAAACAAAACAAAATTCGCTTCTCATCCAAGAAACTTCTTCAGAACTTGGATGAGAAGTGAAATGTCTTCAAGGGAAAAGCAAAATCCAGTTGCCTTTTGAAAAAAAAAGCACCTTTGGGACATGAAGAAAAAATCTTAATAAGATCTATTTGACAACAGGCTACCTTGGGAGTATTGGAGTCTTTCAGTGGAATATTCAGAATCTTAAAAAGAGACACAATTGCATTCTGGCAAAGATACTGAAGGAGTTGATTCTGGATTGGATGATTTTCAAAATCCTTTCCAATTCTTATATTCTATGATTCTTTGATGCAGAATTAATAACACAATTGTAAAGTGTTGTAGTTTTATTGCTATTTAGATTTTAATAAACCAGGCAGTTGCTTTTAGTGTTTGATTATAATAAAAATGAAAAATACATATCCTTAAGAAATGATCTCTCAGATTCTCAAATTAAACATATTGTGTTTTAAGTTCTTTTCTTCATTATGATGATATATATCCAAGCATTTGTCTGTGAATTTATTCAGAAGGACCTAGTGTATAAGAAAGTGAAGAATTAAAATAATACTGAAAAATCTGTTGGAATTCATCTTTAGTTTTTAGAGTTGAATCACTGCAATTTAAATCAGTCATAATAATAATAATATTAGTCATAACATTAACTTAAATCTAATCTGTTTCATTGAGAAAACCCTAACCCTCTGGTTGTGAGAATGCCTAGTGTGACTGATCTCCTGCAAAAGATCCAGATTGTAGGCTAAAGATCCAGATTGTAAAAATCCAAATGTCCACCAGATAACAGAGTAAGAATAATTCTACCAGATTGCTGACATCTAGTGGTCAATTGGTATTTTTGCAGCCTGGATCTGATAATTTAAAAGCTTACCCCTGGATTTAGGGGGAAAAAATCATTACTGTGAAATGCGCAGCATGCTTTACAAATGATATTCAGGACTGTGAAAATTGGATATATATATATATATAATAAACTATAATACATATTATGTATATGTTGCATAAATGAGTAAATAAATGTGGTTATAGTATTTATAATATATACTTTAATGAAACGAATCTCAGGTTGATATAATACAGTCATCGTCCATCTTCTTAAATCAATATGTGTTAATTGTAGAGCTCAATGTTTCTGAATTTCTCATTTAAATATATAGTAGATTCCTTTATATGCTTAAAGTGCTAAAGTAACATTTAATTGTAACAAAAATAAAACCTGCTAAGTTCTTTCACTGTATAAAAGAAAGGAATGAAAAGCAAACTATTTTTTTTAATTCAAGGTTATAAAATATTTTGGAATGCATGTAAACAACAAACTGGTAAAATAAAGTATCTAATTTTATAAAGTGTGCAGTTTTCTTGATAAATCAACCGCTCTCAGAAGTAACTATGTTCTGAAGCTACTCCCACATATACAGGTAAAACTCGAAAAATTAGAATATCATGCAAAAGTTCATTTATTTCAGTAATGCAACTTAAAAGGTAAAACTAATATATGAGATAAGACTCATTACATGCAAAGCAAGATAGTTCAAGCTATGATTTGTCATAATTGTGATGATTATGCCGTACAGCTCATGAAAACCCTAAATCCACCATCTCAGAAAATTAGAATATTACATGCAATCAATAAAACAAGGATTGTACATAGAACAATATCGGACCTCTGAAAAGTATAAGCATGCATATGTACTCAGTATTTGATTTGGGCCCGTTTTGCAACAATTACTGCCTCAATGAGGCATGGCATGGAAGCTCGTGACCCGTCAAAACCGCGGTCCACTAAAGCGCGCCCGATCAAAGCGCGTACGTGACGTCATCAGCAGCGCGACAAATAAAATTAAAAATATATTAAATTAAAATTAAAATTAAATTAAAGCAAGCCGATTCACATAAAGGTAAGGGTTAGGTTTAGGGTTAGGGTTAGGTTAAGGGTTAGGGTTAGGTTTAGGGTTACGTTAAGCGTTAGGGTTAGGTTTAGGGTTAGGTTAAGGGTTAGCATTAGGTTTAGCGTTAGGTTAAGGGTTAGGGTTAGGGTTAGGGTTAGGTTTGGGGGGGTTAGGGTAAGGTTTTCGTGTTAATTTTAATTTTACCGCTCACAGCGTGCCGTTTTTGTCGCGCTGTGATGACGTCACGTACGCGCTTTCGTCGAGCGCGCTTTAGTCTACCGTGGATTTGTGGTGGAACCATGGAAGCTATCAGCCCGTGGGACTGCTGGGGTGTTATGGAAGACCAGGATGCTTCAATAGCGGCCTTCAGCTCTTCTGCATTGTTCGGTCTCATGTCTCTCATCTTTCTCTTGGCAATGCCCCATAGATTCTCTATGGGGTTCAGGTCAGATGAGTTTGCTGGCCAATCAAGCACAGTAATTCCATGGTCATTGAACCAGGTTTTGGTGCTTTTGGCAGTGTGGGCAGGTGCCAGGTCCTGCTGGAAAATGAAGTCAGCGTCCCCATAAAGCTCGTCTGCAGAAGGAAGCATGAAGTGCTCCAAAATCTCCTGGTAGACCGCTGCGTTGACCCTGGTCTTAATGAAGCACAGTGGACCAACACCAGCAGATGACATGGCTCCCCAAATCAACACAGACTGTGGAAACTTCACACTGGACTTCAAGCATCTTGCAGTGTGTGCCTCTCAATTCTTCCTCCATACTCTGAGTCCTTGGTTTCCAAATGAGATGCAAAAGTTGCTCTCATCAGAAAAGAGGACTTTGGACCACTGTTTAAGACCAGCATCCTGGTCTTCCATAACATGCTGATAGCTTTTGCATGGTATTCTAATTTTTCGAGTTTCACCTGTATATACAGATACTATTCAAAAGTCAAAGCTTTATCAGACTAAAAGACAAGTTAAAGTGGAAGAATCTCTGTCAGAATAATCTTTCAAGGTTAATCTGCAGATTAAAAAGCTTTTATAGCAATAGCACTTAGACTTAGAGTATATACAGCCTCACAGTGCTTTACAGCCCTCTCTAAGCAGTTTACAGAATCAGCATATTGCCTCATCAATCTGGGTCCTCATTTTACTGACCTCAAAACAATGGAAGGCTGAGTCAACCTTGAGCTGGTCAGGGTCGAACTCCAGACAATGGGCAATGAATTAGCCTGCAATATTACGTTCTGACAACATTTTAACTCAAGCCTCACAGAAGATAATTATGAAACTCTTATGATTGAAAGTGGATGATTCTTATATCTGCTCTTATCAAAATTGTGTAGCCAGTCTATATTAGCATTTGCACTGATTTGTGATCAGGATCCTTACTCAAGGTTGTCCCACATGTTCCTTTTGCCCATCTGTTACTCTGCTTTTACATCTCATTGAGGCACTATTGTTGTTACCGTTGGTTGCACAGTTGGCCAGACATTTAGACTGGATTTGGCATTTTTGTCGACCTATTGAGTCCTCTCCAAGGACCTGGGATAGCCAGATGTAGCATTATTACTATTAATTATGTGTAGGTAATCTACTGTACAGTTAGATTCACAGTCTATGACTGGTAGAAACTTAATAATTCAAGTCCTAATCAAGGATTTAAGAATTATTGAGGTACAGCCTAAGCATATAGGCATTTGTCATCTGTGACCAGGGGGGCATTTGCCCAGGTCCGCCTGGTGCACCAGTTGCGTCCCTACCTGAACCGGGAGGCTCTCACAACAGTCACTCGTGCCCTTGTGACCTCCAGACTGGAGTACTGCAACGTGCTCTACATGGGGCTGCCCTTGAAGAATATTCGGCGACTTCAGCTTGTCCAGAATGCAGCCGCGCGAGCGATCGTGGGTGCGCCTCGGTTCACCCACATAACACCTATCCTCCGCGAGCTGCACTGGCTGCCTGTTGATCTCCGGGTACGCTTCAAGGTGCTAGTTGTCACCTACAAAGCCCTTCATGGTATTGGACCTGGGTACTTGAGAGACCGCCTACTGCCAATTACCTCCACTAGACCAATTAGATCCCACAGACTAGGCCTCCTCCGAATTCCATCAGCCGGCCAGTGTCGACTGGCGACTACCCGGAGGAGGGCCTTCTCTGTGGCTGCTCCGACCCTCTGGAACGAACTCCCCGTGGAGATTCGTACCCTCACCACCCTCCAGGCCTTCCGCATAGCCCTTAAAACCTGGCTGTTCCGACAGGCCTGGGGCTAAAAACTCGCTGCCCCACTTCGAATGGTATGACTGTTGTGCTTTTTAATTATGCATGGTTTTTCCCCTCCCTTTGAGTTGTGAGCTGCCCTGAGTCCCTTCAGGGAAAAGGGCGGCATACAAATAAATTAAAATGAAATGAAATGAAAAATTGCAAGCAGGGTGGTTTCTTGTATTATTATTACAAGATTGTTCCACTGAATTTTTGGAACTTGAATTGTTTTACCTGTGTATAATTTGTAGCCAATTGATATAATTTCTGTAATGTATTACATAGTACTTGGTTCTATAAATATCAAGAAAGCTGTTAATGGGATTAAAAACAATTCATGGGATATAATACATATACAGAATGTATAAATAGATCCAGTCACAATGTTCAGTACTGTAACATTCTACTTGCAATGCCTATCTCCCACAAGAAAATGGCCAGATGGAAAATGATCTATAAAGTTTTATTTTTCAGTGACCTTGTTCTGTCTCATAGATGTGAATGAGAAGGAAGAGAGAAAAAGGGCAGTCAGATTGGCTAGGATTGAAAGCACATAAATCAGTTGCATAAAAACACGTTCAGGCAGAAAAATATTAGTCAAGTATGGTTAGGAAAGTTCCTTATCAAAAGCCAAAATACATGGTCCTTGTTGAGAAATACCTTGTCAAGAGGTATCGGAATCTAGTGATCTGTTTTTATTTTTGAAAAAAGAAAAAAAGAAAGAAATCTCATTATAGCTACATTGCCGCTCTGCTAATTACTCTTGGTTAATTTTGCTTCATATTCTAACAAGATCAATATCCCTGACATGAAAAATTACTTCTATTGATAAAGGACAGAATTGCAGTAACCTTTTTGATGATGCATCATGACTTTGCACCCTGATTTAGGACGGTTCCACCACAAAACCGCGTTCGACTAAAGGGCGCTCGACGAAACCGCGTAGCTGACATCATCACAGCGCGACAACAGCGTGGAGAAAAAAGCACGCTGTAAACGCTAAACCTAAAATTAACCCCTAAACCTAAACCTAACCCCCCTAAACCTAATCCTAAACCTAACCCTTAACCTAACCCTAAACCTAACCCTTAACCTAACGCTAAACCTAATCCTAACCCTTAACCTAACCCTAAACCTAACCCTAACCCTAAACCTAACCCTAACCCTAAACCTAACCCTTACCTTAACTTGAATCGGCTTGCTTTAAAAGCGCTATTTAAAGCGCCCTTCTTTCTCCGCGCTCGCTGTTGTCGCCCTGTTGATGACGTCAGCGACGTGGTTTCATCGGGTGCGCTTTAGTCGAGCGCAGTTTTGTCGTGCCACGATTTAGGACAATTCTACTCAAGGTACGGAGACAATGTCATTTATGCAGAGTAAGAGGTTTTTATAACAACAGATTATTATGCAATAAGAAAGTGAATCTAAAGTAGGCCATCACGCATCTTGGTTAAAGTGGTTTCAAGCTGAATCTGATAAAGTGGTAAGGAATTTAGAAATTCGTAATTATCATTCATAACTGAAAGGAATGATTTCGAGAATATACATAATAGAGTTATGCATTATGGGAAGTGTAGGATTAGATTTGCATAAAAAAAAATTTAGCCAATCAAAAATGGCCCATCTTTAAAAGCTTAGTTAGAAAATAGGCATGTTGCTGCTGATGTTATTGTTTTTTTCACTGTAGTGGCTCCCTTTTTCACTGCTTTTAATATATAACTTGCATGCCTAGAGGTCTTGAATTCTGTGGGATGCTAGGAGGGAATAGCCCTCAAATCCAACTGTGCTGCTTTATTATGGCAGGGAGGGAGGTGTTCTTTGTAGGGATAAGGGTAGAACTCCGAGGGTGTATGCCAAAATTATATAATCCCAGCCGAGTTGCCCAAAATGTGAAGCCACCTAAAACAAGGAGGCACCTGTATATTGAACAATTCCAATACAGAAAGATGCTGGAGACAAGAAGACCACTTTTGTGACAATTGCAAACTCATCAATTCATACAACATCATGGGAAAAGACAATGATAAATGTATTTTTTTAACCAAGAAAATCACATACTGTAGGTAGAAAATCTAATTGATGATATTGAGCCAAATGATAGCCCCCCTCATGTAATATGACACGTAACATGTTACTGAAGAAATGCTGAGGATCTTTTGGAGTATTAATAGTGTTTATGACATAGCCAAAATCTTTGGGATATTTAGTTGCTGATGTTGCCATGTAGGCAAAATTGCAAAGAAAGGATTACAACAGGAACATAAAACATAAGAAACTTAAACAAGAAAAATTTCAGCCCACTGAAAGATGAAATGGATCAACTACATGTTTATATCTTATGCATCAGTTAAGGTGGACTGGAATTGGTCACTTTAGTGGGAAGATGGCACTTTTTATTGCTCATGACAAGAAAAACAAAGAAGGAACAGTGTTGTTTTCATAGTTAGGATGGGTATAACAAGAACATTCCTAGGCAACAATGCAGTCAATGACCTGAATAATATCAATTAGGTTTTCTGGACAATCTTTTAATATGACAATTATCCAAGTTTATGCTCCAACCACTGAAGCAGAAAAAGAGGTTGATGAGTTTGATGATCAAAATTCAGTTTGAAATTGACTAGGACATACAAGCAAGATGTGCTGCTTGTGGTTGGAAACTTGGTTAGTGCCAGAGTTGGAAATATTAAGTTAGACTGTATGGCTTAGGAAAGGTAAATGAAGCACGGGAGTACCTTATGAATTCCTGATTATCCCATTATTTAATAGTTTCTGACTTGATCTTTCAACAACCAAAATGATACTTACATATATAGATATCATTGGATGGAGTACACAGAAATCAAGTGGACCATATTGATACAAGAGGTTTTAACAGCAAAGGCCTGACTGATGGTGGGAGAATTTGCGAATTATTAATGTGGAAATTCCATATTAAGCAGAGGAAGTTCAAACCAATTTCCAAAGTATGATTTTGCAAATGTTCCTACCGTTTTCAAGAACATCAGGAATTGCTTTAAGGTTCTGAACATAATAATTTAGGAACTAACGGAGTGATAGAATGAAGTTGTTAAAGATAAATGTGAAAAGAAACTACCACAGATCAAGAAACAGAAAAAAGCGAACTGGATGTTAGAACAAATGATGGAAACTACTAAGAAGAGGGGAAAAAAGGCAAATCCAAGACGGACAGAAGACTCAGAAAAGAAGTTAAAAAATTTCAGAGAGCTGTTTGAAGAGACAAGAAGTAGTATTATGACAATATCTATAAAGTAAGTGCAAGTGGCCTTCTCAGCAGTAGCCCCGACCCTTTGGAACGAGCTCCCCGTGGAGATTCGTACCCTCTCCACCGTCCAAGCCTTCCGCATAGCCTTGAAGAACTGGCTCGCCCGTCAGGCCTGGGGATAAGGATAGTTACCCCTCCCGAATGATGAATGTATGTTGCTTACTATTTTATTATATGTTTCTATCTTAATGTCTGTATTCCCCCTTCCCGGTTTTGTGTGAGCCGCCCTGAGTCCCCTCAGGGAAAAGGGCGGCCTACAAATACTAATAAAACTCTAAACTCTAAAAAGTGGAAACAGATAAGGAAACAGAAAGTCTTTCAAAACAACTCTGAACTTTAAATTGGTATGCTAAAGCATGCTAATGAACTGATAGCCATCCCTAATTACAAAAGCTTCTAATACTGGAAGTTGAAGTCAGTTCAGTGCTTAAGCCATTGCCAAGGCAGACGTTTTCACTTGAGACACAAATATCCAGGCTCAAATTATCATATTTCAAACACATTATGTAAATACAGAGAGTCCTTGATTTACAACTACAAAATTTCAGTTCTTTTAAGTGAGACATTTGTTAAATGAATTGTGCTTCATTTTATTACCTTTTTTGCCCCAGTCGTTAAGTGAATCACTGCAGATGTTAAGTTAGTGACACAGTTTTTAAGTGCATCTGGCTTTACCTTCTCAGAAGGTCACAAAAGGTGACCACATGACCCTGGGATGGGCAAATGTCATAAATAGGAATCAGTTGCCAAGTATCTGAATTTCGATTACATTACTATGGGGCTACTACAATGGTCATAAGTGTGAAAAATGATTATGTCACTTTTTTCAGTGGCATTATAACTTTGAACGGTTACTAGATGAAATGTTGTAAGTTGAGGACTACCTGTATTAAGATCTTTGGAGAAGATTTATATTGATTGGAAGGGTGCAGAGAAAGAGGAGAAGATGACCAGCAACAATGTGAATGGACTTGATTGTAACAATGATAGACCAAGTTCAGGCTATATCCTAATTTGGTTGCTAAGAATCAATCAACTGATGTCATATAATCAATTAATCAAGTAGGAAGCAGACTGAATATTTCAGGATTGCACAATTTTTTCCATGCTGAAGACTGTTTATGCTTTTTCAGAGACTTAACAAGGGACCATACTCCATAATAGTCAAAGCCAAGACAAGCGCCATGGTTTATTTAACTTCACTTATACTTGTTTAACTATTTCAATACATATAATTCATATTTTCATTAAGAATGCATGAAATGTGACCCCAGAAAACGATCCAGTTGCTTTAAGGAATGACAGACAGATCCCATCTTGTTTCCCTTTTGCATATTAAAGTACCTTTTTGCCTTTCCATCCAAAGTGGTTTACCATCCCCATAATTTCCCTTTTTGCTTGTGATAAACAGAGTTGTGGTTGCCAGCTGAAATACAATCGATGGGTTTATGTGGAAAGAAAAGGAGAGGTTTGGTGCTGCTGCTGTATGCCCTCCTTACTGCAAGAAGTAATAGGAAGTATAAAGGTAGAGATAAGGTTCCCCTCGCACATATGTGCTAGTCATTCCCAACTCTAGAAGGCAGTGCTGATCTTCGTTTCAAAGCCAAAGAGCCAGCACTGTCCGAAGACGTCTCTGTGGTCATGTGGCAGGCACGACTAAACACCGAAGGCGCATGGAATGCTGTTACCTTCCCACCAAAAGTGGTCCCTATTTTTCCACTTGCATTTTTACATGCTTTCGAACTGCTAGGTTGGCAGAAGCTGGGACAAGTAATGGGAGCTCACTCTGTTACACGACGCTAGGGTTTTGAACCGTTGAACTGCCAACCTTTATGAATGACAAGTTCAGTGTCCTAGCCACTGAGCCACCAGATCTCTTAATAGGAAGTATCTCGGTAAGCTAAAAAAGAGAATGTTAGGTCAAGGCTTCAGGAAGCATTATGAGAGATCCTCCTTCTTTTCAATAACTACTCATTCTCCCTTTGTTGTGGCATTGGCCATAATGAGTGAGTTCCACAGTATTCCAGTAAGTAATCTACCTTCACAATTTGCTTTTTGGAAGCACACATAAATATACCCTTTTCTTTTTGTGGTTTCTTTTTTTCTTTTTTCAACCACTCAGTTATGTAACCAGGTAAATGTACGTATGTTTATGAGTGATACGGATAATGAGTCCTTATCTCTAGGCACAGGGTAGGCTTAGAAACCTGAACAATAGTCTTTGAAACCCCCTTCTCTCAATAGGGAATCACTTGTTGTCCAATTCAGGGGCAGGAAATATATTTTTTTAAAAAATACTTGTCCTGTAAGGTATCACTACCAACTCTGAAACTATTTAAGAAGTTTCATGTTTGAAATCTCCAACGGCTGCATTTCTTCAAAAGATTGTGTGGTTTTTAATAATGATGTTACTATCGAAGTGCTAATGCAATGTGGCCTTGTCTGGCTCAGTTTCAATATGTGCCTTTTGCCGACCCGTTTTTCTTAATTGCTTTGTGGCTGTTCTGTGAATGCACATTACATTTTTATTTACTACTAGTAGTCAGGATGGAGGCCTTGATTTCGGAAGAAATGAATCCGTCCAAAGTTCCTATTCTGCCTCTTGTAAAGAGCACAAATGGATTTCAGGGACAGTGGCAACAGAAGAATTAAAATGTCTATGACCCTACAGTAGATCTGCTGTTGTCAAGGTCAGGTTAAGGTATTGGATTGACATCAGCTGCAAGTCCCTTTAACTACTCAGTATGTAATATGAGTTTGCTATAGGAATAATTTCAATCTCATTAAATTATTTTAGAGTTGGGATTTTTTTTTCCTGTGAAGGTTTTGTGTGATTCCCATTAGGATCTTTTATTCCCTCTGAAAGTGAATCCCAAGAATTAGTGCTCCCCAATTTTGGTTTCCCGCCTCCCCCACTTCGGAATCTTGTGTAGATATGTAGTGCCCACAGCCTAAACACAGTAGAAATATGATTTCTAAAAAGTGTTCTAGTTAGCAGATAAGAAACTAAGTCAAATAAAAGGAAAAAAAATGTTCTTTGCATAATTATTTAGCAGCCAAATGGTTCTTAATGAAAGGAATATATATTTCCCAACCAGTTTCATTTCTGAATGGAAAATTAGGAAAGGGCGAAAGAAAAAAATGCAACTATTTTCAATTTCTTACTCATGACTAGGTCTGGGTAAAGTTAGGACAATTTAGTCATGTATGTTTGCAAATTTGAGATCAGATTTCATAGCATTGCTATAGTAATTGCATGAAAGTTAGGAGTTTGAAGACACTATTTAAACTAAAAAGTCAAATACGAAGACCTGTGGCACATAAGCCAAATTGGCGGGCGGGTGGGGGAGATGTGCTCTTGAGTTCAATTTTGTGTTCATTTTGATCATGCTATTTTGCCTTCATATTTCTGAATTGCAGCATCAGTAGTTTCTTAAAGTAAGCGATACTTGGGGATCCTGAGTCATGAAATTTCTTGTTCATATGGCAGAGATTTATATCCTAGACTAATGATTATAACTTTGGTTACTTTGTTTCCTGGAGGAAGAAAACTGGGGTCAGCTAAGGTCTGCTGGGGGTGGCAGGGGTAGGCAGGAGTGCTGAGCAGTTAAAAATGGCTGACCCAGGGAAGAGGTTAGTAGATTGTGTGTGTGTGTGTGGGCAGGGGGGGGGGGGGAATTACAACAGAGGAAGTTAAAGCAGGGCAGAAGAACATGAACATGAGATGCTGGGATCGATCATAAATGCAGGCCAGTCACCGATCTCCCAAATGTGACTGTGGGGCACTGAGATGGCCAGAACTTCGAGCACAGTCATAACTACCATTCATTCAGCCTTGCAACTTCACTGAACAAATGGTTGTCACCCAAGGGCTGCCTGTATTTAATACGAGTATTACTTTCTCACACAAAGCAAGAATATTGTACATAATGTGGTCGGGTCCCCTCCATATAGTAAGATAAAAATCAAGATTATACATAAATGTAGCATTAATCTATTTACAACTAGCTTTCAAAGTCCCAACCACTGCAACACTTCCTCATTCATGTGATCACAATCTCGGCACTCTGGTGCTCAGCTCACAATTATGAAATTACAGGGAGCCACAGTTACATGATTGCCTTTTGCAACTTTTCCTGCTGGCTCCCCAGAAGCAAAGTTGCTGGAGAAGCCAACAAGAAAGGTTACAAGTAAATCACATCTGATTTTTCTGTCACACACAACCTTCCCTCCCCGTGCTTCTATTCAGCCTATGTGGACACTTGTATGATTCATGTACGCTCTGCCCTGCCCCCCCTTCCCCAAGGTCTCCCTCCACTCCTGCATGGCACCCTTGTGCCCCTTACCTGGGACTCCTATCTCTTCCCGCTTAACAAGCTGCACATCATGGGCTCATGATGTCATCTAGGACTGCCTGGGATTGTTGTCACTAAGCAATGTGGACACGTTTTCGCACGTTTAATGACCATGCCAGTCCCAATTGCTATCCTGAGGACTATCTGTATTTGTATTGAGCCAATTAATTCTGCAAATGTTGGTTCTTTCATATCACCTGCAAAGTAAAGCATTTTTTTTCTATTGTTTTGGTCAAGCATTGCAAAGGTGTATTGCAAAGTTACTAAAACCTTATGTGTAATGAGCCTCCAGATAAGGTAATTCTACATACTGTATATTACTACTTTAATATGATGCTGATCGTCTTAGAACTTCACAAGACCCAAATCTAAAATTTTGTGTTCTAAGTGTGCAAAGGATATTCCTTGCAAGCATGAAATATTGGTTTTTCTGCGGTTTTGGAACCAATTTTAAATGTGCAGGATGGAATCCAGCCCTACCTAGACATGGATGTCTGCATGGGAAACAATGGTTAAATAAGATTTCATGGGTAACAAAAGAGTTTCCCTAATTTATCCCAAGTAGAGACAATAGCAATGTGTACTCCATAGGATATAAGGATCTCTGAAGTTTTGAGAAGCAGCTCTCTCGAAAATCATCAAAATTAGGCTCCTGGCCATTCCTAAAGCCTTTTAACATGATCTTTCATTATGATACAGTTTTATCTCTTCAATCTGGGTCTTGGAGAGTAATATTTAATACTTAAATATTAAATGCCTAACACATTCTTCATAATGTTAACATGATTAAGTCAGGAGATTATGTTGGCTTTATTCCATAGGTAATTCTGTAGATTACATTTCTAAGGTGTACCAGTCATTATAGGATCTGCAAGTCCCCAATTGTGATTTGTGTCCCAATCTTGAACGTGTGAAGTCTTCCTCTTCTTTGAGATGTGTTTCAACAACGTTAAATTACTCATTTCCCTTTACCACCAATGCCTTTTTGTCAAGAGAACAGAAAAACCTCCATACTGCCATCTTTGGAGGAAAATGCATGTTTCGAGTGAAAAAGACAATAGCAGCAGCAGTTTCCAGATGAATGCTTTTTTTGGTTTGTTTGCTAATAACCTAAAATTAGAAAGCCCCTCTGCATTCTCCTTTAGCACAGAGCACATGTTTTTTTGAGTGATCATGGCACGTTCTTTCCATTAGGGGGCACAAATAGGCTTGTGTAGATGCTAAACACAATGAAGGCATATACATTATTTACATACTCTGAACTGTAGTATCTCCTAAGTGGACATGGCCTGACTTGTTAGATGTACTAGCATAACACAGTTATGTAGTCATTCTTATATATGCACAGCACCATATGTGCAGCTCACACAGCCAAAGGCTTTTTGTTGCTGTGGTTGCTATTTTTATTTTTGCTTTTAAAATAATGGAGAAAGAAGGGATGGCCATCAATTTTTGAGTTCCTCGACTATTTCTCGTTTTGCTTCAGCTAATGACTTGTTTATTTTTTAAGAAATTATTGGATTTATACAGCTGCTGATCTCACTTGCATGTGACTCTGGACAGCTTACACAGTTAAAACAAAACCATCAGGACAGGGGTAGTTCTCAACCTACAACATTTAATAACCGTTGCAAGTGACAATGGCACTGAAAAAAGTGACTTATGACCACTTTTCACATTTATGACTCTTGCAGCATCCCTATGGTCACATGATCAAAATTCTGGTGCTTGGCAATTGGTTCATATTTATGACAATTTCAACGTCCCAGGGTCATTTGATCAGATTTTGTGACCTTCTGATAAGCAAAGTCAATGGGGAAGCCAGAGTCACTAATTTCACAACTGCAATTGCTTAGTTCGCAAGCTGAGATAAAACAGACGCCGTGCTGCGTTAGAACCGTTTATTAACAAGTCAATGTTAGAAAGAACAAGCAACAACAGGGGCCGCCTGACAGCTATTTACATGACAGCTGTCAGGCGGGCAGCCAATCCGAGGGCTGCAGTTTCCACGCCCATCGACAGGCGCACTGGAACCAATCAGAGAAGACCGGGCTGGTTCAGCCCCACTCAGGTCGTGAGTCCGAGGACTTAACAGCAATGATTCATTTAGCATCTGTGGCAAGAAAGTAAAATGGGGCAAAACTCACTTAGCAACCTAAATTTTTTGCTCAATTGTGGTCGTAAGTCAAAAACTATCTGTAATTTAACCCTTAAACGGTTAAAAACAGAATGACAGAAGACAGAAATGAATGCTATCAAAGTTATGAAGAAGAGGAAGGACCTGAAGAGCTGGTTTTCATGAAAATGCTGTTGAAATGTATTTTGTTGACTGTTTGGATATTATTATAATTTTCATTTGAATCAGCATTTGTATCTGTTTTTCTTTCATAGTTTTTCATAGCACTTGTCTAGGAAGGTGGCAGCCAATCTCTATTGCCTTCCTGCCTGCTTTGCCTGTACCCTTTCCGGGAATATTTAGCTTACCAATACTGAAGTCAGGATAACCTTCCTTTGTCCAATCCAGCAGGGTTCTTTTTATCCTTCAAGGCAATAAATGCATTTTTCCTGAACTAAAAAAAAAGAAAAAGCCTTCCCACACTTTCCTTTTTCCATATTTAGTATTTGTAATTTCAGTTGACGTAAATCTAGGCTTAGGCTGTTCCACTCCAGTGCTCTTGTCATATTAATCTAATCTTACTTTTGTCAGTCACCGTCCCAGAAGAAATCTTTGTCCATTTTTGTATACAGTTGCTGCTTTCTCCAAAGCTTGCGTGTTCAGATAATTTTCCATTTTAAAAAAATGCTGTACTTCAACAACTGCACCTGGGTATCCTGGCCAACCTCATTAAATCTGCTGAGTGTACCTTCTTCTGGAAGAGGAAATTAAAAAAGTACTCAGGTGAATGAGGTTGGAGAGGTAGTGGTATAAATTCATTACCATCAAAAGAAAAGCTAAAGCAAGAAAGACATGAACATTCAGACCAGTCAAAATGACATTTTTACTTTTTTAGTGGCTTAGAGAAATGGGACATTAGTAGTACCAGGAAACAAGCACCAGAATATTAACAAATTAATATACTGGCCATGAATTTCTAAAGGCGTGTGTGCACTCTGTATTTCTGAAGGATTTACGTACTCTTCTAGGAACAATAAATGGTTCAGTTTTCAAGGTAAAGTGATTGTCTCTTTGCCCATACTAATATTTCCAAATAACTGATATAATTTATTATTAATGTCAAGAGATTTTCCAGATTCTAATCAATACAGTCAATCCATGATCGATAAAGTAGAAGTATTGAATCGTTTCTCCGTGTTCATTTGTGGCATCATGTACTTGACCTCAAAGTGGTTTTTTTTTTTTCCAAAAGGCAACTGGACTCAAGGAAAGGTACAATAACAGGAGAAGAGAAATGTTCTCAAGGAAAAACAAAGTCCAGTTACCTTTTGAAAAAAAAAAAAAAAAGAACACTTGGGACAACCATGACCTGGATGACTGAGAATCTCCATATTTGATTTCCATATTCACCATTCTCACAAGCTATGTAACAATGCTATCCCTCCTCCTCCCACTCTGGCCTAGAATTAAGAGATGAGGAAAGTATTTTCATTGACAAATACAAAAGGATAAAAATCAATATGCATATTTTGCATTGGATGTTGAGGAAAATAAATCTATCAAACTTATTAAATAGAATTGCTTTTTTTATGTTACTTGAAAACTAAAAAAAAAATCAATGTGTTGTAAAGCATGTAAGCCATTTAAGGCCATGTATTTGGTTTTAAAGGAGAGAGTATTGATTGAGATGAAATTAATTAAATTTAGGTGAAATTAATATTTAGGAGAAAGGAAGAAATCGAGAATATTAGAAATTCGTACTAATATTATCTGAGAAATCAACTTTTAACGACTAAATGGGCAAATAATATTTTGTATGTATACAATTATATATACAATTACGATATTTGCATACTTATATTTAATGCAATTAATTGCCTTTGGTATCCCTTTTGCTCCCTGATTTGGTTCCTGAGGCAATCCTGTTCATTTCCCGGCAGTTGCAAGTACGTTTCATTCTCTGAATTTTGCTGACCGTTGCTTCAGCACAGTGATTCTTCAAGTTAACGATGAGCCACTACATAAAAATTCAGAAAGTACAATTAAACACCTCCCATCTTGTGTTTTCATCTTTTAGAGCCTGGGGATATGTTGGTGTTTGGTGTTTTTTTTACTGTTAAATGATAGTCACATTTCTTTATGTCTTATACATGGTCTGTGCCCCAAATTTAAGCCAGGATTATGGATTCATCTATAATTTGAGGCAAGGCTGTGGTGGCAACTGAACTCTGATGAAGATGGGAAGGCAGAGGCTAATGTGGCAAACAGATTTTGACCAGTTTATTCTTGAAGGCCTCGCACATGTGTACTGGCCCTGTCTTCACACGTGTATTGACAATCAGCGGGTGAGATTATGTTTATGTTATGTGAGAAAATGAGACTGAGGCACTGAACAGCCAATGGTTGGTGAACATGGGGAAAGCTTCAGAGGACTCTTTGTTGGACATTCATGGATCTGCAATGGGAGATTCTATTTTGAGGAATTGTTGTTTGCAAAACTGTTCTAAAAGATATTAATGGGTAGCTTTCATTTTACATTCATGAAGGAAAAGGAAGCATGTAGAGACAGACATGGGCACCGGCCGAATCTTGTTGCTTTTGTTAGAATGGTTTTGTGCTAAAACCAAAATTTACTCAGTCCTAGTTTTCAATCTTTATCTACCCTATAGTACTTATTCCATTGCTTTCTTTGATTCTATATTTCCCTGAGGTAAAGGTTACAGTCTTTCTTGAATAGACCCCCTACGTAAAGCAAGTTTGACCATAAACTACGACTTATATTAAAAAAAAAACTGTTCTAATCTGGTCAAGAATGCTCTTCTGATGCCAAATTATGAGCTGCTTTTTTTATGATGAGGATACTTTCCCACAAGAAAACTGGAAAGAAGCCATCAGATCCTTTCACACTGTCCATTTCCTCGAATTCCACAGGAAGACACAGAAATCCATATTAAACTTAGGCATCATGTTGTCTTCTGGTTCCTATAAAGTGTATTTTAAAAGATATCCATGATATTTTTAAAATCTTTAATCTTGTAGGCAATTCTGTCATTCAGAAAGCTATGGTTATTTCACCAAAAATTGCTTGGTATCTGGCCCCAATGGTTATCATATTTTAATAGAAACGGTTTCCAGTATTTAGTTACCATTTTCAATATTTTTCTTCCAATATAGCTATCGGTGTTAGATAACATGAAGTTATGGCTTGGCCAAACACACTCCAAGTTTGCATTTGCTTTAAAAGTAGTGTGTAATGAAATTATTGAAAGATATCGTTAGCAAATCTAATGTATTAGTTACTTCATTTTGGAAGGAGTCTTTTTGTTCACTTGACTTAATGACCTTGGGTTGGATTGGATTAGACTGAATTTGACTGGACTGGATTGGACTAGACTGGAATGGTACCAATAAAGGAGAATATATGATGCTCAGGGTTGAAATGAATAGCAATAGCAATAGCAGTTAGACTTATATACCGCTTCATAGGGCTTTCAGCCCTCTCTAAGTGGTTTACAGAGTCAGCATATCGCCCCCACAGTCTGGATCCTCATTTCACCCACCTCGGAAGGATGGAAGGCTGAGTCAACCTTGAGCCGGTGAGATTAGAACCGCTGAATTGCAGATAACAGTCAGCTGAAGTGGCCTGCAGTACTGCACCCTAACCACTGCGCCACCTCGGCTCTTGAAGGATCCTTGGTGGTCCCTGAGCTTGGTTATTGGTTATTTTCTTGCAGACATTTCATTTCCAAACGAGGTAGCATCTTCAGTGCTAATAGACAGGATTGGATTGTACTACACTACACTGCATTACCCTGGATCAGAGATAGTGCTGTTCCATCGGAAATAAAATTATCTGGATCAGTAGAGCCACTAAGTTTAAAAGATATTAGTAAATGAAGCAGAGGACTGTTGAGGTTAAGGAGGAGTGAAAGTTTTCTAATGAAATGGCATCAAACTCAGGCAGATACAGAATTACAGATAATTCAATATTCAGCCCAGGGCTATCTAAAATGGCTCCCACGCAACTGCTAACTTTGTGCAGAAACCATTTTGTAGAATTGACATTGCAGTGAGTGATAGTGATGTAGGAGCAAACTGGATAGGGCTTAATTTCCCTTGTACATATGAATTATTTCTCATGATATGGAGAAGGTTTAGGTTTAGGTTTCGTTTTATTTATATGCCGCCCTATTCCCAGCGGGACTCAGGGCGGCGCACAAACCCAAGGGGGGAAGGAAAACACAAAAACTACAAATACAAGCATTTAAAAATAACCAACAGACACACAAATCGAGAGGGGAAGGGAACTCATCAACCCCAGGCCTGCCGACACAGCCAGGTTTTAACGGCTTTTCGGAAGGCCTGGGGAGAGGTGAGGGTCCGAATCTCTGTGGGGAGTTCGTTCCAAAGGGCCAGAGCTGCCACAGAGAAGGCCCTCCCCCGGGTAGTAGCCAGATGGCATTGGCTGGTAGACAGAACCCGGAGGAAGCCAGCCCTGTGTGATCTAATGGGTCTTTGGGAGGTAATTGGCAGCAGGCGGTCTCTCAAGTACCCAGAAGACAGTTGGTATCATATAGTAAGAAGCAATCCATACTGTGTCTAATTAGAAAGCATTATATAATTATTGTCCGTTGAGATTTTTCCGTGGAGTCTACTAGAAAGAATCACGGGCGTGTCTGGATATGCATTGTGTATATACTGATAAATGAGGGTGTGCAAAATCCAAGGTACTAAACAGAGCAAAGAGCTTGATGGTATGAAGAGTATTTTTCTGTTAACTGTTGATTTGCCTGAGATAAGAATTTAGTGGGTTAAATATTATTCAGAACTGAATAGCTCAGCTTTGGGCACATATTTACATATTGCTTTCATAGCGAAATGTTTGAATGCAGGCCAAACCAAGAACAGCGATAGGAGATTTAACTGCAGTTTCTGGCCTCTGTTAACATGGAATGTGCAACATTTGTAAATTTCTATTTGAGTCATTTTTTTTTAAAATAAACTTGTGCCAAAACAGTCTTAGGAAGCAATATATGTGCACCTTAAATCATTAAATGAATTATCTTGTGCTGAGCTGACACCCCATGAGCTCTCCAATAGCTAACTCAGCATACGTAGAATTAACTATTACAATGTTAGCTCTGATTTGGTGATTATTCTGGTATTTTGAAAATGTGTTCTCCCTTTGGAAAGGGAATCAAATTCCTCAGACTTTAGCATAAGTCACAGCCGCTATCTTGAAAAAGGAGATCAAAACTCTGCGGAGAAACTGCCAGTGACATTTTAATTTCTCAAATTTATTGAGACTGTTTCTAAGATATCTAAGCCTGAACAAAAGGTGGAAAGTCCAGGTTGATTTTCAATAGTTCTGAACATGCTTCCCAGGTCCCGTAATAGTTTTTTGTTGTTGTTAAAACCCACATATACAGGAATGTTGCAAAATTATCTAGACTCAATCCAGTTTGTCTATTTGTTGCAGCTGTGAATGAATGACTGTAGGTATAACCAAAGGAAGTGAAGCGTTCCTTCTCTTGCCACATTTTAATCAATCTGTCAGCAGTTCCTATAAACAGATTCTTCTTTGTGTGATAAAATCAAGAACTTAAATAAAACTTACAAGCAAAAAACACAGTAATAGAACGATATGCTGGCATTTTTCTTTTGATGAGGTAACAGCCAGTAAAGCAAGCACATCCTTAAGTAATGGCGAACATTTTAATGTGCACCATTAAAGACCACGAAAACGGGAATGGATGGGTTTTCCATGTTTCAGATTCCTTTATCTGCCACACATTGTGCCAGGGGATAGGCTGTAGCTGTACAGCTCAGCTGTTGCACAGAGCAATGTGGTGGCCTCAGGCACCAAGTTAATTCTTAGTTTAATTTCTTATTACTGTATTCTCTCTCCACCCCTCAAGGGAGAGCAGTTTGCAGGATTTATTTTATTTTATTTTTTGCCTCAGGTGTTAAAATGTTCTGGCTTTGGCAAGGTTATTGTGCTCCTTGGGATGGGAGAAGGCTTAAATACATATTTCACAAGCAGAAGACCCCGAGTTAATTTTCTTTCCCATCTCTTCGTAGGGCTGAAAATTGGCTGGACGCTTGGATAATCATCCCCATTAGGGCAGATAATATGGAGCTGAAAGGCTGTGTTTAACACGCATGTCCTGTTTCTCTTTGAGAGCTTTTCTAATTAATTTGAAATTTGACATGTGCAAGTCCTTCCGGGTTTTCAGCCCCCTCCCCTTCCAGTAAAACATGCCCATGAGTAATTAATGCTGAAGGAATTTTGTAGATTCACTCCAGTCCAAACATGGAACTTGTTAGGATTTCATTTAAGCCACTACTCATTGTGGCTGCAGATTACTGAAAGAAACAGCCCTAAATCCTAGGACTGAAGATCCTATTGCACGTGAAGAATCACATTTCCAAACTATTTCTTATGTTTAAATAGGGGGAGACCACTTGAACTTCTAAGTGCTTGTGTCTACAATATCTTATTTATGTCCTGAGTACATGAAACATCCCTGGTCTTCTCTTGGCACAGCTTGCCTCTGTATGCATTTCTCAGCTGATACTTTTAAGGACTTGAAAAAAATTACAGTCAGACCAGTATGTTTTCCATTAGCTAAATCAACGTGGTTTATGAGTATGTACCGCAGCTTATATCTGTGAATCTGTCTGCATAGGAGAAAAATTCTCTGTGGTGTTTTTAGCTTTTCATCTCAGTTATTTCTCAATCCAGCAAATGTATACTTGAGGGGGGAGAGGGGGATGTCTTTAATTTGTATTGTGGTGGTGGTCGAATTTGATTGGGAGCGAGCTTTCTGTTGTTGCTTTATTCCATTTAGAGTCACCTGCCAACTTATTTGTTTATTAAAAAATAAGTCCCTCTGGGTTTCCAACATGCAAGGCTCATTTACCCATAAATGTAAACAGGAAATCATTTTCACATGCGATGAATTGTGACCCAGACAATAGTCCCTTTTTTTTCTTGAAAGTAGCACCACAGCAGGTTGCTGCAAAGATTGCTAATTGTAGAAAAATAGGACCAGTATTTTTTGGTAATCACTAAGGGGTACTTGAAATAAAAGAGTTCGGCGGGGGATCTGAGGTGAAAGTATGAGATACAGGGTAAAATGAGATGGCCATGGGCCTTGGGATCTACTTGCCAAAGGCAGCAGGAAAGCATCTTTTTAGAACAGGCAACAATGGCTTCTTTATGACCCGTGGACTTCAACTCCCGGAATTCCTGAGTTGGCTCAGGAATTCTGGGAGTTGAAGTCCACTGGTCATAAAGGGACCATAATTGCCCTTCCGTGTCTTAGCGTATAAAAGGAGAAGGGAATGCTAGGAAGATTCGTTTGGGAGTAGGTCTAAGGGTGAGACAGAGAGTCCAATGAAACAAGAGGCCAACCTTTAAATAATCACGCAATTTTTCCATTTTGGCATTTTCTCTAGTTCCACAGTTTTTTCGTGGCCCTCATTATTGCTGGGTCATGCCTTCAAAGAGAGGTATTTGTTGGTGCTGTGCTTTTCTGTGTCTTGATGAGTTGTTTGGTTCTGTCTTGCAGCCCTCAGAATCCAAGTCCAACGTCACCCCTTTCACCGTCCTGGCCCATGTTCTCCGCACCATCCAGCCCTTTGCCCACCTCCTCCACGTCCAGCGATTCATCCCCCATCAGGTCTGTGGCACATTTGTGGTTTTGCTTCGTTTGACTCCTTTGCTGCTGCTACTGCTTTGCTGCTGCTTTGACATTTTAAGTTGATCTGCTTTTTACCACTGCCTTCCCAAAGCTCTGCATTAGGGCTAACCTTTTTTTGGTTTGCAATCTTTCCCAGCTTCAAAGGAGGAAAATTTTAATATTCCACGACACTCCTTTTTCTTCAGGGGTGTAATGACTTGAATAATGTTGGTATGCCTCCTTAAATGTTCCAGTTACCCCAGCCGCAGTATTGCTGTGGAAGAGAAGTAAGGTAGATGAGTTTCTCTTTTACTTTCGTCAGATTTTTGAATTTTGATACTTGTTCTTCAACAGGTAAGTTTTCATTACCACTCCCTGGAAAGGAAGTATAATAGATAAAAGTGAAGGCATTTTTTTAAAGTCCAGCCCTAGGCTGCCAATCTGGTTTTTCTCTCTTCTCTTTTGGTACCTGGGTGAAAATAGCTTCAGGAATTTCTCAGTGGAAACTGCTTGTGCCATGTAAGACTTGAAAATGTTGATACCCCCACTCATATAAAATGGGAAATTATAGCATGATGCATTGTTCATAGGAAAAAAGCAAGTCAACTTTCTACATTCAAGCAAGTTTAGTTAAATAGAACAAAATTATTTGATAAAGTCAAGCAAGTTCATTGTGTTTTTGATATTCTCAGTTGTTATTTCATTCTGCCTATTTGCACAGAATTGGTTGGGAATTTTAACTATCTTTCCAAAGGAATCGGATCCCTTATGTCAGAAATAGCATTCACATTCTTTGTTGCAAAATTCCACCAGCTGTCTCTTTTGCACCCTCATAATGTTCTGGATGATTTTATGCAAAATTAACAAAAATACACAACTCCTTTCCATCAACTGTTCAGAATAGTTGACAAGGGAAAATTAACTGGGTCCATAAGATTATTTGCGAAAGCTTGAGAAAAAAATAACAAAAAAATACATCAGTAACTACAAAACCAAAATGAGTTTATATACAGTACTGTGATGGTGAAGTATTTGCTTAATTAAGAGGTCTGAATCAGTGCATGTTGATTCATCTCTACAAATGTTTAATCCTGTTGGGAAAACATTTGTATCAATTTCAAAGCAACCACCTTTTGTGATAGAAACACACTGTATTGTGGTATAATTTTGAAGTTTGGCAACTCATTCTGGCAAATCTAGTACCTTCTTGATGACTACTGGCACAGCAGGGACAGGGATGGTACACCTTTTTTTTCAACCTTCCATAGCTTCTCAGAGATTTTTGGTACCATTGCTCATGATTCCTTCTGGACTGTCTATAGGGACTAGAAGAGAGAGACACATAGTCTTGCAATGGTTCACTTTCTTTTTCCACAACTGGTTCCAGGCAGTGTTGATGAGAGTGGGGGAGGAGAGAGAGGGAGAGTGTGTAAAGCAAATAGCAGCAGCACCGAGGTGGACCTTTGCACAGCTTTCACAATCACTCATACTTCGTCAGACATCTAGATCAGCACAAAAGCAACAGAATATGATTGCCTGCATTGAAGCTTGTTCCAAAGAAACAGCTAGTACAAGTATTAAAAGATGCCAATACTGTAATAACAAATATAAGCACCTGCTCACACTTCAAGAAACAAACCAACTAATGTACAGCACGGCTGCAATTATAACTGAATACCTAGAATGCAAAATCAACAAATAAGAAAAAAAAATCCAGAGAATACACCACCGAAATGAAGATCAAGCTACAAAATTAAGATTCAGCATGCTAAGGTCAGATGCAAGTAAGCTAGAACAGATGAAAGAAAAGAAGCTGAAGAACAAGGAGTAAAAAAAGCTGATCAAGAAATATCACCTAGAAGCAAGGAAGCTTAAGAAAGCACTGGAAATAATAAAGCAGCAAAAACAGTTGTAGGCAAGAAGATCAGCAGATTCAAAGCTTTCCTTGCACATTATAAGCAGAATCTCCAATTTCCATTGAATCAGAAACAGTTTTTTTTGTTAATCCTTCAATAGAGAGACTGCAAAGAGCCAGCCAACTCCTAACAAAGAAACAACAGCGCAGTTCTGGCCACAACAAGCAGATAACCTTCCAAAAATGCAAGAATACAGGTTGATTAAAGTATAGGGATACAAATAAAAAAAGAAGCCTAAATGTAAGAACTTGTAATAACAATAGAAATGGTGGAGACAAGGGAAGGAAGATCAAAAATTGGTCAGCAAAAGATGAAGGTGAACTGCATGTTTTGGAGTTGAAATATCCAACTGGTATACAACAACTTGTTGCCCAATCATTTAACATATTGCAAGGATGTGAAACTGAGGATCAGTTAACATGTGGCAAAACCAACCTGATAATGAAAGGTTCAATAGAAGTGGCCAGCAACCTCGATTTACGACCACAATAGAGCCCAAAATTTCTAAGTGAGACAGTTGTTAAGTGAATTTTGTTCCATTTTATGACTTTTCTTGCCATAGTTGTTAAGTGAATCATTGCATATGTTAAGTTAGTAACACTGTTCTTAAGTGAATCTTGCTTCTTGATTGACTTTGCTTAGTCAGAAGGTCACAAAAGATGATCATATGGCCCTAGGACACGGCAACCATCATAAATATGAATCAATTGCCAAGCATCTTAATTTTGATCATAAGTGTGAAAAATGGTCATAAGTCCTTTTTTCAGTGCTGTTGTAACTTCAAGCGGTTACTAAATGAAATGTTCTGTCAAGGACTTCCTGTACAGGCCAATTACCTGCTTACCGACAACTTCAAATAGTAATGCAATTTGATGGAATTTTTCATTACCTATTGCAAGTCCCAGGAGAAATCACATTTATTCTTCTACCAAAAATATAAAAGAGAGAGAGAGAGAGAGAGAGAGAGAGAGAGGGAGGGAGGGAGGGAGGGAGGGAGGGAGAGAGAGGGAGAGAGAGGGAGAGAGAGAGCCTGTTTCTGATCAAAACTCCATCATAAACCACAATAAGCCACCAATACAAACTCAGACTAAATTGAAGATTAAGATTGCAGCCATAAGTACCTGGATGTAAGATTGCTATTCAGAATTACTTATTCCTGACTCCATTTTGAATTCAAAAGCAGATTGAGTTTTAACCAGATATGTTCAGGCAGCTGAACATATAATATTATAATATTAACTTTAAATATATAAATATATAATATTTAGCTTTGAATTAAAAATTCAAATCCCCCCTACCGAAAAAGAGCTATGGTTAAAGTGCTACCATGAAATGGTACCCCAATAAAAAGAGGTGGGAAAGAAGCTACCATTGTCCCATTGTTTTTAAAAATTCTTTGTAATTTCTTTTTTCATTTCTGTAAGCCGCCCGGAGTCCCTCGGGATTGGGCGGCATAGAAATTCAATAAATGAAATGAAATGAAGTCATTATCTTCTATTTGATTATTCCTTCATCTGTTGACTCCCTGTGTGTTTAGCCATCATGAGTTGCAAGGAACTTAGAAAGCCCTTCACAGCCATCTTAGGAAAAGAGCATCTCAGAGCAATGCTTCTTTATCTTCTCCATCCATCATTCCACTTTCTCTGAGCCTGTGCGAAGTGCAGTTTGCGACTGTGCAATTAAAGTTATTTTAATGTGCTCTGGATGAAAGGCTGAGTATATAGTGTAATCTCTAGGACTTGGCACTGATTGTAAGAAGTGGAAGACTCCTTTTTTTAAAAAAAATGAAGATCTGTACGTAATTTTTCTTTGGATCATTGTATGATGAAGAAGAAGAGCCTTAAGCATCAGGGTTAAGTTAATCTGTGGGTCCCAATCTGAATTTCTCTGCAATCTGATTATAAATCCTATCTGTCTGGGAGGCTGATTGATTATGCAGAGGATAGGGGGTAAATTGATTAGTTCATGAAAATTGCACAGAGGGGGCATGCATATTCTAGTGACTCAGTTTGTAAACAAATAAACCATTTATCAACATCAAGCCTCTTATGCTTTTATTCTGCTGTAGGAATGGGGAGGTGGGGAGATGCACATTTGCAGCTCTTCCCCAAACTGTACAAGGTCACATGGCCGAAACTCGACTGAGTGCTTTCTTGGCCAAGTGCCATGCTTAAAGGCAAAAATTAAAACAAAGGCCTCATTCGAAAGATCCAGGGCTCCTTTCCATCCTTGATCATCCAAACCGGGCTCTGAAGGGCAGCACAGCATAAAAGAAGGACACTGGAGTGGTAGAGCATTGAGATGCTGCAAAAGGAAAGAAGTCCAAAATCGGACCATGAATTGAAGGCTATTTTGGCAATGCCTCTATTTCAACTTGTTTTAATTATCGGAGAATGCTCTATGCTTGCCTGCGTTTTCCTGGGTTCCTTCCCATCTTCTAAAAAGTTGCACATTTTCTTGGAGGGAGGGTCCTGGCTGTTTCCTGCCCACCCTCACTGCTTTCTTGTCTTTTGACCTGCTCTGTTTGAGAGTTGAACAAGCTTCCTGATTCAATTGATCTGACTGTCTTTGCGGCTTTCTCTTCGTTTGCAAAGCTAAGCAAACCAGTCGAACGACCTATTGGTGTGGCTCAGGTAAAATTTAGAATTGTAAATCCAAGTGTGGGAATACAGGGAAAATTGCAACCCTTGCTTGAAGGGTTCACCTTTACATCACCTTTTTTCTTGTTTGAAAAGAGTTTCGAGTTTCGAGTTTAATAAAATTTGTATGCCGCCCACTCCCATCGAGACTCTGGGTGGCTCACAGCAAGACAAAAGAAACATTTAAAATTTAAGAATAAAAAATACAATTAAAAGTCCACATCATCCATTCCATCTAAGCGGGGCTGGATATCAATCAACAGCCCCAGGCCTGCCGGAACAGCCAGGTCTTGAAGGCTTTACAGAAGGTCGGGAGAGTGGTAAGGGTCCGGATCTCTACGGGTAGATTGTTCCACAGGGCCGGCGCAGCAACAGAGAAGGCCCTCCCCCGGGGGGCTGCCAGCCGGCATTGTTCAGTTGACGGCGCCCGGAGGAGGCCCAACCTGTGCGATCTTGTTGGTCGTTGGGAGGTAAGTGGCAGGAGGCGGTCTCTCAGGTAGCCAGGTCCTAATAGCCTGCATCCCTCCCTTTCAAGAGGGAGGGGCTATCCTAAACAGGGCGGCTGGGCGAGATTCTGCAGATGCAATAAGAGCGGAAAAATGCGCACATTTTGCCGCCCGTATCGCCACTAGATAAGTCCTAATAAAGGCTCTTAATTGTAGAAGGTCTTAATTAAAGAAGGTAACTTGCGTTGGAAATATTTGCAGATGGTGTCCATCAGTTTTCATTTTGAGCTCAGGTGTTGCATTTTATTTTATTCTGAACAACGACCTTTTTCCTTGCCAATGCAACTTTCCACAACAAAGAAATGGTCCCTTTTGAAATTCTGTCCTTGACTTTGACACTCTAAAAATGCTGCAAGAAGACGACAGAAGGAGGGTGGTCTGGTTCTAGTTGTGGAACAACTCTGAATAGATTTCTTTCTGCCATTCTTTTGGCTTGGAATCCCAGAGTGCCCACCTGCTGTAATTTTGCTTCAGCTTTCCATTCCTGCATTCAGTCCAAAAAAATTTCCCCCCTCTGTTGGCAGTTTGTGCACAAGTGATTGTGTGCTTTAAAACATCAGGTTTCTGTTAAGTCAATGGAAAACACAGCAGTTAAATGAAAGATCGTTTACATTTTAATGCATTTTTTTTTAAAATCACCTGACTTGCAGTACAATTAATTGCAGAAATTGCTTGGTTCACCCTAATCCTGATAATCAGCTTCAAAAAGCCAACATAGACTTGCATTGAACATGCTTTTGCACTTTGGCATGCTCTTTAAAGTGCACATGAAATTTGCTGGCAAAGATAATGATCATTATCAGAATTCTTGCAGACAAAGAATGGAAGTGAAACTCTTTCTTTCACTACCCCCAGGCTTGGTGAATGTTTCTTCTCTGAAGCCTGTATTTGCAAGGGAGAAAAAAGAATCACCAGTTACCTTCAGAGAGGAGTTTCATGCCACTAAAAATAATAGGTTTACAGTATTGTCATTAAGACTTCATTAAGAAGAATTAATCCCTCACATTCATCCTATTCCACTGACGCTGCTTACATACACAAATGCATTTCATATGAAAATTTACATTTCAGGCTATATCTAGCAAAACTCTGAGGGTGCATCAAAAAACCACTGCTAACTATCCTCTCAAACAAGACACTCTTAAAGCACTATTCAGGTCCCTTTGTGTGAGCGGGAAGAGAGCGTACTACGCATGTGAATAATTTTTCCAGAAGATGTTTCCTTTTATTTAACCATGCCATCATCTTTGCCTTCCTTTATTTAAAGCTCTTGATAGAACAATTGAGGTTCAGTTTACTAAAGTTAAGAGGCCGGCATTGTTGGAATATTTCACAAACATCTGTTGCAGATCTCCTCATTTGGTTCAGGATAAAGCTGGCCTGGTATTTTCTGATATTAATTATACTGCCGTCCAGGTCATCTGGTTTTGCCTTTACACATTTCTCAGCAGGGGATTTTCAAAGACTGTAAAGGAGCTCAAATTTAAATACCATCTTTTCCATTAGCAAAAAAAAAAGAAAGAAAGAAAGAAAGAAAGAAAGAAAGAAAGAAAGAAAGAAAGAAAGAAAGAAAGAAAGAAAGAAAGAAGAAGCACAGTCTCTGTACACAATCACTAATGTGTATGGCTTTTCTACAATGAGAGGGGGGAGGGAGAGGTTAAGTAAGCAAAGAGCTAAAACTAATTAAAGAAATTCCTAGAAAAAAATAGGCAAAGGGATGGAGCATCACCAATCCATGGAAACTAGGAGTAACAGCCCATTCTTTTCTTTTTTTAGCCTCTATGCCCTGGGATCAATTAGAATAATTGTGCCTGATTTGCTAACTCATCTCCTTTGTAAGCCATAGATTACAGTTCAAGTTTGTTTGTTTTTTAGAAAAGGAAAAACTATATTTTCTCTCCTCTCTTGGTCAACAAAAATTCTGTTCTAGAGAGGCTTAGGACCGATCCCGAAGGAACAGGAAGGCAGGTCTGAACATTTCATCTTAGGATCCTATGATTAGGAGTCATAACGCTACTAAGTCCAGCCCAGCATCCTGCTCATTGCAAGAATCTAAACTAAAACATTTTGATAGTGGTCTCCTGCCTTCAATTCTGAGTTAGTCTTCCTTGGCATAAATGAAAAGCCAAGTTTTCATAGGCCTCTTTAATTCTCCAAGAATAATGCATTAAGGAAAAAAGCAGAGAAAATTTTGTTTTTCCAGACTTACTTCTCTTTATGCAACTTTCCCGTTGGCAAAATTGGTACTAATCAACAGATTTATGGATTAGGCATTCCACTTTCAGCAGAAGACTGCTGGAATTTTCACTGTCTGAAGAAAAAAATGCAATAACATCAGTTTTTGCACCTGATGCTTCCAGTTGTTGGAGATGTAACAAAACACATACTGAATTGTTCCCTTGTCTATACCTCCAACATAAAGAGTTCACCAAGCTAATTTTGTTCTTTTTTTGTTATTTTCTATTTTTTATCATGGATTTGTCAAGTTTTCCTTTCTAGTAATGCCTTTTTTATTTATCAGTCCCAAACCTTAGCTGTAGAGTTAGATTTATGGATGCATTATTCTATGGAAGGGCTAACAAACTCCCGGCCCATGTGCCAGTTGCATCACACACTGGCAACTCCCACGCCTGGTTTAGAGAAGGGGGGAAAATCCTGATAGTCACGTGATGCCGCCGTGACGCTATGAGTTTGGCACTCCTGTTCTATGGCATTGGAGTCCAAATTCCTAATGCTGATAATAACTTAATGCAATCAATTGTTTGGGGCCTGCCTAATGAAGTAGCACTCCTTTTCATATTGGGCACCGAAAACTTTTAAATCTTCCTTTGAGGGCTTTCCCAGCTATCCTCATTCAGGGGGCATTTATGCAGTTGCCAAGGAAAGTTTTTTAGGGGGTGCCATTTCATTTTGGAAATACACTTCTCAGATATTATCTTAAGGCCTACCTTATAGTATTTTTGTATATGGAGTGAAGGACTTTTTATCGACCCAGATCTGTTAGGAGCTACTTTAATGTTTTATATCTTTAATGTGATTTTGTGATTGTATGCTTCATGTATTGCCTTGTTATTGGTGATTGATTGACTATGTGCTAACAGGTCAATGGTCATTTTTAGCAACTGCATACAATATATAGAGTTTCTCTCTCTTCTCCCCAACCCAGTCCTTCAAGTCTTTCATTGATACATCCATCACCACCTTAACTTAGGTTCTACTTTGCTGCTGGTCTGGCTCCTTCTTCTCTTTCCTTCCAGTTTTCCCAGTACCAGAATCTTCTCTAGAGAGCTCTGTCTTTGCATAATATTGTATGTCCAAAGTAGGATAATTTGGGTCTGATTATTTGTGCCCCAAGTAAGAACTCTGCATAGGTTTTTTTTCCCAATGATCCCTTTGTTTGTTCTCATGCCTTTCCATGGTGTTCTCAAGAATCTTCTCTAACAATTTTCTCAAAAGAAAAAAGAAAAAAGAAAAACACAACCCACCACCAATTGCAACCACCTGCCTTCCACTGAGGACCTGTATGCTGCATGAACCAGAAAGAGGGCTGGAAAAATATCTAGAGACCTCTCATATCCTGGACATAAACTGTTTCAACCTCTCCCCTCAGGATGCTGCTGGCATTGCATGCCAAAACAATTAGACCGAAAGATAGTCCTCCCCCGCATGCCATTACCCTGCTGAATACCTAATTCCCACAGGCCTGTGTTAGTCCTAAAGATATTTACCCACGGAGTAGGCAGTATTGCTGCTATCCTTCCCATCTTCTCTTTTCCCATCTTTCCTATTTCCTCCTGTTGTTTGTATGTACACTGAGAGCTTATGCACCAGAGACAAATTCCTTATGTGTCCAATCACACATAAGGCCAGTAAAGGAATCTATTCTAACACCCGACTTCCAAAGCATCAATTCTCTTTCTATCCTGTTCCATCAAAGTCAGGATTTTTCATGATAGTTTTCATACAATACTCAGGTAAAAATTATTTACATTGCTTATGCTATTCTGGTCTTTGTAGGTAAAGTCACATCAAGGCCCCTGAATATCTTTTCCAAGGCCTTCATGGCTACTTTGCCAAGTACTACTAGTCTGTAGTCTATTTCTCAACTGGTTGTTGTTGTTTTTTACTGATCCTAAAACACAGAAGGTACCTACCCCTACAATATTACTATTGGTACTCCTGATTTTTATCCTACCTGTGCTTTGTTTTCTACTGGGACTGTTGTATGTTGTTTTTATGCTGTTTTTATAAGTTTTGTATTTTTAGATGAAGTATTGAGAACTGTTATTGGACTTTATTAGATAGATAGATAGATAGATAGATAGATAGATAGATAGATAGATAGATAGATAGATAGATAGATAGATAGATAGATAGATAGATAGATAGATAGATAGATAGATAGATAAATAAATAAATAAATAAATAAAGTCGACCTAAGGGTCACTGGATAGCCATACTGACTTCTATTTCATAACAGCTTCAGTTAAGGGATGCAATTAAAAATCTACAACAGATATGAATAAGGTATCTGAAAGATTACCTCAGACCTCATCATTAAGATAAGGTAATTCAAGAAATGACCAAAAATCTGTGTTTACCAGGTCTTCAATTCAAGGCCTTTGCAGCATTGAGAAGCTGTTTGTACCAAACTTAAGCTACATTAGTTTCAGTCAAGCCACTGACTCACGGGTGGGTTCCTGCCAGTTCTAACCTTTTCTATAGAAAAGGTCCCACAAATCTACAGAGCCGTTTAGAACCGGTTCCAGCTCCCTCCCCCCGCCCGTCTGCACATCATCAAGATGAAGAGCGAGAGGAGGAATTCTGGGAGTTGAAGTCCACAAGTCTTAAAGCTGTCCAGTTTGAGCACCACTGGGTTTTTTTTTTCTAAAGGGTTAGGGGTACCAGGGTCTTGTAACTTGACAGCTTTAAGACTTGCCAGAGTTTCTGAGCCAACATTCTGATTGCTAAGCAAGAGCGTTGTTAAGTGAGTTTCACCACATTTTACAAATTGGCCATGCCCACCCAGTCACATGACTTCCAAGCCACTCCCACTCAGTCACATGACCGGCAAGCCACTCCCATAAAGCAGGCCACACCTACAGAAGAGGTTCTAAAATTTTTTGAAACCCACCACTGCACTGACTAATTTTTGTTTTTAATCAGCAATTCCTACTCCAAAGAACAAATAATATTTGGTTTTGTAGAGTTTGTGTTCCCGGTATTCTGTCTTTGATTTGCCTTTCACATTTTCTTCTAACATTCTCTGAGGTGCTATTGCTCATTCTATTGAGCAACAGTATGAATGCCTCAATCTCAAACACTGCAGATAAGTCTAAGAAGAATTTCCAAAATGGTGAAATGAGGTTTGAAGAGGAAGTAATTTGCCTCTTTAAGTTTTAGCTTGTTATCTCAACTATTCTTCATTTTTCTCTACTCTGGTGTTTTCCCTTCAGTTCTGCATTTTGCTACTTGGCAGGTTTGACAACCATTTCAAATATTTTCCAGAAAAAAAATATTGAGAAACGTTTGTGTCTGCACACGTAAACATTTATCAGCTTATCTTCATTCTGATTTTTAAAATTATTACTGTTTTCACAGTTCTCCATTCCGCAAAGCTAGAGCCTTGTATGCTTGTAAAGCAGAACATCACTCAGAGCTGTCCTTCACTGCAGGGACCGTATTTGATAATGGTGAGTATCAGAGTAGAGATGTTACCTTCAGAGGAATGAAAAACATGGAAAAGTGATTTTAAGTGATCCCAAAGGTGCTTTTTCAAGAGGCAACTGGACTTTCTGGTTTTTGAAGATGTTTTTCTTCTCATCAAAGAAGCTTCTTCAATTCTGACTGGATGGTGAGGAATGAAAGGATTTATACTCCTTGCAGACAACTCGCTAAAAGAATGCACTAGCAAGGAGTATAAATCCTTCCATTCCTAACATCCAGTCAGAGCTGGAGAAGCTTCTTTTGGATGAGAAGCAAAACATCTTCAAAGAAAAACCAGAAAGTCCAGTTGCCTCTTGAAAAAGCACCTTTGAGACAACCATGATCTATCTGGATGACTGAGAATCTTCATAGACATTTAATTTTAAGGGATGGAAGATGTGTAACATGCGTCACATCACGTAATGTAACCCAAGATTTGATCCTATCAGAACTGGTGATAAAGAAAATTTCTTGCTTTCTGAGAAATACCACGAGCACTGACACTGCTATTTTTAGTCTGAACTTTTGTTACCAAAAGCCAGTTAGGTTTCTTTTGTCAGGATAAATGCTGAGTTGAACTCACTAGAGAGAAAGCTTCTAGGGATGAAGGGAGGCATTTAGTATGGCCTCCCATAATATGCAGCATCTCATTTCTAGGTCTGAACATTTGGAAACTCCAGCCAAATGCATATTTTTAGAGGAGCTTTTCCAACACCAGAGATCATAATGCAATTTACATTTAATAATGTTCACGGAATTATACATTTGTGAAGGCCATAAAATCTGACCCTCTGTTGAATGCTGGATCCGTAATGTAGGATAAAATGACAGCAGCCAAAACAATTAGCCTTAGTTCAAACCCTGCCAATGAAATAGAGCTCGCCACCTATTGAATCAAATGGTCTCACAGTCAACAGCCTCAGCCATGAGGGAATGCTTTAAAAGAAGTGGTGGGTAACCTATGGGATGCACAAGCCCCCTTTTTTAGTGTAGCCTCGAGTGTTATAATACGGCTGGGATTTTCTGCACAATTTCCCATCCTAGATATACTTTTGTGGAAAGAAGGTGTACATGGGGCTGCATTGCTCATATTGTGATAGAGATAGGCACCCACAGATGAAGCATGGGATGAAGCATATATCTCTTGCTTGCAATGCAAGCATTTTTAGTCAGGAAAATGAAATGAACCCCGTGAGAAGTTAGAAGCAGCAGCTGGTAGAGGTCAGAGCTTTAGCCTGCAATTCATGAAGACAGAGCTGAATTTGCAGTAATGTAAGATTCCTGGTTTTGTCTTTGGTCTGACCTCTTCCTTTAGTTCAGTTCCCCAATCAGCCATAAATGCACAATTCCCAGAGGGACACACTAAAACCAAGGAAAAGGAGATGGATTGAGAGCATGTGGCTCTCCAACTCCATTGGTTTTTGGAAGCCTATCCACATTTCTGAAATATACTTGATACAGATATACATACACAGCACACATACAAACACACAGAGAGGGGGAGAGAATGGCTTATGTTATGTATTTCTATTTATAATTCCTTGAGTGGTCACATGATTTTCCTCTTGTTAATACTTTAAAATGGTTTTATAAGATACAAATACTGTTTCTTTGTTTCACTCTTAACATAGTTCAACGTTTAAATCTCAGAAAGAAATGCTCCTTTGTTTTGCTTGGTTAGCTATAAGAAGTACTTGGCTACCTTTAAAAAGAATGGAAAATAACCTAGGTTCAATATTGAAACAAAATGTTTAATATTTACACTACTAGGTTCAGTAGGGGTTTTTTGGGGTGTGTGTGATTTTTCCTCAATTTCTTTCCTTTTGTATGTATGTACAGTACATCAGATAGAATGAAATATGAACAAAGTACAGATTAGGATAGAAAATAGGAAAAGGATGCAGATTGGAAGTAATCATCTCATAATCAAGGATTTATTGAAATGAAATCATATTTTCCATTTGCTAACTTCATATTTTGTGTGTGTGTGTGTGTATATGTATATGTGTGTGTGTATGTATATATACACACACACTACCCTCCCACAATGTCTTTGTTAGACTTTTCTACAAATTAATATATGTGTCTGTGTCGAAAAGTCTAACAAATACATTGGGGAGAGGGTGGGATTACCATTAGAATCATCATAAATGTTAAAAGAATGTTTGCTTCATGGACTGGATGGAAATGAGATCCTGTTAACACATTAGAGTAATTGGTCCTAATTCACTGCTGGGTCCAAAATGTGATTTAAGAAACAGAATTCTGTCCTCACTGGACGCCTTTTTCTTTGTATCATTAAACGAAAACCTTCCTCATCTTGCCTCTATTAATCAACTGTTAAAAGCAATTGGAATCCACCGTGTTATTGCCACAATTATACATTGTGTATTTACAATGTATATTTATTGTATATTTACAGTGTATATTTATGTATTGTATATAGTTATAAATAATTATAAGGAGACAAAGAGGCAATAGCACAATTGTATTTATTGTCTCTTTGTATCTTCCTTCCTGATTAGCCTACAGTTCAGAATTTCTTTGAGCCCAAGATTACAAGAGACATTATGACATAACCAAACAAGACCTACTCTAAAAAGAGGTAGAAATAGGCTAGCTGCTTGTGTAAAGAAGGTGAGAGGAATTACATTTCTCTCCCTAAGATCTAGCTTGAAGTTTCTTGGCCACCATCTTCGATGACAGCTGCCCAAGTATCTCTCAAGAATAGATCACAGCCTTTTATGTAATTCCAGTGTGACTTATTACAAGGATTTTCATTTTGACTAATCTTTTGATTTCTGCATTTGCTCGCACCATAATAATGACTGAAGAATCCTGTCCCCATGATTTTTCTACCTTCTTCTAAATGCTGCCAATCTGTTCTCTGGATCACTTGAATCTGAGGAAAAATGTATTGATTATTGAAGCCAATGCTCCTCCAATGAGCCTTACCAAAGTATTTAAGCGCCATGGTGTGCAATGGTTAGAATGCAGACTAATTATGTCAATTGCCAGCAGCTCAAGGTTGACTCAGCCTTTCATCCATCCGAGATTGGTAACATTGAGTACCCATATTGTTGGGGGTAATATGCTAACTCTTTAAACCGCTTAGAGAGGGCGGTAAAGCACTATGAAGCAGTATATAAGTGTAAGTGCTATTGCTATTTAAGACAAGGAAGCACCAAATGTTTTTAAAATGTTTTCCTAGCCCATATATTTTCTAGTTTTATAGATCTCAAACTATTCTGAACTAGCCTTATTCTGGTTCTGAGCTAGTAGATTGTTATATAGCAAGGTAGTAAAATATGCATGGTTTTAAAATTAAGTGTAGATGTTGCAGGAAGCATTATCTGTAAAAAGACGAAATAATTCTTCCAGAAAGTTAAGGATTAGCCTGTTATTGACTTATCTGACTCTTGAAAGTTGGGAGTATTCAAAAGATTTTTGAAAGAAATCCAAGAGCTAATTTATCAAGAATAGATAGTGTGTTTAATTTACAAAATACCAGGTATAGTTGCTAACTCATCAACACCTGATCTCTATTTTTAATGACTTCTGACTCATAACCTATTATTTCTTAATAACTATTCAGACTGAGGTGTCATAGTGTAATTGCTTTTATTTTGCTAATGTATATTGTTCGCCTTAGGTTTAGAGAGTTTAATCTAAGAAACATGACGCTGATCTGCCTCTACCTCAAGAAACAAAGATGGCTCCATTACTTTCCACATCTTTCCAACGGTGTTTCTCTTGATGTCTTGATTCATGTCTCCCAGATGTCCTTGTGTCTAATGCCTTCTTAGAATTTAAATTAGTAAAGGAAGGACTTTATCAAAGACAACTATATAGGAAGTCTCTTTAATGAGCAGGTCAG
Organism: Thamnophis sirtalis; assembly: GCF_051295495.1. NCBI lineage: Eukaryota > Metazoa > Chordata > Lepidosauria > Squamata > Natricidae > Thamnophis > Thamnophis sirtalis. The sequence goes on from NW_028261383.1 coordinate 98,068,791, forward strand.
TAAGAGACTTTTGTATATAAAGCCCTCTTTGCTCCCAAGAGTGAGTTTTACATTATCTGCATAGAAACAGCAGTGGCTTCTTGACAATATTTCCTTCCTTTTTGGCTTCCTCCTCCTTTGGGTAACATGAATGGCCAGGATTATGTAACCATGTTGCCCTTAGTGTTTTTCATAAACAGGAATATAATTTCCTAATGCTTGTTAACTACATAAATACAGAAAGCTAAAAAAAGACTAGGAGGGAGGATAGGAAAGAAAGGAGATTGTAGGAAGAAATATAACACAGGGAGGAATTTTAGTTTAAGTTATAAGCCACAATGGGAAATTAAACCTCAGTGCTACAAAAAATGAGATATTTTAGAGGAACTATGAATTAAGAGGATGAACTCTCCCTGCGGCTTGAACTTCCTCCTGAAACAAAACACTAAGAGTCATAAAGCTGTGTGTGATTAAAGGATTCTTCTTAATTTTATTCTTCTTGGGCTCTTCATCCTCAAAATTTAGGTTGCAAGCTGTGTGGACTAGGTGAAGGGAAATCTCTTTGTTCATGAGTAATTCTTTGAAGTTCTAGAAACACAGGAGATGCGGGTTATTTGCCATTGATAGTGGATAGTGACCAAATTAATCCTTGAAGAAATTAAACAGAAGAGATGGCAATAGTAATAGGACGTAGATTGATATACTGCTTCACAGTGCTTTACAGCCCTCCCTAAACAGTTTATGGAGTAAGCATATTACACCCCAATAATCTGGCTCCTCATTTTACCAATTTCGGAAGGATGGAAGGCTGAATCAACCCTGAGCCAGTGAGAATCGCACTTCTGAACTGCTGGCAGTTGGCAGAATTAACCCGCAATACTGCATTCTACCCACTGTGCCACCATGGCTCTTGACCGCAGAACATAGAACTAGGTGGAAGTTTTTCTCTTCTGGGGTAGAAAAGTGTGGGGAAATGAAGAATTCTAATCTAGAATGTCTGTATGATTGTTACTCTGTTCTGGGCCCTTTATTGTTTATTCCCTAAGTTTCTTGGTCTTCCTTCAGCAGACAAGAAGGATATTGTGAGGACACCCACAAACACACCCACAAACATACACACATATACATGTCCCAGGATAATGTTGCAGATCTAATCTAAGTCAATCACTGGGACCAGAGATTTATTTTTCCAAGCTTCCGGATTCATGCTGGAGCCTGTCTTCAGGGAACCTGTTTCTCTCTCCAGAATGGGTTTCAGAATGTGTGACGCTCCACACATTCTGGCGAGAGAGAGAAGTTCGCTGAGGATGGGCTCTGAAAGCTTTGAAAAGTAAACCTTTGGTCTCGGTGACTGACTCAGATTGGGTCCTACAAGAAGGGTAGGACATCTGCTTGGACTTCCTAAATTGACAGGAAAAGTAATCTGGGCATGGAAGTCAAAATGGTTGCCCCTTCCAAATCAGGAAGCCTGGACTAGCTTCAAAGGATTAGAAGTAACTGTGAGTATTCAGGAATAATTCAGACACTCTCTGTATTGAAGAGGGATGCTATTATTCCTTGATTTACAACCACAACTGAAGTCACAGTTTTGGTGTGATGGTTGTTAAGTGCGTCACCGTGTGACATACATGATTTTATGACCATTCTTGCAGCAGTGAGAAAGTGAACACTGAAGTTGGAAAGCAAACCCATTGTTCTCTATAGGGCATTATGGGCAAGAAATGGTAAAAAAAACTTCATAAATGTTGTTCATGTGACCACAGAACACTGCAAACAGCCCTAAATTGGCCTGGTATCTAGCAAGCAAAATGCAGTCATGTGATTGTGTGCATAGGTGGGGGAAGTAGTGGCCAGAACTTTGAATCTGGCTCACAGCTCTTCCCCCCCCCCTTTTTTTTTTGGGAAGGACTATCTGTCATTCAATCTGTGTCCTCCTGTAGTTGAGACAAACTTTTTTTTAAAGCACAAATTATATAAACGCCACACCATGCTGAACAAAAGAAGTATGTCTTTAATATTTAATACATTTGTGGCTCAGCTGTAAAATGAAAGGATGTTGTCGCCTGATTTCGAGTGATAAATAGAAGTCAGGAGTACGAAGTCTTCCGCTTCCATTCCTTACCTGAGAAATAGGACTATAAATCAACAAAACACTGAGTCACCGAAAGAGAGAAGACCTTGTACCACCTCCTTCTCCATCTAGCCTTACTCTAGCTATAATCACGAATTCGGTTCAGAGTGAAACATGTGTTTGCACATTTTCCTCATGCATCTAAAGATGGAAAGAGAGAAAGAACAGCAAATCAATGGCAGAGAGTTCCACAACCACGCTGTTCCAGATCACCTCCTGTCCATTTCCCACGTCTTAACAAATCAGTATAGATGAAATTGCAATCCTTTTCTACAGGTAGTCCTCGACTTACAACAGATCACTTAGGGACCGTTCCAAGTTACAACAGCATTGAAAAATGTGACGTCTGACCGTTTTTCACAGTTATGACCTTTGCGGTGCACACCCCCCCCCCATGATCACGTGATGAAAATTCAGAGGCTTGGCAACTGGTATATATTTATAACCGTTGCTGTGTCCCCAGGTCCTGGGGTCCCCTTTTGCAACCTTCTGACAGGCAAAGTCAATGGGGAAGCCAGATGCACTTAACAACCGGGTTACTAACAATGATTCACTTAGCAACTGTGGCGAGAAAGGTCATAAAATGGGAGAAAACTCACTTGGACAAATGTCTCAACAAAAATCTTGGGCTCAATTGTGGTCGTAAGTCAAGGACTATGTGTATTCCCTTAACCTTTTCAAATCAAATGCTCATTTTCAAAGAACAACATTCTGTCTTGGCCCTACCTATATTTTTGTCACAGTATGAGGACCATGAGAGCTTGTGAGTCAGTTGCCAAGTGTCCTTTGCACCCGTTCACAGGAGTTGTTCCCTACAGCTTCTACCCTTTTCTGGTTATGGCTTGACAACAATAACAACGTTATCGTCCCTTCTACAGAAAACCAATGATATTTTTCTTCCCCACCCATCCTATCGCTCTTCATATGTGCTACATTTTTATAGCACTAATTTGCTTAGGAAAAGCAGATTGATTATAAAAATAAATAAATAAAACTCTGATAATGCCTGGGAGCATCAGGATATGGCAATATATTAATAAACCTGCATCTATAAGCCCTTGACTCTTCCTGCCCTTTCTGACTGCTAGCTTGCTGACAGGGCATTCACCTTGAAGAAGAATCCTTCTGAGTAGCAGTGATGAGAAATGAAAGAAAACTGGGTGTATAAGCTGTGCCTCCACCAAATTCTAGGACATAATTCTGTTAAGCTAAGGGGAAAGCGTTACAAACTGGAGGAGGAGAGGGAAGATCAATTGTACATGTTGTTCTGTCCTGGTTTCAGGTAAAAATGTAATGTTGAAACACCACACATGAGGTGAGGTGAGGAGAAACAAACGTTTCCTATGGAAAACAAACTGCTCCTTAGACTATAACAGCACAGATGAGTTCATGTTACAGCCTGATTGGTGGTTTGAAATGAGAAACGGTGGCTCTTCACTATCGGCTTCGATATGTGCTTGATTTTAAGATTCTGAAGCCAGCCAGTAGATGGAGCATGCCACTGGTGGACAGAAAGTACTTCACAACATCTGGAAAACTGCTGTAAGCTTGCCTGCCTGTTAGGTATGCTTTGGCCTCTAGGGTCATTCTGAAAGGCAGATCAGTGTCATGTGTGAATTAGAAGTGCAGATGAATGCAGATTTGCAAATGCAAATCACCAGAATACCCAGGTCTTTTTGAGAGCTGGGAAGGAACATATCCACACAGGACTGACCTGGATTGTAGACCCCCAATGTACAAAGCTCCGAGGGGCATCATCAGGACAAAACGATGTTGCGTCTCTATCCCTACTTCTTTCCTCAGCAACGCAGAACGAGAATCTGACATATATATTGGAAAAATTCCAATTTTGTTGTGAATTCTCAGATTTACAAGTTTAATAACCTGCATGTATCTTTCCAGTTCATCCATCTCAAGAACCTGGCTGGTTGGAAGGAACCTTGAATGGGAAAATAGGATTGATTCCTGAGAACTATGTGGAGTTCTTATAACTGGACATGTTCATAAACAACCCTGCTGAGCTTTACATGGTATCCATGACAACCGATTAAGAGTATTGTAGATCATTTGCTGTTTACAACTGTGAAAAGCAAGGTGAAGGACTCTGATACCTGTTCAGAAGAATGTTCATGTAAAATTTTTTTTAAAAGTATGTTTCTCTTTATATAATGTGTTGTTTGCACAAAAATGCAGCCGACAAAAGCTGGAGAAGAAAACTAGTGAGGATGAAGGGCTTCACTGGGAAGTGTTCTGCTGTGAGAAGTGTTAATGCCACATTTCGAATTATGTTTTGTCCTAGACAAGATATTAATAGGATATGTGTAAATGTAGTAGCTTAAATTGAGCATGATTACTGGAGACAATTTAACTGGAATTCTACATACACACAGATACACATTCTCCTTTCCCCCCCCCCCCGCCAAAAAAAAAGAAAGAAAGAAGAAAGAGAAGAAAAGAAAAACAGGCAGAACTAGCTTTTTGATGTCCTATATATATATATCGGCATCCAAGAAAGATCAGAAGGACAAAGATGTAGTTTTCCACTGCCTGGCAAAAACAAACATTCAATTTCCTGGGAAGAAAGCATGTCTGTCCCTTTCATCTTTAGCAAGTAAAAAATATATATATATATTCATATTGATCAAGCCACTAATGGCTTTTTTTTTGCAGAGACTGGCTGTCCTTGATAGGGTTCACTCCATCCTCAGCATATAAATAATTCCTATAATGAGAAATGCATCATTGCATGTAGACCAAAAACAACACACAGCAATACACGTACATATCAAAGCAAGACATGGAACCAGATTTGAATATTTTTCCACAGCTTGGATACATCGATGAAGATTCTAGTCGTCCAGGTGGAGTTGTCTGGAAGCAGCAAAATGTTTCAAACCAACAAAGAAACCCAGTTGCCATGACTCAACTTCTATACAGCTTGTGTAGTGTTTTTCTTCCCCCGCCCCAAAGAATCATCAGCATTATAAATCAAGTCATATTTTGGACCAAAGCACATGAAAACTTTCTCACTCTTTTAATCAAAAACTTTTTTAAAGGTCTGGCTGAAATCCCTGCAATGTTTTTCAGGCAGGCCTATCCTTGCTAGAGGTGAAATAGCAGCTTGTTTATATTAGCACTTAAACGCAAGTGACCTGTGTTCTCTCTGTTGCCACCAGCACAAGTTGTAGAAACAAGCACCCACATTTTCTGGAGTATTTCTCATTTTTGGGGATCTTGGTTACTTCACTACTGTTTTCTGAAGTGTTAGCTCCTGTTTATTTAATAAACTGGCCTGAACAGCCTGCAGTTGCCCTGTACACTCAATTCTCTTCAAAGCTTGTATTTATTATGTAGCCTAGTAACAATGTTAAAACTTTTGTGCGCACTCACTCACTCTTACAGTTTTAAGTTTTTCAACTCTTCGTAATTGATGTCTTTCAGTAAAGGCTGTCTTGGTGAAATATCTATTTAAAGCACACTAACCTTTATCTGAAGTTGTTCTCCAGATGTATTGTACATTATTTTTCATAGCTGTAGATTTTACACTTAAGGAGAATCGTGTTATTTGAAAGCCAAACATTTCTGATACTGTGTTTGTATTTTCTTTTAAATAGAAGTGTTTAACTTGAAATTTTATGCTTTTCCCCCCCTGCCTTGCTCTGCTGTGTTTTCATACATTCATGGCCATAGACAGGTTTCTGGTTTAAAATGTGCTTTTTAATTTAATCCTAAATTGTTCAGTGGTAACATAGCTGTATTTTTCACTGACCTTTGTTTTAAAATTGAAGTGTAAATATGACAATTTGAAATATGTTGAAGTAAAAGATTTTTATATATTCAGATTTTTAATGGAAGTGTGGACATTTGAAAAGTATTTAACAGGAGATGTATATGCCAAAAGTTGAGTAGCTTCCCTACTCAATTTCATCTGATACCTTTTTAGTACAGCAGCTGGTGTTAAATTTTGCACATCTTTAATCTGTTTTAAGGATTATTTCTTGAATGTTTTTGAAAGAGAATAACAGGTATCACCTCCTCGGATGCTTAGTTCATTTCAAAGGTCTTGTATTTATTAAGCAACTGACATGCATATTGTATGCAGTTTTCATGACGGTTTGAATTTTTACATTTTCGGGGATGCATTTAATAGACATTTCAGATTCCTAATGGTAGAATCATATACGTATCATTGCCATCGTCATCATCCACATATCACTTTTTGGGGGAAGTTGCCTATCACTTTATAAAATACGCACATTCACTTACACACATGATGGGAACAATTAAGAGTGAGTCTAGGGCTTACACACTTTCCACGAGCAGATTAGTAGTTTCCATCCTCATTTAATATTTTGACAATCCAAAGTATATTAAAAAGATTTATAATCCATTATTTGGAATTGGCTTGTTTCAAGCATTTTTGTGGAATGTAGTTATAAGAATATTTCTGATTTTTTTTTTCAGAAATCTTTCCAGTTCATGTGTTTTTACTTCTACAGAATGGAGAAATGATTTTAAATTCCATTACAAAGCTTTAAGTGGAATGGACATCCTCTCATTTCTCTTCCAGAACGTATCTCCAAACAAACCCATTTACCATATTTTTTGGAGTATAAGACGCACCTCTTTCCCTCAAAAAAGAGGCTGGAAATCTGGGTGCATCTTATACACTGAATACAGCATTTTTGCCTCCCGAAACCCCGCCCCTTCACCAAAATGGCCATGCATTGCCTGTAGGAAGCTTTTAGAGAGCTCCTGGAGGCTGGGAAGGGCAGAAATGAGCAAAAAAGGCCTGTTTTTTTGCTCAGTTTTACCACCACCCCAGCCCCCAGGAGCACACTATAAGCTTCCTAAAGGCTAGCCATGCCCCCCTTTTTTTACGAAAAATGGGCCTGTTTTTGTGAAAAATGGGATCCCCCCCCCCAAGAGCACTCTACAAGCTCCCTAAAGGCTATTCATGCCTTTTGGGGAGGGGGGGAAACGGGTCCATTTTTGCAAAAAACAAGCCATTTTTGGGAGGTTTGCAGAATGCAAAAACTTTTTTTTTTATTTTCCTCTTCAAAACCTTGCTGCATCTTATACTCTGGTGGGTCTTATACTCCAAAAATACAATACTTTCAAATGTATATAGCTAAGTGTGACCTAACTACCACTTATACTTATTTCTCCCACTTGAGGCACTGCCCAATGGGACTAAAAGCAATTTAACGACAGAAAGTTTATTTTTTTCAGAGCAAATAAGTTTCTCTCCCTCAGAAGCTGCAGTATGTATGCAACTTAAATAATATCAACTAATAAACTAAGTATATATAAAGCACTATCATATACTACCACTGCACATTATTATTCAAGGATTCATTTTTAATGACAAATGTAATTTATTTTTTGTTTTATTTATTATTAAATTTGTTTATGACCCATCTTGCAGTTTGAGGTAATGCTAAGTATAATACTTATACTCTTAATAAGGGAATATTTTTCCATTATTAAGGTTTCAAAACTCACCTACTGTGTAATATTTTGAACTTCACCCCCTGCTTTGTGAACTGTGTTAGTTCATAAAGTTGGGGCTATCTACCACAGAAACTTTACATATCTACTCAAACTAAACTACTAAACTAGAGATATGCAATTTCTTCTTTTCTCTCTGCATGACATGTTACACTGAAACAGAAAGAGGTGAAACATTCTGAAAGCAAAACTAGCAGTGTTTTAAAACCTGCCTCTTATCAACCGTTAGCCTATGCCCAAATAAATTCTATTTCTGTTTACTATTGAAAGCTGCCTTGAAGCTTTACATGCTCTTTGCTCACTGTATGACAAGAACTGGTATAAATGCAAGGTATCCTGTTTGTACCTGGATGGCGTAAGTTAATAATGAGAAATATGCTTTCTGGTAACAGTACTTTGATATTGAACTGTATAATTGTTATGTAAAGACATACTTTGAAAATACTTAACTGAAAAGATACACTGCCCCAAAAAGGCACCTTAATGTATCTAGACAACTCAGGGACTGCATTATTTTGACACCTACAGCCTAGTAACGGAAGTTGATCAAGGCTTGTTCCACTAAGTAAACAAATACTTCTACAATTTTTCAGGCTCTTTTTCAAGGACCTGTGTAAAGTTTTAACTTAGACATTGTTCAACCATCAGATTTTTTTTTTAAGCGACTGCTATCCTCAGGAAGAGTATGCCTCCATAGTTATTGGCTCAATAATCTCAGAATTTATAACACTTCTTTTGTACATCTTGAAGTCTAGACTTCAACGTGAGGGACTAGTAAGGATTGTGTCCCCTTTGAGGCGCATTCTCTTCCACCACCCACACCACCCCCATGGATTTTACAACTGGACAGTCCATTGGTGGGTTCCTACCGGCAGAGCTACTGGTTCAGAAGAACCAGTGCGAACCAGTAAAAAACCCCACTGCTAATACCCCTGTGAATTCTTCTCTATCTCCTTTGCATGTTTACATATTTGAAACTAGGAGCAGGACTGGTTCAGTGGTGGGTTTCTGTCAGTCCGCACCGGTTCTCCTGAACCTGTAGTTCTGTCATCAAGCAGAGAGCGAACTGGTTCTCTGTTGCTTTGAAAGTGGGCCTGCCTGCCCCTGGGATACACCTACCTTTATTTCAGCTTCTGAAGCCCAGCTGGTCAGGGGTGGCAGATTGAATTGCTGCTGTTTTCCTTGCTTTCTGAGCAAATTTCTTTCAAGTGCGCACACCAGAGGTGGGTTCCTACCAGTTCGCACCTATTCGGTAGAACCGGTTCGCCAAATCTACTGAACCGGTTAGAAGAGGTTCCACCAGTGGACCCGGAAAGCAGGTCCAGTGGACCTGGAAAGCAGGCCACACCTACAGAAGAGGTTCCAAAAAAATTTGAAATCCACCACTGGTCCTTGGATATGATTATTCTACACTATCATGCTCATATTTATAAAACTCAGTGCCTCTGTGAAAGGTAAGGATGACTACTGCGTTTGTGGTGCAATCAGATCATTGCGTGTGTTGAAGTTGCTTTAACGCAAACCAAAGATGTCTTTTAAAAAACAAGTTTACATCATATTCTTATGCATGCCAGTGCTGTGTGTGAGGTAATTTAAGGTGGTTCTGACAAGTGTCGTCGGCATCTTCATATCTGGTCACATGGGTGGCAAGCCACTCCCATCTGGTCACATGGACGGCAAGCCACTCCCACAAAGGAGGCCACACCCACAGAGTAGGTTCGAACAATTTTTGAAACCTACCACTGGCGCACGCACTCAGCGAACTGGTAGCAACGCCATTAGGAACCCACCGGCGGGTTTTACTGAACAATTTCCCGTCTCTCCTATTCACTGTTTTCAATCCTGCTGATTATACAAGATTATGAGAATTATGTAGCTTTGGGGTTTTTTCTTTTTAATTAGTTAGCAGATTCAAGGTCTTCCACTCTTTCTAGTCTGATCTGTGAAAGCAGGAAAGGACTTGTATAAGCCTCATTCTTTTTCCTGTTCCAAAGACATGGAAAGGAATCGTGTCAAGTAATTATAATCAGTAATCAATTGAAGGGGTTGTTTATTTAATAGCAGGACATCTGGACCCAATCAAAAGTTCAACCAGAGCATCTCTGCCCATCTGAGTCATAATAAAGATTTGAATTGGGACAAATGAATGCCTAATCAATAAAACGTCCAGACATCTTTTGTTTTTTTCCAAGCAGATGTTTTCATGGCAGCCTTGCCTGTTCACCTTTCCAGATGGAGATGCATTTCTGGATTTATCCTCCTATAATGCCCAAATCAACACAGCTTGATAAATAAGTTGCTGAGATGTTTTCTTTTGTTTTGCAAATCGAGGAGGAATTTTATGGTTCTTTGTGGCAGTTTCCTCTGGGGTAAATATTTATCTATAGCAGTATGACTAATTTTACTTAAGTTTCATTATCTTGCAGCTTTAGATGGGGGAGGGGGGAATCCAGAGAAAATTAAGCTGGTTGAATAACAAATTGGTAATTTAAAGCATACAAGATTTATATCAAATAATTACAGTGCACAATTATACTTGATAGCTTAAATAGCATGTTTCATAATTCTTAATTAAAGTAATGGATGCTGTTTTGCAAATCTTTTTCTTCATTTTCAGTTAATATTTAAAAAATAATAATACCTAGTGAGGATAATATACAGTTTCTAATACAGAGGTGATAGTTTTTAGCACATTTGTAAACAGCATCACTGCGTTAATTTATGATACGTTTCTGTGTTTATAAAAGCATCATTTATTTTTTCATTCCTTTTTTAAAATGAACAGAGTTCTCCCAACAGAATGATTAAAGCAAAAGGAAGAAAAAAGCTTGTTAGGCCACAAATCTTTGTGAAGCTAAGTAGACTCACTAGCACTTAGACTTATATACAGCTTCAAAGTGTGTTACAGGCCTCTGTAAGCGATTTACAGAGTCAGCATATTGCCCCCAACAATCTGGGTCATCATTACACCGACCATGGAAAGCTGAATCAATCTTCAGCTGATTAGGATCGAACTACAGGCTGTGGGCAGAGCCAGACTGCAATACTGCATTCTAACCACTACGCCACCACAGCTCATGGTGAAGAGAAAAATAGAACTGAGGTATTTTTTGTAAATCTTACCAAGGAGGAACGGTGTACAGGCAAGAAAAACACTGCCTTCTCCTTTAGGTCTGGCTAGATTCTGCATAATTTTTGTTCTATAACAAGCTTCCTCAAATACAGCTAACTTAAATGTGTATAATGAGGTGAAGTTGGCAGATGCTAAGTTGGCATTCCTTTTGTACTAAAAAAATCTGAGATATTTAAAGATGACATAATATTACATGATCAATTTTGCAGTCTGGGTTCTTTCAGCAGCATCTATCGTCATGGGTTGCACCTGACAATAGACTTCATATAGAAGAGACAATATATTCCAAACAAAATGCATACTTTCTACGTCACAGGATCTAGAATTTATTGCACTCCCGTGGCTTCGATTCTACTGGGAAAGCCAAAATCCCTTTGCCACATAAAAGGACTATTAAAAATAAAAACTGGAGCAGCTATTTTTGCTCATCCATTTCAAAAATAAATAAATAGAATCCCCCAACCAAGCTGGTATTTATTTCCACAGGAACCAAGAGGAGAGATTCAGTAACTTCTCTCCAATGGGAAAACATGCCATCTAGAAGGTCTGCAGAACTTCACCGCTGCCAAAAGGAAAATTGTTTTATGTGTGTCCTTTAATTATACTGTTGAACTAAAAATAAATTGTGAATCCAGAGAAGTCTAGAGCTGCTATGAAATCAGCCAAAAATCTTGATGGCTTATGGCTAAGACAGAAAAAGAGTAAAAATTTCCTATGATCCAGTCAGCCAATAATGATTTTTAAAAGATACAATAAAGATTAGTCTTCCAGCATCTTAAAGACTGATTTCTTTTTTTAAAAAAGTGAATTATAGTCTACAGATAGTCCTCAATATGCAACCAGACATTTAGTGAAGATTTGAAGTTACAACCACATTGAAAAAAGTGACCTGTGACCTTTCCTTGGGATCAGTGCAGCATCCTCATGGTCACATGATCAAATTTTAGATGCTTGGCGACTGACATGTTTTTATGATGGTTGCAGTGTCCTGGAGTCATGTGATCACCTTTCACGATCTGACAAGCAAAGTCAACAGGGAAGGCAGATTCACTTAACAACCATGTTACTAATTGAACAATTGTGGTGATTCACTTAACAAATGTGGCAAGAAAGTCTTATAAATGGAGTAAAACTCACTTGACAATTGTCTTGCTTAACAACAGAAATTTTAGACTGAATTGTGGTTGTAAATTGAGGAGTACTTGTACTTAAATAAATGCATGGAATATAATTCTGAAAAGGATACACACACACACAGGCACACATAAGGCAGCATTGGGAAAGTGGACAGAAAGAAATGGTGAGGGATACTATTGTCCTAATAATATTTAGGGTGTCACAGGCATTCCTGCAGAAAATACTTATTTCACATTAATGTGATGATAAGAATTTGGTCTGTCAAGAGAAGCTAGTTTTGGGGAGGGGGGAGGAATCTGGTGGGAACCTAAATAGAAACTTGTGAAATTTGGAAATTTTTGGAGAAACATATTGCTACGGAAGCTTTCAGTGTTTCTCAACCTTGGCAACTTTAAGATGTCTGGACTTCAGTTCCCAGAATTCCCCAGCCAGCCATGAGAAACACTAATTGATGGTATCACAGTTGCCTCCTGAGAAGCTGATGGTGAGTGTTGAGGCTTTTAGCTGTCTTTTTGCAAATGGAAGTTGGCATTTTCTATGAACTCTGCTGACCTGAGAGCCAGCCTTCTCCAAGGGCAAACATAACGTTAGCATTATTACTACTCTGAGCCTTTTTCCTGCATCCATTATTTCAATTGCTCCGAAGAATCCGAGGCTGAATGGGCATGTAACACTGTCTGCACAAGATTTATGGGACCTGTGTATCTTATGTTAGAAATTACCTCACTTCTCCTGAGAAGCCCTTTCACTCCTCATAAGAGGCGATGTCTGGCAGCTTTTCTGTTTCTGACATAGTTTATTTACCCAGCTAATGAAATATTACAAAGGAAAATAAACCTGATGACATTTTTCCTTCCAGAAATATCTCTGAAAAAAGCTTAGTATATGGACTTCGACTATATATACAGAGAGAGACACAGAATTGTGGTTTGCATTATTTTTTTTCCTTTTCCTGTTCTGGGGTGGGGAAATACTTGATTCTTGCATATTATGTGGATTCAAGAGAATCACTTTGCAGAGCCGTAATGGAACTGTTTTGGAAGGAACAAAACATTGGACGTTATCCCAAGACCTCAAGACCTGACTTCATGCAAGACTGGGAGATTTCAGGTTGCTGGGGACTTTTGCACCTGCTTTTAGCCATATCCGTAGACCTCCTCAAGGCTGCATATTAGGTATTCCTCTGAGGAGCTTCCTAAAAGAACTATGGATGATTTTTTCCCCTTGAATCTTGGCCAAATTTCCATCTTGGTTTATCCCGCTGTATTAGTTGCTCATCTGAAAAAACAGCTGGCTCAGTGTCAGAGCTATGCCTTTAGTAGAAGTCACTCAGATGGTGGGTGACCTTTCCACACTCTGCCTGCGCAGCCTCTCTTAATACTGCATCGATCCAGAGTTGCTGAACTCCGAGGGCAACGAAATACTGGGCCATTTGTGATTCCCAGACAAACACGATAGGCTCAGGTTCTGCTGATGGAGATCATCCATTATTACTTGAGTGAGAATTGGAGTGCGGGGGAGGGGTGGAAGAGCTAGCTTTCTGGGAAGTTAAACACTGTTCTTCGATTGTGCTGCTGTGGCAGGAGGAGACCGGTATGTATCCATGCAGTTTGAGGAGAAGCATGGCATGCTATTCATGGGGGGATAATATCTGGCACCCATTCGATTTGCTGTGCCTCCATTACGTGGCTTGCAAAGAGATTTTTCAGTACAGAGCAGCCTTGCCAAGAAAGATGCAGTGCACAAGATCCCTCCATAGGTAATGCAGCAAGATTGAGATTCTGGGAATGGAGAGAGCAGAGCACGAGTTCTCCTTGTTGATTTTCCAGAGATAATGCCGGGGCTAAAATTAACCCTGCCAAAGTCCAGTAGTCTAGCCAGCCGCTCCCTGTTCTTTGGCTTGCTGTTTCTCTTGAAAAAAAGCAAAAGTCATGGAAGCTGATGCAACACAGCTGGGGTGCCCTACGATTTAGCTTCCCCCCCCCCTCGGTTCTATCTTGCTCACCCGGCTATTTGCTGTCTGCCCTTTGATTGACTGGTGTGCTTACTAGGGTGGGGAAGAAGACGGCCCTCTAAACTCCCTGAACTGAGCTCTGTGTCACTGCGGCCTCTCCGGACATTGCCCTTTGCATCCCGCTCCAGCCACTAGGGATTGTGGCTGAGTTGGTGTGAGAGTAATGGGAGATGGCGACCATGGTGGCAGAGACTGGGCTCCAAAAACATCAGCACTTCCCGCCTCCTCTGCTAAAGTGGCTCAGGCTAGTTTCAAACCTTGGCCCCCTGGATTGGGACACTTATTCACCGTCAAGACCGCCATTTATGAATTGCTGGACTTCCTACTTTTTACATCCTGCCCTGCCTGCATACGGCCGCCTTGTATACTATCCATTTTTGATTGGACGGCCAAGGACGCTTTCCCAGGACATAGGAGGAGAGAGAAACGGAGTATCTCTCCCCCCCCCTTTTTCATATTGTTATACATCTAATTGCGCAATTTTTTAAATAGTATGATGAGTGTATGGGACTGGTTGTGATTGAATGAATGGCCCACTTTTATTATCATATTGCTGTAAATTTTTGTGTTTTTTAACTTCTACGTGGGGACTGGTTGGGGGAGTGCATGGGTATGTATGATTCGGAGGACCTGCCGGGAGACGCGGGGGCCATGGGGATGGTTGAGGGGACCAGAGACACGGGAGAGGGTCGGGGTATTACGGTCGTAACAGGGAGGGGCAGATACGGCGGGGACTTTAGGGCAGACAATTACCGGGGAAGGAGGGTTCGCTACATTACAGAGATCCCTCCTTCCGGCCCTATGAGTCCCACTCCGAGACCAGATGGCGCAAGTGATCAGGACCCTGGACTCAGGCTGCTGTCGCTAAATGCCAGGTCTGTAGTACACAAAGCTCCTCTCGTCCGGGACTTAATTTTAGACGAGAGGGCAGACCTGGCATGTATTACTGAAACCTGGCTGGGCCCAGAGGGAGGAGTCCCCCTTGTAGAGCTGTGCCCAGAAGGATTTCAGGTGCTGCACCAGCCGAGAGCCCAGGGAAGGGGTGGGGGTGTGGCCGTTGTTATCCGGGAGTCGTTAGTTCCTCGTAGGGTCCCTGCTCCGGAGCTTGTCGGGTGTGAGTCTCTGCTGATAAAGTTGGACCTCAAGGGTCAAGTGGGTCTGCTGTTAACGTACCTGCCTCCCAACAGCGTTGCAGCAGCCCTCCCCTCGCTCCTCGAGTCGGTAGCCGAGCTGGCAATTGAGTTCCCTAGGTTGATGGTCCTGGGGGACTTTAATTTGCCGTCGCTCGGTGAAAACTCCGACGGGGCGCAGGAGTTCATGGCTTCCATGACGGCCATGGGCTTGACCCAAGTAATTCGGGGCCCGACCCATTCGGCGGGGCACACGCTCGACCTCGTATTCCTCTCGGAGCAGTGGATTTGTGATCTTGGTCTGAGGGGTAATGACATCATACCCCTGTCGTGGACAGACCACTGCCTACTGAGGCTCGACTTCCGGAGGCCAAACCCCCACTGTAGGGAGGAGGAACCGACCAGGTGGTTCCGCCCCAGGCGACTCATGGAACCATTAAGGTTCCAGACGGAACTTGGGGTCATTCCTGATTCTTTCGCCCACAATCCGGTAGAAACTTTGGCTGCTGCCTGGCATTCGGCAGCATCAGAGGCCCTCGACCGGATTGCGCCACTACGGCCCCTCCGAGGCGGCGGATCCCGGAGACCTCCTTGGTTCACCGAGGAACTCCGGGAGATGAAGCGCCGGAGGAGATGCCTAGAGCACCGATGGAGGTCCAATAAGTCCGAATCGAACCGAGCAATGGTAACCACCTGCACCAAGGAATACACCAGAGCGCTTAGGGCAGCGAAAAGATCCCATATAGCCACCTTGGTTGCGTCCGCTGAGTCCCGCCCAGCCGCCCTGTTTAAGATAACCCGCTCCCTATTAAATAAAAGGGAGGCGGGGGAACCCTTACAGGGCAGAGCTGAGGATTATGCCCAATTCTTAGCGGACAAAATTGCTCGGTTTCGGTCGGACTTGGACTCCACCCCTGCAGTTCCAGCCGAGGCACAAGAGGATCAGATGGAACACCCCTGGGTTGAGTTTCAGGATGTTACCCCCGGGGATGTGGACAAGGCCATGAGGGCTGTGAGTGCCTCCACCTGCGTACTGGACCCGTGTCCCTCATGGCTGGTTACCAGCAGCAGTGAGGTGACACGAGGCTGGATCCAGGCGGTCGTGACCGCCTCTCTTCGGGAGGGGAACTTCCCCGCCGCACTGAAAGCGGCGGTGGTGAGACCCCTCCTAAAGAAGCCATCTTTGGATCCAGCTGTCCTTAATAACTATCGTCCAGTCTCCAACCTTCCCTTTCTTGGGAAGGTTGTTGAGAAGGTGGTGGCCTTTCAGCTCCAGCGGTCCTTGGAGGAAGCAAACTATCTCGACCCCTTCCAGTCAGGCTTCAGACCCGGTTACAGCACTGAAACCGCTTTGGTCGCATTGACTGATGATCTATGGAGAGCCAGAGATGGAGGACATTCCTCCATCCTGGTTCTCCTTGACCTCTCAGCGGCTTTCGATACCATCGACCATGGTATCCTTCTGCGACGACTGCGGGAGGTGGGGGTGGGAGGCACCGTGTTGCGGTGGTTCTCTTCCTACCTCTCGGACAGGTCGCAGTCGGTGTTAGTGGGGGGGCAGAGATCGTCCCCTAGGCCCCTAACATATGGGGTGCCTCAGGGCTCGGTCTTATCCCCCCTACTATTCAACATCTACATGAAACCGCTGGGAGAGATCATCCGCAGGCACGGGATTAGATACCATCAATATGCGGACGATACTCAACTGTATCTGTCCGCCCCGTGCCAACTCAATGAAGCGGCAGACGTGATGAGCCGGGGTCTGGAGGCGGTTATGGACTGGATGAGGGCTAACAAGCTTGTGCTCAACCCAGAAAAGACCGAGTGGCTGTTGTGTTTCCCTCCCAAGGATTCCACCAATATTCCATCTCTCAGGCTGGGGGGTCAAACTTTATACCCCTCAGAGAGGGTCCGCAACTTGGGAGTCCTCCTAGATCCACAGCTATCATTCGACCACCATTTGACGGCTGTGGCTAGGGGGGCATTCGCCCAGGTACGCCTGGTGCGCCAGTTGCGACCCTACCTGAATCGGGAGGCACTCACAACAGTCACTCGGGCCCTCGTGACCTCTAGGCTGGAATACTGCAATGTGCTCTACATGGGGCTGCCCTTGAAGAGCATCCGGCGTCTTCAGCTAGTGCAGAACGCAGCCGCGCGAGCGATAGTGGGTGCACCGCGGTTCACCCACATTACACCTATCCTCCGCGAGCTGCGCTGGCTGCCTGTCGACTTCCGGGTGCGCTTCAAGGTGCTGTTAATCACCCATAAAGCCCTACATGGTAGTGGATCTGGATACTTGAGAGACCGCCTTCTGCCAATTACCTCCCTGCGACCAATAAGATCACACAGATTGGGCCTCCTCCGTATTCCATCGGCCAGCCAGTGTCGGCTGGCAACTACAAGGAGGAGGGCCTTCTCAGTAGTCGCCCCGACCCTTTGGAACGAACTCCCCGTGGAGATTCGTACCCTCACCACCGTCCAGGCCTTCCGCGCAGCCTTGAAGAACTGGCTAGCCCGTCAGGCCTGGGGATGAAGATAGTTGCCCCTCCCGAATGATGAATGCATGTTGGTTACTGTTTTTATTATATGTGTCTTTGTTACTGTCTGTATCTCCCCTTCCCCGATTTTGTGTGAGCCGCCCTGAGTCCCCTCAGGGAAAAGGGCGGCCTACAAATCTCAATAAAATCACTAAAAAAAATCACTAAATCACTAGCTGGCTGGGACATTTTGCTTGGCTTGCCTATCTGCAGGATGCCCTGAGTCAGAGGTGGGTTGCTACCAGTTTGCACCTATTCGGTAGAACCGGTTCGTCAAATCTACCGAACTGGTTAGAAGAGGTTCCACCAGTGGACCTGGAAAGCAGGCCACACCTACAGAAGAGGTTCCAAAAATTTTTGAAACCCACTACTGGTCCTTGGATATGATTATTCTACACTATCATGCTCATATTTATAAAACTCAGTGCCTCTGTGAAAGTAAGGATGACTACTGCGTTTGTGGTGCAATCAGAACATTGCGTGTGTTGAAGTTGTTTTAATGCAAACCAAAGATGCCTTTTAAAAAACAAGTTTACATCATATTCTTATGCATGCCAGTGCTATGTGTGAGGTAATTTAAGGTGGTTCTGACAAGTGTCGTCGGCATCTTCATATCCAGTCACATGGGCGGCAAGCCACTCCCATCCGGTCACATTGTCAAGCCATTCCCACAAAGGAGGCCACACCCACAGAGTAGGTACGAACAATTTTTGAAACCCACCACTGCCCTGAGTCTAGATCGTCACTTCCAACAATTTGGGCCAGGGTGAGTCAAACTTAATGGATTGATTTTTATTTTTTTCTATCCATGGCTAAAAGGCTGCCTGCACATCTCATTTAGGACTTTGCTCCTTTTTCCCCCCCCTGAAGACCCTTTTAGTACTTTGATAGGATTGATAGGCTTGCTAATATTTTTTGCTCAAGAGTCTGAGGGGTGTGTATGTAAAAATCAAGATGGCAGCCATGAATAGGTCATCATAACCTGGCCTTTTTAAAGTATGCCATGATTATGGTGGCCATTTTGAATGTTTTGAAACACATATATGGACATATACCTATACACTCCCATTCTTAGTTCACATTAGGAATTGATTTCTTTACTTAGCAGGAAGAGAGGGATACTTGAGAAATGATCTTCTGTTCCATAAACAAAGCAACTATGGAAACAAGGAACTATTTGAAAGCCTTGACACCTTCAAATTTACTCAGACAAGACGGGACCCACCAAGGCCTTTCAGATGCCATGCCAGTAGCAGCTGTGCAATTGTTTCGCCTGTATTCATGACCCTTCAGTACCTCAAGCACCCACTGCCCCGTTGCCCCAAACGGTTTTGGCTGTGGCTCACCGACAAGGTCAGGTAAGGCCAGATAGATTTCTTGGCACAAAGTTTAAGGGACATTCTGTTGCTTGCTACTACGTGCAGAGACTTTCCATGAATTTCTAGCTACCAAAAACATTCAGAAGTGCCTCATGTTTGCAAATTTTTATCCCGATATTATTATTGTTATATTCAAGGTAGTGAATACATCTAATAGAGTTAGTCCTTGACTTAAGGGCCATAATTAAGCCCAAAATTTAAGTAAGACATTTGTTAAGGGAGTTTTGTCCCACTTTACAACCATTCTTGCCAGAGTTGTTAAGTGAATCATTGCAGTTGATTAGTTAGTAACCTGGTTGTTAAGTGAATCTGGTTTTCCCATTCACTTTCCTTATCAGACGATCACAAATGGTGATCACATGAACCAGGCACACTGCAGCCGTCATAAATCAGTGACTGGCCAAAGTCACCCAGCCGGCTTTCAGTCCTAAGATGGAACTATAACTCAACATTGCCTGGTTTATAAGCCAGCATCTTCACCACTAAACCAAACTGACACTGCCCACTTTTAGGAAGGTAGTTAAGATTTAGCTGTTTCCTGTTTCATTCAGGGTTAACAGAGTTCTCAATTGCACACTGTAGATTTCAATACTGATTGTCATTTTAACGTTAATGGCAGAGGTTGTATTCAGCAGGTTCTGACCAGTTCTGACCAGAACCAGTAGCAGAAATTTTGAGTAGTTTGGAAAACCGGTAAATACCACTTCTGACTGGTCCTGCACCCCTCTATTCTCTGCCTCCCGAATCCCAACTGATCGGGAGGGAATTGAGATTTTTGCAGTATCCTTCCCCTGTCATGCCCACCAAACCATGCCATGCCCACCAAGCCACGTCCACAGAACCGGTAGTAAAAAAAAATTGAATCCCACCACTGGTTAATGGGATATGCTGTATAATGTATAATGCAAGCCTGCTGTATCGGAAATGCATGTGGGTTTTTCAGAAAACATTTGCAAGTTTTTCCCAGCAAGGGCGTGGGAAGACTTGTTTGGACCTTGAAAAAAAAAATTCCCAGTGTGGGCCGTGCAATATTGATTTTAAACCTAACAGCTTTAAGATAGAGACGAAGAGGTGTCTGACTCGCTTGCTGATGTTATGTTATGATTAGAAGGTGCATTATATTTTAATGACTCCAATTAGTGAAATTGGGAAGCTTTAAGCAAGTGTAGCTTATGAAGCTTCTGCTAATTAGACCTTAAATAGACCTTAATATTAACAACAACAAACAAATTCCTGGTTTGTTTTGTTTCGTTGCCTGTTTCAAACTTCGGCTTTTCCTTCTTTTTCCTGGCTAGTGAAGCAAATAGTGAAGAAGGATGACGACCCCCCCCCCAAAAAAAAAGCTGACAAAAAGCTTGTAAGCTAAACCTGCCTTTCTGAAGGCTCCATAAGGCAGGGCCTAGTTACTGCCTATTGCAAATCGTCCCTCAGGTAATGAAGTTTATTCTAGTTTATAACCTCATGGAGAAGAGGCTTGGCAACAACTCGGCTGTAAAACTCACTGACGCACAAGGCTAGTAGCCACGGGCAGACGGACAGGCTCTGCTGTCAGCAAGCTATTTTTCTCTGTTTAGGACAAGGCAACAGGAATGGAGTGTGTTCCAGAATTTAAACTGAGATTAAATTGCTGGTTCTGGGCCTGTTGCTCTTGAAGAAAACCTGCGCAAGCTCTCTATTCCCTAGGCAACTGCTTCTTATAAAATTTAATTTGCCTAAGAGCAAAGTTCAACATAATAAATCCAGGGTGATTTTCTGTTCTTCTCTTTTGCTGATAGGGAAATACTTCTCTCGGATCGGCTTTAGGCTGATTGTCCTTTCCCTGTCAGAAGAGTTGCATTCAAATGCTTTGATTTTGATTTATTGGCAGACCAAACATGTACTTTTCATGTTTTCAGAAGAATTATATAAAACTCTAGTATCTTAATGGTCTATTTCAGGATCGTCTGCAGGGTGTGTATGTTTGTGTATATCTCCAAAGATTGGAGGGTAGCGATGTCGTGATCCAAGCTCTTCCCCTTTTGATGCAAATAACAAGAATTTGATTGTAACACTTTGTCCACCATCCAGCAAATTTTGACACACAATCCCCACATACAATCCTGCTATGTTGTATACATTATTTCTATGTTTTAAAACATGGTAGTCACATTGCCGTTATGTGACGTTTTGTGATTTTTTTACCCTTTGCGGAGCTGCAGTGGGTGTGGCCTGTGCATGACGCATCCCGCCTGCAGGCTGCCAGTTTGACACCCCTGTTTTAAAACATTTGTCTGTTGAATTTCTTTTTTAATTGTCAGTCATCCTTTCCATGTGGTAGGCTTTTCAAATGCCTTGATTTTATTACAGCTGCTGGATCTTATTTCAGCTGCCTAAGCAAGTCATAAACTATTAGCAGGCCAAATTACATATATGTCAGTTACCTATTATGCAACTCAGAAACATCTCGACATAAATTTTTCACCCAAATATACCTCCAGTCCAACATTTGCCCTGCTCTTTTTTGTTCAATTTATTTCATATTGTTATCTTCCAAATCTCTAAACTGAAAGAAATGTCAAACTGACTAATCATTTGAGAAGATGCAAGAAATGGCTAGAATCACCTATTGATGGATTGTGTTGCATGGGGACAGGAAGCTTTCGTGCCTAAATGAGAACTAGAACTCATGGCCTCCTAGTTTCTACTCCAGCACCTTAATCGCTGCACCAAAATGGTCATATGGGTGGCCGTGACCCTGCAAGACATGAGGAAGGGGGATAAGACTTGGCTATTTCCTGCGGCCTTTGGCTTTGGGTGAAGAGAGTCCTCAGTTGATCTTAAGCTGTAGATTTTAGTTCTGATTGCTATTTAAGTGTTAATGGGTTATTTTGTTTTGCACTTCTTGAGTATAGGAGGCTTCTCCCTCCCTCTTCTTTGCTTTTTATATGCTACCCAGAGCCATATAATTTTAGTTGGATGGTTACATGAATGCATAAATAAACAATCAGGCTTTATATGTTCTCCAGAGACAAAGTAACCTGCTTGCCTTCCTTCCCCATGATCTGATTGCCTACTGTATAAACAAACTTAGCTGGTCTCCAAAATCTAAGCAGGATTGGAGCTCCAGGAAACCTGGTAGCTAAGAACCTTGAGTGAGAAGTTGACTTCCAAGTTGCCAAAACCATTACATGGATATGCTTGTGAAATCTCTAGTGGTTTTACTTGAATCAGAAAGTTGAAAGAAAGAAAGAAAGAAAGAAAGAAAGAAAGAAAGAAAGAAAGAAAGAAAGAAAGAAAGAAAGAAATCGGAAGTCCAATAGAAAGCAGTCAGATAACTGAATGAGCTCCAGCTGGTGAGTCAGTCAGTAGAAGAAGAATCTATAGACCAGTGTTTCTCAACCTTGGCAACTTGAAGATGTCCGGACTTCAACTCCCAGAATTCCCCAGCCAGCATTCGCTGGCTGGGGAATTCTGGGAGTTGAAGTCCAGACATCTTCAAGTTGCCAAGGTTGAGAAACACTGCATAGACCATTCATCAGGAAGGGAGAAGCACCTTAAAATTTAATGTCTGGATGCTTGAGTAATGTTGGAAATGGAGTAGAAAAAGCACATTTCCTGTGGAATGTACAAAGATTGGAGAAGATCATACTAAAACGACATTCATGTTGTCTGCTACCACCTTCATTCAGATAAGAGTAAATGTTCTGAAAATGGACTGTTCTGGAGCCAGGAGATCCCATCATCCTGATGCCATGGTGATACTGTCCTCAGGGCCATTCCCATGGTAAAGACAAACCAAATATTTCCTTGGATTTTAAGGAACTGAAATTACTATGCAGTACTGTATACATTTGTTTATAGTGAAACACGCTATTGACTTTTGAGCATCCCCCTGTATTTTCTCAGTTGGTGTGCTTCATTTGCAGTCTTTGAAAGAGCTTTATCTTTCTTGTGATTAAACTGCACTGGTGTTCTGAACCAATTTGCAACCTTCTGGATTCAGTCATTTGAGTTGGAAAAACATTTGGTTTTATATAATTAAACAACAATCCAGTTGGCAATCCCATTTCAATTCAGCATGCACTATACCAGTTGACAATCTGTTGGCAATCCCATTTTGATTCACGATATATTATACCAGGTGACAATACTTACTAGCCATGGTTCAATAAACACAAATATATACTGGAGAACTTTAAAGCTTACATATTGAGTCACTCTAGCTGATTCTGATAAAGAGATTGGCCAATTGTTGTAAGCCGTAGCAAAATGTCTTTTTAAAATGCCTCTTTGAATCTTTGCAAGTTTAACATCACCTTGCATGAATGAACTCTGATTTATCTAGTTTATAGAAAATTTTAATGCAGAATACCTTTCTATTCATCAAATAGTTCTGAATTAAAATGAAGAAAATGCCCTGAACTGATAGAACACAGTAAAATGCCCTGAACTGATAGAACACATGGAGTGTGAGTCAGAAGAAACACAGTAAAATGGAGTGTGAGTCAGAAGAAGGTTTCCATACAGAATCAAGGACATTTTTTTCTCAAAAATACAGGCCTTTCACCAAAGAAATATAAATCTCTCTCTCTCTCTCTCTCTCTCTCTCTCTCTCTCTCTCTCTCTCTCTCTCTCTCTCTCTCTCTCTCTCTCTCTCTCTCTCTCTCTCTCTCTCTCTCCCCCTCCCTCCCTCCCTCCCTCCCTCCCTCTATCCCTCTGCCTCTCTCTCTCTCTCTCTCCAGAGCAATCTAGCACTTTCCACTGTAGGCCCTTTCTACAGGACATTCTCAGAAGATCATGCTGCAGAAGATGTAAAAAGAGTGGTCATTGCAATCTCACAGACTCAAAGACTACAAATGTTCTTCTGTAATAGAAATCCTTGGTAAGGAAAGTGCAGGTGGAACACTGGCAATTGTTTTCAAGCAGAGAGAAGCCACAATTGTTAAATGATCTATTATCCTTACTTCGGTCAGCTGAAGTTACGTAGAGTATAGGAGAAAAAAGGGAGGAAACTGCCAATTAAATGCTTCTAATCCATCATCATCCACCCAGGTTTTTATGCTCACAAGATCTGCCAGAAGCAAGAAGCTCCTTGATCTTTTTTTCCCCTAGTGAGTCCCCTTCAGACAATAGCAATTCTAGGCCTACCATTCCCAGTGGATTTGGGAATCAATTGCCTGGGCTCCAAAGCTCCAAGATCTGACCTTGAGAAATGTGTGTACTGTATGAGGAACAGTAATGGTATCCTCTTTTCTTCACTACTGGTTCAGTAGCGGGAGCGCACTACGTCTGTGCATGCGCATACGCAGAAGGTCTGTGATTACATCTGGGTGGGTGGGCAGATCCTCCACTATGGGTTTGTCTGAACTGGTGCAAACTGGCAGAATACCACCTCTGATAAGGAGTCACCCTAAAGGAACACCAGCAGCTTCTGATCTTTCTCCTGACGAGCTTCAAAGTGTGGATTAGAATAGGACAGGGCTGCTTCACATTATGTGGCTAAACCTATCACCTGCAGCACAATTCCATCCCCCTCCCACACACACACACACCAAACCCCTCATGTTGGGTAACTGTATCTCTATCCCAAAACCTGTTTAAGGTAGGGATATTTGGGGAAATAACCATATAGCTCTTAATCGACTCCTTGGTTCATATTTACCTTCCTTTGCTGTTCACAGGTCAAGCTGGGCTTTCTCCCCCTACTCTTCCTCTCCCCCATTAATCTACCATGTTTCCCGGAAAATAAGACCTTCTCGGATAATAAGGCCAATCGGACTTTTGAACATATGTGCTAAAATAAGCCATCCTTTGAAAATAAGCCCTGCCCCAAAATATTGCAACACAGCAGCAGCCATGAGGTGACCATGCTCACTGCCTCCTGTACCTCAAAAATAATAAGATCTCCCCGAAAATAAGGCCAAGCGCTTATTTTGTGGGTTAAAATAAAATAAGACCCTGTCTTATTTTGGGAGAAACACGGTAATACATTGGTTAGTGAGACTCAATCAGACTCAATAGTTGAATATGTTCAATGTTTCCTGTGAAGTTTCAGGAGAGGCATTTTTTCCTGCTTTTCCATTATCAAAGGCACATTATCCAGGCATTCTCAATGGCCGCTTCCCAGCTAAGGCCCTCCAGCTGACTTGTTCCTTGTTATTCGTCTGTCAGCGGTCCAAGAGAGTCCTATTCAAGTGGGCATTGGCCATTTGGCATTTAAGCTGCTTTATCTGCTGAGCTGCATTTCCGTGGATCGAAGGTGATTTGTTTTTTTGCTTCTTGATGTGTTCTTAATGCCCCCCATTGTTTTAGATTATGTTTTGATCTATGTTTCTTCTGTTTTTATTTTTTATTAACGCTGACCACCTTGTGCCATTTGGGTGGCTCCGGTCTCTAGGTTACACACACAAGAGCCTCACAGTTCTTTGGTACACAATGGATGAGAAAACACTGACTTCTTAGCAGCCTCCTGGCAAACTGCCTCGGTTCGAAATCCTCTGCTGGGAGAGAGGAAGAAAAGGGCCCCGTCAAGAAGGAAAGAGAAATTAAACTTTGCAGCCTCATTTAAAGCTGTGCATAAGTCCATATCAGGCTCCCGGTATGAAGTTCCTTTAATGCTGGTATAATAATGATGAAATCATGTGCATGTATTGTCAGGATAGTTATTTAATATTTAAGCACTTTTTGATTTGAGCGCTTATTCAAGAAAATTCTTTCTCCAGACATTAGGCATATTGATTGCTAGGACTGATGGAAGCCCAACAGGGCAATCTCATGCATCCTGCAGAGATGAATACCAGGATAGTTAAACTACACCCCGGGTGTCAAAAGTAGCACAGCCATCATGACATCTAGCACATCACCAGACCCACCATTAGCAATTCTGGCCTCCCCTCCAGTGGTGGGTTTCAAAAAAGTTTTGAACCTACTCTGTGGGTGTGGCCTCCTTTGTGGGAGTGGCTTGCCGGCCATGTTCTCTCTCTCTCTCTCTCTCCCTCCCCCTCTCTCTCTTTCCTTCCTTTTGTCTCTCTGTCCCTTTTTCCTTTTTTCCTTTCATCTCTCTCTCACTTTTACATTCTTTTTTATTTTTTCTTTATTTCTTTCTTCCTTTCTTTCTCTTTCTCTCTCTGTGTGAGTCTGTCTCTGTGTGTGTGTGTGTGTGTGTGTGTGTCAGTAGTGGGTTTCAAAAAATTTTGGAACCGCTTCTGTAGGTGTGGCCTGCTTTCTGGTGGAACCTGTTCTAACTGGTTCGGTAGATTTGACGAACCGGTTCTACCGAACTGGTGCGAACTGGTAGGAACCCACCTCTGCTCCCCTCCCTCACTGAGTTGGCCATTATTGGCTCAGAACAATAGCCACGAAACAATATCAATGTTCAGTTAGAGTCTAGGTAAGGGAACAATTAAGATTTTGAACTGGATTTCTGGCACGCTCGCCAGAAAGTTTGGCTACCAGAGGCAAAGCCCCCCCTTTGATTATTTTATGTGAAAGACATTTCCAGAGTTCAGATTTCATGTTGATATTGATGCTTCTGTACGTGTGGCCTGCTTTCTGGTGGAACCTGTTCTAACTGTTTCGGTAGATTTGACAAACCGGTTCTACTGAACTGGTGCGAACTGGTAGGAACCCACCACTGCTCCCCTCCCTCACTGAGTTGGCCATTATTGGCTCAGAACAATAGCCACGAAACAATATCAATGTTCAGTTAGAGTCTAGGTAAGGGAACAATTAAGATTTTGAACTGGATTTCTGGCACGCTCGCCAGAAAGTTTGGCTACCAGAGGCAAAGCACTCCCTTTGATTATTTTACGTGAAAGATATTTCCAGAGTTCAGATTTCATGTTGATATTGATGCTTTTTATTTTTTTAAAAAAAGCTGCTGTGTAAAAAGTGCCATGGAATTGTAGTCTTGTAGTCACATGGCTTGCAATACTCAACATCCTCTGGAGAGCTGAAACATAACTATCAATTGAAAGACATATTTTCACTTCCGGTGTACCCATCCTACCATAGTCATATTTCAAGAAATGATTTCAGTTTCGTATTGATGCAATGTGTGGAAGCTGAAACATATAGTTTACTAATGGACCAGCCACTTCAGAGCACTTTGCTGTTGGCAGGATACTGCAGTGCCCAAGTTCCCCCTGTTTATCGAGCCAATGCAAATTGGCTGGTTATACACTCTGGGCGTGGATTCCTTCTCATTAGCTTTATTATTCAATGAAAGAATTAAACAAATAACCCTCAACCAAATCTTTAATCCATCCCAAGTAGGCCGCTTCCAGTAGGCTACTGAAAAGCTGCTTTCCTTAACTTTTGAAAACCTGTACACCAACTAAGGATTGGAAAATGCAACTGTAAAACTGTATGGTGTGTGTGTGTGTGGGGGGTTGTTTTTGATTTTGTGGGGTCTTTAAAAAAAGTGGATGATGTAATTAGCCAAAATTGCACAGAATACTGTTAAGCAAAACATAGCGCCAGGAAGTCCTTGTAGATTGTAATGAAGGCAAGAAAGTCAAGATCAGCCTTTCATCTGATGTTTTCTTGGGAGAACCCAAAGGAAGAGAATCAAAGGATTAACAGTTGCATGTAAATAGCATCAATATTGCAACAGCTGCTTTTAGGCTAGAGTCCTATTGAGGCTCGTTAATTCTGGTATAAGAATGCCTCTGCTGTTAACTCCCGAAAATGAGTTTTAGGAGGTACTTGGGGTGGAGAAGGTCAAAAGAACAAGTATGTGTACTGGAAGTTGAGAAAAACATGCCAGGAGATATTGTGGATCTTGAATCAATTTGGCTTTTTGCCAAGCATCTCAAATCAACTACATATTTAGACCAATGCAGGGTTTGTTTGTTTTTTTAAACTGGAGTTAGAGTACTCTACAGAAGTACAGTGGTTTGTTTGGCAAATGACACCATGGAAATTCAAAATGGGATCGTAAATCAATGGTGGAGCACCTGCTTCGCCTTTTCATTGAGAAAAGATGAGCAGAACTTTTGTCTGACAACATGATTTTGGCATATGTCCACCCACATCAAATTGTTGCCTTCCTCCAAAAATATTCCTCTTAGAACTAGAGACAAGAATAATCTCAGGTTTAGACAGGACTACCTAAAGTAGTGCTAGGATATTTGCACTATAGGAAAGTGGACTAACTTAAAGACTTGCTCTTAGGATGCTACTGTCTTAGTAGATTGACCTTTAGGGATGCAGTGGCTCAGTGGCTAAGACTCTGAGCTTGTCAATCAGAAAGGTCGGCAGTTCGGTGGTTCGAATCCCTAACGCCGTGTAACGGAGTGAACTTCCATTACTTGTCGCAGCTTCTGCCAACCTACCGTGTTTTCCCCAAAATAAGACATGCCCTGCTAATAAGCCCAATTGGGTTTTTCAGGGCATGCACAATAATAAGCCCTCCCCTGAAAATAAGCTCGCCCCCAACTATTTAAGAGCATGCGCAACCGGTCCCAGCTATTACCATTGTACCACCTACCGGTACAGCTTGTGGGGCAAAAAGAGGGCTCACGGCAAAAACAGCGGCAGGCGAAGCAAAGTGCTTCCACCTTCCGCCCTTCCCTCCCACGCAAAAAGAGCCTGCCGCAAAAACAAGGGTTCAATTCGCGAGTTTTTTTTTACAAGGGTCTTCACTGGATGAAAGGGTGAGGAACGCAATGGACCTGGAAAGGTAAGAGGTTTTTTCTTACCAGCGGCTTCCCTGAACACAATGGCAAGGAATGGATGATGCTGGAAAGGTAAGAGGTGCACCTCGCTTCTCCCCCGCCACCTGCCACCCCTCGCTAAAGGGACGGCGGGGAAGGGAACCAGGCAGGCTGCTTTTACCATTGGGGCAAGGTGGGCAGTGTTGGGCCACGAGGCATGCCTCTTACTTTTCCAGTCCATCGTGTTCCTCGCCATTGTGTCCAAGGAAGCCCCTGGTAAAAAAAAACCTTCTTGCAACTTCAAGAAGTTTGATTGAACTTGTGAGAAGGTTTTTTTTTAACCAGTGGCTTCCCTGTACACAATGGCGAAGAACGCGACAGAGCTGGAAAGGTAAAAGGCGCACCTCGCTTCTCACCTGCCCCAGAAAATAATAAGCCTTCCCTTATAATAAGCCCAAGGCCATATTTCGTAGGGCAAAAGAAAATAAGACCCTTATTTCTTTGCTTATAACATATATTTTCTTATATCTAGCATATCTGCTAGATTGATAATATTTTCTTATGCAAGGATCAGAGTAGAGAAAAAAAAGGGCGAAAGAAACAGTAATTGAGTATAAAGAAAAATTGGTGAGAACCTAGAGTTGAACCTAGGGTCAGAAATGAACAGGTTAAAATATTGTGGGATTTTGGAATACAATCTGATAAATACATCAAATTTAACTGTGATTGAAAAGAAGAAAGTGTGAGTAATTGATGTGGCAATACCAAAAGATAGTAGAATAAAAGATAAAAAATTGGAAAGGATCACAGTGTATAACGATCTGAAAACCATAATTGAAAGATTATGGTATAAGCCAGGTGTGGTGGTGTTATCAAAAAATCTTGATTAGCACTTAGAAAATCTGTGCTTTGACAAAATTTCAATCTGTCAATTACAAAAGGATCCATTGCTTAGATCTACACATATGGTATGCTCTGCTGATACATCTCTCTCCCTCTCCCCCCCCCTCTCTCTCTCTCACTCACACACACACACACACACACACACACTCACTCACTCACTCACACACACACACACACAAACACACACAAACACACACACACCCTACTCCATATAAAAAGCTCTCTTCACTGAAATTGTAACAGGCAGGATCTTTAAGCCCCACACCCTCCTGGGATTAAATTTCATTTAATAATAGCTGGCTTTATTTCAGGCACCATTAACAAGAGATGCTAAGAATTTACAGCTTAATCAAACACACTGTCCAGTGCACTTATCCTCCCATAAATTCAATCAGTGTGATTGGCTTTAATGTGAGCTTTCCAGGAATTGATGATAAAAGAGCATATTCTGTTGAGCTAACGGGAAAGGTAGCCTGACTCTGCTTGAAATGGAATCAAATGCTGCCTGTGAAGAAGACCGTAATTATGGTGGGACGATAGAGATTTGGGACTTTGGGTGGGGGGCTTCCTTGATTTTTCTGGAGGAGAAAGGGGAGAATACCCCGTTTCCTTACTTGTTCTAATGCTCTTGGGCTACAAAGACTGTGTGTGCTTGAATAAGTGGTCCTAAGAGGTTACACTGTTGTGGTCAGGGCCACACTTTCTGTGACATTGTAGGAGGAGAGCTGTGTTAGTCTATGGTAGCCCAAAAAATGGGAAGGCGTCTGGTAGGATATTTTCCAATTAGCAGTCCTTTCTCAATAGAGGGGGAGAGATACAACATCATCTATCTCCAGTGTACAACACAGTCCTTTCAACAGTTCTAAGAAGGCTCCACACCCTTTTGCACCAGTCAGGTGATCCTCGCGACACAGATAAACCTCCAGGTGGCCTTAACGACTCGACTCACTAAAAGAATATAAATGACCAGCTGTCTGCAAGAAGTATAAATCCTTCCATTCCCCACCATCCAGTCAAAGCTGAAGAAGTTTCTTGGATGAGAAGCGAAATGTTTTCAAAGAAAACCAGAAAGAGCCCAGTTGCCTCTTGAAAAATCACCTTTGGGACAACCATGACCTGGAAGACTGAGGATTTCCATACACATTTTAAAATTAATGTTCCAATGTTTTATTAAGAGGCATCAGCTTTGTGAGTTACTGATCATTTCATCAAATGCAGTGGAATGATTGGATTAATTATCAGGAGTGGGAAGGAAGAAAAGATCAGTTTGGCCTTGGCTGCTTCATTCACACAACGCTTGATTTGGAGCTGTAAGTTGGGAAGATAACTTCTAGTAGATCTTCCTTATTATGTGCTTGTGGACTGTGAAAAACAAGAAACCGATCAAGTGTGACTTGGTGATTACCGTAAATGCCACGATAGTAATATCAATATGGGATGGATAAAATTATGACTGAATTGTTGCCTCTTGCACCATTAGTTTAATAATTCGATTGATTTTCAAGATATCCTTTGTATATGTCCCTATGTAGCTTGCTCTATTGGCTTTGCCAGAAGAGACTTAAATCGTGGCTTCTAAGAAAATCTAAATCTTTTCATGATAGGTAAGAAGTGTGCAAATTGTATTTGAGAAGAAACAAACAGCCTTGGTGAGACCTCTGGACTAAAACTAGCCATAGCCAGTTTAAAATTGGAGTCATTGATTTAAATTTAAAATTGGAGTCATTGATAAATCAAAAATCTAATTATTATCAAATCCATTTTATTGTTCAGACATTCATCAGTAGGATATATGGAGCTCATGCTGTTTGTGTTGTGACTGTCATTCTTTATGTGAGAAGTTGACAATGCTTGCCATTTCTCTGATATATTTATCGCCTGGTTTGAAACTTACAGTACATAGGAATTAGTTTTAAAGTGGATTGACTTATTTCTGGATTTCTTCTACATTAGAGTTGTGCAAAATGATTCATACTAGAAACACTGTGGCCCCATACTAGGTATTTTGAGCTTAATGCATCTTAGAGGGCTTTGTACATCTTTAACATACATCTCATCTTTGGTGCTTCAATCCAAAGCCAACCAAAAAAATGGAAGATGAGTTACTTTTAATTAGATAGGATGAATGATTACATTGGACTTCTGTGAAATGTTGACTTTTGTTAAAACAAGATGAAGGCGACACACACACACACACACACACACACACACACACACACACATATATTTAAAGTCACAACCCCTGGTATGGCCAAATAAGAGGCAATAGAGCACAGGTTCGATTCCCAACAAGGGTGTGGCTAGCTGATGAGAGCTAAATAGCTTGAAATAGATCTATACTAGTCTCCCTTTATTTATTTATCAGCATAAAATATAACACACACAGACACACACACACACACACACACACACACATATATTTGCGGGGGGGGGAGATTTGGGATTTTAAGTCCAATAGATGAAGACAAATATTCATTAATACTTATTATTTTTAGATGTTTTATGCCACCTTTACTATTTTTAT
The DNA here is from genome assembly GCF_051295495.1 of Thamnophis sirtalis. Taxonomy (NCBI): domain Eukaryota; kingdom Metazoa; phylum Chordata; class Lepidosauria; order Squamata; family Natricidae; genus Thamnophis; species Thamnophis sirtalis. Next base: position 98,100,804 of record NW_028261383.1, read on the forward strand.
AAATAACTCAATGTGATGAACAAAGCTAATACTCCTTCCTTAAACTTTGGACTCATTCCCTCCAATTCTACAAGGCTAGAGCCACGGTGGCACACGGTGGTTAGAGTGCAGGCTGCTTCTGTTGACTGCCAGCTGCCTGTAATTTGGCAGTTCAAATCTCACCAGGCTCAAAGTTGACTCAAACTTCCATCCTTCTGAGGTGGGTTAAATGAGGACCCAGATTGTTGCGGTCCATATGCTGATTCTGTAAACCGCTTAGAGAGGGCTGTAAAAGCACTGTAAAGCAGTATATAAGTCTAAGTTCTATTGCTATTCTATAACTGGGTTGTCCTGATAGAAAAAAATCGCATATCCTTTGACCATTTCTTCCTTTTCCCTTTTCAGTCACCAATAACAAAGGCCTATCTATACTTGTGTGTGCACATATATAAAACACACATATAAAACTTCCTTTCTCATTTTCTTTCCACCTGCTTCCAAGGTTAGGCTCTGTGCAGCCAATTAAGGAGACTTTAACTCACAACAACTTAGGTGATTATGAATTTGTTTCATCTTTAAGGTGCCTTGAGCTTCTTGGTATCATAACTGATAGAAAATAAAACTGAACAACAGAACTTACATCTGGTTTTTGTCTCTATTGACTTTTTTTGGGTCCTGTTGGTTTGTTCTCTGTATTTGTCCTATGGGTTATGTATCAATTTAAAATATATTTTAAGTGCCACAACTGTTCCAACTGCACAATAGTCTGCCATGAAAGAGAGAAAAAAATAGAATGCACATCTTAGGATGGCCTGAAGTGTCACTTTGGACTGTGGCCAATAGCAATAGGACTTAGGCTTATATACCATGTCATAGTGCTTTGAAGCCCTCTCCAAGTTAGCATACTGCCCTCAACAATTTGGGTCCTCATTTTACCAACCATGGAAGGGTGGAAGGCTGAATCAACCTTGAGCCAGACAGAATCGTACCTCTGGCAGTCAGCAGAATTACCTGCAAGACTGCATTCTAACCACTGCGCCACCACAGTTCAAAATGCTGCCATGAAGGGAGCATATGGAGGAGACACATGAAAACTAGATGGCTATTTGTATTGGTAAAAGGTGCTTATTTGTCCCACTGCTGTTTCAATTAAACTACATAAGCAGAAATAAAGAAATGTCATCAAAGAGTCTTCGATGGAGCTTCTGAATCATGTGCATAAGAGTGGCTTTTTATTATTATTAATCAATAAAATGTTGTAGAGGTCATTTCTTCTTCTATTCAATCTTGTCCAGTCTCTGCAGCCTCCTTGGCAAGATTTTTCAGAAGTGGTTTGCCATGGCCTCTACCCTAGGGCTGAGAAAGAGTGACTTGGTCTAAAGTCAGCCAATTGGCTTTGTGCCTAAGGCAGGATTAGAACTCTCGGTCTCCCAGTTTCTAGTCCGATGCCTTAACCATAACACCAGACTGCTAAGCATATGCAAAAACAATATTGTAAGAAATGGAGAAGATCTGCTACAAAGTTCCTTTTTCCAAGTGAGGAGATACTTAGACTCAGGGGTGAAATCCAGCAGTTCTGACAGGTTTTGGAGAACTGGTAGCGGACATTTTGAGTAGTTTGGAGAACCGGCAAATGCCACCTCTAGCTGGCCCCAGAGTGGGGCTGGAATGGAGATTTTGCAGTATCAATCCCCTTGAATGGGATGGGAATGGAGATTTTGCAGAATCCTTCCCGTGTCGCGCCCACCAAGCCACATCACACCCACCAAGCCATGCCCAAAGAACTGGTAGTAAAAAAAAATAATTGAATTTCATCTCTGCTTAGACCGTTTTCTTTTTTTAACTTACAGTTTTGCATTTCATATTTATTCCTATTCCCTGAAATCCAGATCAGTAATTATGCTCAATTTCTTTAATATGGCATTAGCCGTTTTCTCTCCACACCCCCTTCTTCGGTATTAACCCTGCTGAGCAGTCAGCATAAATGCTATTCTGTTGCATTAGTGCCCAAAGCAAGTGCTACATCAGCTTTTTCTCTCAATGCCTTCCATCTGGTTTTAGGTACAGAATCAACAAGAGATCTCAAGATGAGTCAGCTCTTCAGTTTCCATCACCTCCATTTTCTCCTCCCCCCACCCCATGCTAGAGGAAATAGAGTTTTATGTGCTCAAAATCATTTGCATTGCATCATAATGATCTAATTCATGGAAGGCTCTACAAATATTGCCAGCAGCACGGAAGGACTCAGTTCCAGGATTGTAAATGTTTGCAACAGCATAAATTTTCTGTGAGAAAAGATAAGGGCAGCTTATTTTAAAGATGATTGAAATTTTGCACTATAACTCCTCAAGATGAAAGGAAAAATAACAAATCAGTATTTTAATTCTTCTCTTAAAATCTACAGAGCTCATTTTTTTTAATGCAATGAATGAAAATGGCAACGGGAGCACTGAGAAAAATCACACAGCTGGCCTGCTTACAAGTCAGCCTCCATCCCGATACATGATGAAGAATCATGATAACTTTTGCAACACAATCTGTAACGTGGCCACTTAAATATAGATCTCTTGCATTCCTTACAAGAGGCATTTTTATGAGAAAAAAATGGCAAGAGAAAGATGGCATATATGCGAGGTAGTGCTTTTTCTTTAAGAGAATATAAGTTGATAAATTAAGCAGATGAATAATCAGGTTCTATATTATCAAATCATATCTAACCCATTGGTGATAGATTAGTTCTTCACAACTGGTTTTTAAAATATAGAATACACATCATTTAAAAGAGCCATGGTGGTGCAATGGTTAGAATGCAGTATTGGTGGCTAATTCTGCTGACTGCCAGCTGCCAGCAGTTTGTCAGTTCGATCCTCACGAGGCTCAAGGTTGACTCAGCATTCCATCCTTCTGAGGTTGATAAAACGAGGACTGGGGGCAATATTGTTGACTCTGTAAACCACTTTGAGAGGGCTATAAAGTTTTATTGTATTTAGTTTATTGTATTTATATGCTGCCCTTTTCCCCCGAAGGGGACTCAGGGCGGCTCACAACTCAAACCAGGGAAGGGGGATACAGACAAAAAGTTTTAAAAAAACAAAGCATAACAATACATAATTTAAAACACAACAGTCATACCATTCGAGACGGGGGCAACAACTCTTTAGCCCCAGGCCTGTCGGAACAGCCAGGTTTTAAGGGCTGTGCAGAAGGCCTGGAGGGTGGTGAGGGTTCGAATCTCCACGGGGAGTTCATTCCAGAGGGTCGGAGCAGCCACAGAGAAGGCTCTCCTCCAGGTAGTCGCCAGTCGACACTGGCCGGCAGATGGAATTCGGAGGAGGCCTAATCTGTGGGATCTAATCGGTCTAATGGAGGTAATTGGCAGCAGGCGGTCTCTCAAGTACCAGGTCCAATACCATGAAGAGCACTATGAAGCGGTATATAAGTCTAAGTGCTGTTGCTATCACTATGTACCAGTCATGTCTTGTAGTGGTATGTAGAAATTACCATGGGATGAAAAGTCAAGGCACTGGTTGATTTAAAAAGGCAGTTTAGCCCACAGCAAAAATGTGGGTGTGGCAAATGTCATAGAAAGAACCTTTCCTAATTTCTTGGGTTGCAAAGGCAAGGTGGATTGTGGGAGGGGAGGGAGAAATTCACTTTCAGATTTGCAAAGAGTCTGATAATGTAACGTCACAGTAGAATTAATTAATCTGAGTGTGCTTCTTGTCTGGGCTATCTCATGAGGCTGACATGTATCAAGTTTAATATTCTACTTTGATTTGTGTGTGTGTGGGGGGGGTACCTTTGAGTCAGTGTTGATTCCTGGAAAAATTGCCTGGATAAAAACTTGGTTTTCGTGGCAAGATTTCCTCCCTAGGGTTGGGAGAAAATGACTGGCCGAAGGTCACTATGTTGGCTTTCTGCTCAAATCAAAATTAGAATTCATGGTGCCTGGTTTTCTAGCCTGATGCTGTAATTATTGCACCAAATTGTTTCCAGTATTTTATTACATTAGAATAACTTATATCAAGTTTAGCATTTGTTTTGTATTCAACATTGGATTCAGAAATTTAAAATAAGGGGTGATATACCTTGGTTATTCTGATGAAGTCTTAAAGCAAGTGTGTCAAACTTGCGTCATCACGGCATCACGTGACGTATCAGGACTTTCCTCCCTAAATCAGGCTTGGGTGTGGCCAGTGCATGGGCGTGACGCATCTGGCCCACAGGCTGCGAGTTTGACAGCCCTGCTTTAGAGGCTGGAAGTTTACGATTGTTTTTTCTCTGGCATTTGGGCTTTTTTGGAGGATGGGGCAGATGATTAAATAAATGATAGTTCCTGGTATTATAGATAGGTTGTCCAATATTTTATTTTTATTTATTACATTTATACACCTAAATTTATATTACTGATTTCCTTTTATTATGTTGCTTTCAGGCCAGATTATGAACATTGAAATTGAAATAGCCTATAAACCCACTTTAAAAAAAAGTGCGCATATGCACAATTAAGCAACAGAAGTGAGAGGCTTACATACTCATTCAGTGCTTTTCTATGTGAGAGAAGCAATCCAAGAGAATTTTTATGTTTGATATATTTAATATTAGGTATGTGCTCCAACTCAAGTTTGATGTTCCCCCCTCGACTCTTCAGTTGCACCAGAATATTATAGATCCTATGAATTTAAGATGTATGGTGGACTTCATACAAAGCTACATCTGACAAATATTCCTATTTATTTTTGTCTTGCACCTTTGCCTGTTGAAAATCATCTAATGACAATATGATGTAGGATTCTGAAGTGATATTTAGTCATGATAAGTATAAGAATATCCTTAAAGATTTCATGCTTGTGTACTGGAACTGCTGAGAGCATGCAGCTGGCCTACGAGGCAGAGTAAATACATAAATACATATAAAGAATTTATTTTACATCCCTAAACATGTTTTAATTTTTCTGCTGTTCTGGAGAAAAGAAATGGCACAGTCTGCTCACAAGTTCCTCGGTTTTTCCCTTGCTCCCATGATTAAAAAGATACAAGTGAAGTCACTGGGGCCATAAAGTGAGATTTTTTTTATCTACCCAGGAGAGGCAGAACCTCCTCAATTTATACCAATTATTGTACTGCTACAGTGCCAGATCGCCTTCACCCTTAGAACTTGAAGCGTGTCTGTGTAGTTTTGTAGACAACTGTGAAGATTAAAAGGGGAAAAAATGCTAGTGAAGTTCTGCACTAAATAGACCAGGCAGCCCAGGATTAAAGTTAATTTGGAAGAGAAGTTAATAGAATAGAAAGCAGTTAATAAGCTTAGATTCAGCATTCTGCACAAGAGAAAAAAAGCCACTTCAAAATGGTTTGAACATGTAATGAAAAAGCAGAATTTTATTGTCATTTTGTCCATTATTCAGCATTGCTGTAAATGGCTTACATTTACGGCAGCTTCTGTACAGACGTGTGGCTTTGAATTACCAGAACAGCAAAATTTAAAATGAAAATAAATGCTTAACAATTCCACACAAGATTTTACAGTCCAACATTTTCACTGATTATGTTGAAAGACACTGTTACTACAGTTATTCGGCATGAATAAAAAACTACAACTTTTGTTTTAAGACAGGAGTCACTTGTTTTAATTTTTTTACAGTTTAAAATTACTGTGATAAAAATAATGAAAAAAAGCTTTTTTTTTAATTAATGCCATACACCAGCATAATATAGCATTTGTCCCCATTATATATTTTTGTATAATATACAAAATAGAATGTTGACAAACTGTTGAATCCGTGCTATTAATTTTGTTGGGAGGAGTGGGTGGGAGGTGACAATTTTCTTATATGTGGTCTTTCATCAGAAAAGCCTCAAAAGCTCCTTAATTTTTTTTAAAAAAAAACACCCAATATGAGGCTCTGCCTTGCCTGAAAGTATTTTTCTATGTAACAGCAATAGCATAAAAATGTAGATACACTCAGAACAGCCTAATTCACTTCAGTGTGAACCAGGCAGTAGGTGAGGCCTGCGTATGAAAGAGGGTGAAAATTCTGGTCCCTTTCTATAAAATACTCAAGTGCATACTTCAAATTAAAGTGGCTTAGCCACCAGGGCCTTGCCACCCCTTCTCAAAAATTATTGGTCTTAACCCTACTACACTCAGAGGTATCTCAACAGACTTCAAAGAACCATGAAGAAAGTATATTTCCATCCCTGCTGTTTCAGCTCCATGGATTTAATATAATCTAGTATTTTTGTGATCTGATTCCCTTCCGTGTGTGTGTGAGAGAGAGGGGGGGGAGAGATATTGAGATTTTAAAAAGGTTATTAGAGCGATAAGGGCAGAACATGAAGGAAATGCATATTTACTTTCTGAAACTTCACTATGAATTAGACCTACATGTTTTTGAAACAAATGATTCCACATTTGGGTGGCTCTTTAGAACAGAGAGGAAATGAAAATAGTCACTGGTTCAGTTTTGCAAAGGCTTATACACAAGTACAAAAGGAAGGAAGCATGCATGCAGCGGTCTAAAGGGCAATTTTTACAGCCTTCTTGGCTTCTACTGTACTTATGCAAAGGGGAAAAATCTTTGGACTGTTTCACTTTCCTTTGGCACAAAATAAAAAGAGCACCTTCTGCAGATAAAATGATACTTCTGAATCCAACATTCAGTTTGAAGGAATATGTGCATTTTTCTCTGCAGTTCCAAGTCTTCTGGAAAGTCTACAGGAATTATAAACACAAGACACAATGCCTGCATAATGCACTCCTGTATAAAGTCACACAATTTTGTATTTTTGTTGTGTGAGATCTATTTGATCCAAGGTAGGTCATCAAAGCTCATCCCCTCCCGAGAGTAGAAGGGTCAAATTCCTTGCATCATAATATATTGGACTCTATACCACCATGGAGAATTAAGATCCAACAAACGTTTTGAAACAAATCGTATGATTCTGGTGTTTCTAGGCAATGCCCATCTCTTGAAATTCTATTCATAGGGATTATAACAATACATCTCGTTTCTCCATTCCCTGATTATCCTTCTTCCCTGTCCTAATATGAAATTATGAATCTTAGAAGCTGTTTTTAAAGGTAGGTTGGCATTTGTTTCCATGTTTGTGTTCATTTTATATTTCTCTGATTTTTTCCCTATCAAATGTACTTTTAGACTGGCAAGATTGGCATACTAATCAAAAACATTTTCTTAGGAATCACTTCAACAGGTAGTAAAAGTTAAAATAAGGATATCAGCCAAACAAGCTCTTTCTTAATTTAGCATTTCATCTCTCCAATGCCTGAACATATTCTATGAAAGCCTATTCCTACCAATGACCTTGTGAAATGTTAATACCACATTCATATTTAGTGCTATCCAAATCATTTCCAGGTCAGCATGATGTGGCAAGGCACTGAAGAGACAGAAGTCATAATTTTCCCTGTTTTATTTGCAGTGCTGATTTCCCACAGCACAAAAAAGAATAGCCAAACAAAATCACATTTTGTTAAATGCTTATATATTTAAATGGCTTTTGTTTAAAATCATTTAGCACATTTAAACTGAAATTTTCTAAAATCAGCATTTCTATGTTTAAGAAATTCATAAATTCAACAAATATTTTACATATAATAAAATCCTCTTTCCAACCCAGACTTTGTCTTCACACAGACACAAGATACCTCGCTGGTTGGTAAACCATCACTTCATACACACATATTTGTTAATCACACATTCCTAGCTTTCTTAAACTTTGCAGTGGGGGTGAAAATATTTAATACATGTCACTTTCCGAGTATAATTTCTGGTATCCTCCTTGTGTGTTATCCTTTCAGGAGCATTTTTGAAAGTAAATACTGAAACCTGTTAGTGTTAACCAAAAACAGTCAAAATAGATTTTCAATAGTTTGCATACTATTGCTAAAACATTCACTGATGCTTAAGTAAATGGCTAAACATCTAAATGTTTACAAGCTTATTCAGTAGCACAAATTATGTGCCTGTTTCTGGGTATCTTGTAAATTATCACTTGAGCAGTAATACTCGGAACTGCTACGTGAATAGCACCTGAAGAGAAAATCATGCAGAATGCTGGCTTTACACAAAACGCTATTCCAACATGTGGTTTCTCGGTGGTTTAGTAGGCTTTGTAAACCCATACAAGGATATCAAGGAAACATGGCTTGGTTTTGCTAGGTAAACCAAGCAAAATCTGGTATATTCAATAAACCATGGTTAAGCAACTGATGATGGAGAAAGCGATTTTCCCTGTGCGATAGTCAGAAGAGGATTATGTGAAATGGGCATCTCTCTTGCTTTCTATTCTGTGGTTTTTGCAACTGCATCTCAGGGCTATCCAGCTGTTTTGAGAAAATTCACAGCAGCTGTTCACAGCTCCTAACTCTGGAACTGCACAGATACCATAAAGAAAAATCTTCTTTTCATTACATTTTCTATTTTACTCCCAAGTACTGAATGCAGCGCTCAGGAGATTTTGATTTATAAGCCTCACATTTTTAAAGAGGATTAAGACCAGACAAAAATAGCTCAGGTAAAATATCTTGTTTTACAAGGAGCAATTTTGTTGAATAATTAGAAATGTATTTGACTTTGTTCAAACTATGATCTATATTTACATATTGCTGGTAGCTATATGCATTTTATTGCAAAATTGGTCTGTTTTGCTTTGCTCAAAGAGAGAATATTTAAAAGTAATCACACAGGTTGGTGGTGTGGAACACATAGGCTAAGGCATACATGAGCCCACTGTTTCATTTTTTCCCTTCTGTGTGTTTTGTCTGTGTCTGTGTGTGTTTGTGTATGTATGGAGGGCTTTCATAAACCCACCCAGATTCTGCAGATTCAATTGGGGAAATGTAGGGGGAACCAAACACATAGGTTGGATTATCATACTTAATTTCCAACTCTTTTTTTCCCTACAATGGTTTAATGGGTTTACATTTCTGCCCCAGGAGCTTCCACTGAATATGGGTAAGTTCATTTAGGACAATAAGGAAAAGAGAAATAACAGAAATACATAATAAAATTAGAGTACCTCTTAGATACTGCAGCACAATGCTGTGAAGACTAATACTTCCAGACAAACCACATTTTTATGGGTTATCATATCAACACATTTGTGACCCCTAGAAAAAATATACGTGTCATGATAAAGCAATCTGTCATCTAAAAACCTTTCTTATGATACACTATACACGCTATTATACAATAAGTTGATAAACTGCATTTAAAGCTGTATTAGCCCTTCCTTTTTTTTCTTCAAACACTATCAGATTCTATACATTTGAAAATATTAATTAAACAAAATTGTATTAGTAACGTATCACATTATGATTGTTAATTCTTGTTAAGCATTTATACCTCTTGCTTTATTTTGGCCACTCAAAATATTTTTTGTTTTGTTTTTAACATTTAGAGTGGCATAGTATTTTAAATTTACTGAAAATTCTTAAGGTGCTCAGAGGATGGGCTACTACAGCTTACAAATTGTTTAAAACAACAAGGGAAAAAATCACAAGACATAGATGGTTGTTTTATGGCACACTAGGAGTTTGATAGAGAAGGACTGGAGCTGTACAGAAACCAAGTACTATTCTAAAGCACAAAATAAGCAGTGGAATCTTGGTATTCTCCAGATTGGTTCACTTGAGCGAGAGAGTGAAAAACGGAAGTGAAGCCATATACAAGTTTGGGATTTTAATTTTCCATAAAAGTTTTCTTCTTCTTCTTCTTGTAGTTTGGTCTATTTTCTTTTCTGCATAAAGCTAAAAATCTTATTTGAATTAAAATCTTTTAAGAACCATTAGAAACATATACAGGGTAGAGGTACAATTATTTTGTAAATCCTGGTTTATATATATTTATATATATGTATTTATATATAATGTATGTATATGTGTTTGTGTCTGCATGTATGTATATGTATGTGTGTATACCACCCATACACGCACAGAGAAATGTAGTCATCAATTTCTAACTTAAAATGGAGTCAGGTTTTGTATACATTTGCCTTCAATCCAGTGTGCAATCTAACAACAGAAACTGGCTTTTTTCAGCTTGCTGAACTGCTTTATTGGGAATCAACATAGCTACTGCAAGAATAGGTGGGATTTAGACTCCATATCCACTGGATATGCACTGCCCATCATATTAAGTCTGAAACTTTTCACCCTACTTTCCAGCAGTTCTGATCACATTTGAGGGAAGAGGTTTCCCTTTAGAATCTACCAATTCTGAGATCCCAAGAGGTAAATTTGTTATTTGTTCTGAAAAATATGAATAGGCTACCAATACTGTTTTTTTTTTCTACATACATATTTTAAAAGAACAGGTTCTGCTATGTCTGAGTGTCCAATGAGAACAGATATGCCAATTTCTGTGCACATTGATTTTGGTATGCACGTTATAGCTGCTCTGGATTGTGGCCATTGTATATATAATATACACTGATACACATTGGAGTACACACTTATATGGCAATAATTGTGTATGGAAAAAGTTAATTTCTCCATGTATAAGTAAACTTTTAAACAATAATGCATATTTTCCTGAAAGTTTCCTGATGGGCAATCAAGATTGATATTTTTAATGTCAATCCAGCCCAAGATTCTTACAATTATGGCTGTTGCATTAAATGCAAATATCTAGGCTGCTTTAAAAAATGTTTGTGTTCATTAACACTTGTTTAAGACAAAGCTAGTTTTCTAGTAGCTCACAGAACATGCATGACCAATATCAAAAAATAAGCAATTCCAGTGTTCAGGTTAGATTTGGAATACAGTTCAATCCCCATTCCCCACTGAAGAAGGCTGAATTATAGGCCAAATTTAGAAGGGTTATTAGGACAGTCATATTAGACAAGCCACCTTATATTCATATGATTATACTTGAAGTTCATCATCTAGAAGTCATTAAGCTATGAGCTGCCCCACTTTAAAAACAGCTGTACAATAGGCATCTTGAAGTTTTACAAAAATTATGTAAGAAAAAATGAGCAAGCTAGTCCACTGTATATAAAGGTAAAGGAAATTGCTAAAACCAGACAGTAATAGCTATAAAAGGCACAACTTCCCTTTTCTGATATACAGTTGTAAACTTTCCTCATGTTACATGCATAAATCAAAATTGCTACTTTAACTATACAAAACAAACTATACCAAAACAAAAATCTAGAAAATTTTAACCAGCCAACTGCAGAAACTCCTAGCAGAATGTTGACAATGCAGATTCCAAATTTGACAATGATGTTTTTGATGCATTCTATACCGCCAGCATGATGGTATATATAGAGGAAAAATTCCAAGCCATACTTCTTTCTTTCTCTTTCTTGTATTCATTCAGTTGAGGTGTCTTCTGAAAGCTAGATCTTGGCCCTCTGTAAACCACATGTAGTGCATAATTACAAAACAAAAACAAAAATACCTAATATAGGTACAATAACAAAATTAACATGTCTCTTAGTTTATAAAAAAGAAGTTATAATTTGACTTTTTTTTTCTTAAGGCAACCTTTCTGTATTAAGGCAGTCACTTCTGATGAAATAGGAGCTTCTTAATATTCCCATTTGAATATTTTGGTAACTGATTGCTGATGATTTCTGCCAACATTTCTGGAAACTCAATACTCATGGATTTATCCAAAAATGTTTGGAAGCAAAAGGTTAGAAGATTCTCAACCACCTGTAAATGATAAGAAGGAAGGATGAAGCCAGCTTTCTCTGATAGTCTAAAATGTTTAAGCATATTTTACTCCTACATCTTTAATCAACCAACATGTTTTGCTAGCCTTGAGTGCTTATGTAAAAGATGTACACACATATTCACATCCCCACACATGTGCACACACACAGAATAATAGCATGTTTATATTGAGGTGCAAAATAAGATGATAAAAGAATACTGCCTCAGTTCAACTATTACATCAAACAAACACAATGCCCATTAAACATTGAAAATCTTGATTGAATAGATTCATCATTTATCTGCATTCTAGTCTGCATTCCATATTCTCTGGCGACAATATATCAAGAATAGGCCAATTATTTAGGCATCATGCCAACAGTAATCAGAACAACATAGTTTATCAACCAATTTTAACTTTTAACCAATTAACTGGAAACCTCTTTATTTGAAATGCAAATTGTATAATATAATACAGTAAATTCAGTTCAATGTAATTAAGGAAATTCAAGAAATTTGCTTTTCCACATATCCTAGCTTGTTATGTTGAGAGGCAGAATAACATGAAATTTAAATATATATATTTAAATAGCCTGCAGCTGATGTTCAACTTCTCAGCAGGGAACTGCTGTTCAATAAGGATTACAATACCTGGTATCAATAAATGTAAGTTCTTATAGCTATGCTACATTTATTAATGCTGTGCATTTTAATTATTTTTATACTCACTGAAACAATTACAGCAGGGTGAAACTATGACCTTCCTATTCTTCCTTCAAATAATTTAAATACACATTCACCTGGCTTAAATTTTTCCATTGCATGAAAACATCATCCTTATTGGTGAACCAATGCTCTCCACATTTTTACTGACTACACTGAAGCAATACATAAATACATATTAATAAATCTTACATCATGCATGGAGTCCAAAAGTTTCGTCAGTTGGTAAAATCGTTGCCAGTTCTGACTAGAGTTTCCTTCTCTCTTCACAATGGCTTTCCCCAACTCTTTGATGTATGTCATACGAATTTCATCAAAGAGAGCCTGACTCCTCAAGCCCTCCTTAGGAACTGGATTAAGATGACAGAATATTCAATTACATATTACCATTTTACATTCACAATAACCAATGCAACAAAAAAATGCCCTGACCTATGCTAGCTAACTCAGTGATTATCAGGGAACAACTGCATGAATCATCCATGCATAATAGATTCATTATCTGCCTAAAAACCCTGTGCATTATTGATCAACCTTATATATAGTTAAATACTCTGTAACAATCTGTTTCTAAATATAGTTACTGGTTCTCTCATTTTTATCCCTTCATTCAACATCTATGTTTCTACTGTAGTTTGAAAAATGAATCTTTTTCGAAGAATCTCAACAAACCAGCTTCATTATGGTACAGATTTATTGTCAGGTTCAATTCAATTATGCATTTATTTACAAAAGGAATGGGAAATTTATATTCAGTAAGATCGGTTGGACTTTTCCTGGCCCCTGGCCTCTGTCTTGGACAATGGGAGTGGTTCAGATAATTTATTTTGAATTTTTTGTGCAATATAACAATCTGTCTCATCAATATGAAATGTGAAAATTCCACCTACAACAAAATTGGAGTCATCTTAACAACCAAGCATTTTAATAATTTCTGAAAGTAAAATTTTTTCTGTCTTGCAGAAATTCTGCAACCTTAATTACCATTCGTAAAATAAACAATTTTGATACACTAGAAAATATATTTATAATGGATTCCTTACTCATTCCTACTGATTATCCTTAGACTGGTAAGAATTGAGCAGTAATAGACAAAAAGCACAGCAACATTTAATGGATTGAAACTAGGTTTCATATTTCCCAGATCACTGTTCAATGATAAAGATGAAGTCACAATTTTCAAAATAGATCAAGATTTTTTTAAAAAAAGCTGTAAGGGCAGAAATAACTACTTACTTGTAGAGAGAAGGAGCAATGTTTTCATGCAGAGATATTCTTCATAGGAAACCTGAAGCCGGGTTAACTCATTAGTAACCATCAGTAAACGTTTGCATTGATCATACATGCATGGTAGATTCATTCTCTGCCTGAAGAAAGAGCACACACACACATCTATATCAGTATAAAGAAACCAATAGATTTCTTTATGGAATTATTTTAACAAGTTGAATAAGTTATATATCTTCAACCTTAATATTTTTTGAAGAAAATAGGACATGTGGCAATGTACCATTACTCTCAAAAGAGACTGTTGTTCAACTAGTTTGGCTGCCAACTATTTACCATGTTTATAAACTGTATTTACAAAGGCCTCAAATAGGACTTAAGAGTAAATGTTTTAAATGGACTTTGGACAGGAACTTATACCAACTGGAACGTCTGGGCTGCTATCAAGAGCAGGCACACATCAAGCATCTTACAGTAATCTAAACTTGAAATGGCTGGAAGATTTAGTAACTGCAGCAAAAAATAGACCAAAAAAGGCTCCTGCTGGCCTACCAAATGAATCTGGACAAAAACTCTCATTATAACCTTCATTTGTTTCTTAAGGTAATAAACTGGGAGTGATCCATAATGAAGTAAACTTCAGAGTACAGATAATCTCATCCAGAATGAAGTGATTTCTCTACTTAGATTTCCTTCCCCTCCTCCCAACAATACTTCCATTTTGTCTGAATATTCAGAACAAAAAGATTCTGCCAGACTGTTAGGAGCCTGGGTCAGAGTAAAAGCTAGAAAGATTTGTATCATATTTCAATGAGCTTACTCTTCCAAACATAACAGCATCATACATGTACTCTAAACAGAACATGACATAGCTTAAATTTCTCCATTTCTCAAAACTATCGTGCAGTTCTTTGAAATACTAACCACTGGTAGTCCTCAGTTACCAACTGCCTTCTTTAGAAACTATTCAAAGTTACAACAGTTGAAAAATAAAACACCAACTGTAGTGCTGCGTCCCTGTGTGCCTGTGATCCACAATTGGGGACTTTTAAATGAGATGGTATTTGGACAATCACAGCATCCTGCAATCACATACATCACCATTTGCATGCCTCACAATCAGCTTCTGACCAACAGCCAACAGAGAAGCCGGTAGTAAAATCGCAAGTTGTGGTCACATGATGACCACACTTAATGTATTTGTTTTACAACAGTAGCAGAAGTGACACTGTAAGTCCAGTGCGGTCACATGAATCTTCACTTAGTGGCCACTGCCTTTAGTACTGGAGTTGCCAGTCCAACTGTTGTTAAGTGGGGGCTACCTGTGTAATGATGGAGGAAGCAAGGAGAGAGGTCAAGACACACAATGTGCTGAGCCTTCTTAATGCCCATGAAGATGGAAACTGCTGATGTATCTCTCAACTCTGAAGAATGGCAGCCTCTGAATGAGTAGACCATTTGCTCTTCTCATCTTTCTTGAAAGAGCATCCTCAACACTTCCATTCAGAAAAGAGCATCCCAAGTGAATGAGTAATGTTAGATACTCTTAGGGTAATCTAGAATAAAGGGAGTAGCAGTGTGTGTTCTATTTCTTCATAATAAATGTTTTAAATTACTTTTGTTTACTTATATTTTAATATGGAGCAAATCAACAAGTAAAGAAACTTTTTGCAATGTATCTATCTTCTTTTCAAACTAAACTTAATGCAGTTTAAAATGTTTATTCATTACTGGTAAAATTGTGTTATGATTAAGAGTACAGGGGATGTTTACTGACAATAAATCTGCATTATCAACATTCTTCTCCCTTTTTCTTTTTAAAAATTACTGAAATATATTCTAAGCTTTAGTCTCCATTTTGTAAATTGTTCCAACATGGCTTATGAATTGGTCAGAGAAAAGTAAAATTGATTCCTTTTTTCAGTATCCATTTTTTGCCAATTACATTGCCATTTAATGCTATGTCAAATCTATGATGTCATTACAATTTCTCTTTTCCTTTTCTACATACGTTTGTTACATTAAAATATTACCAGATTTTCATATAAATATTAGGAACAATATTCAAACTTGTTTGACCAACTTTTAATTCCGTAAGAATCCCCAGTTTTTATTTATCTAAAATGTTTAGCTGCCTCCATTTGAGGCAGTTTACAGATTCAATATATTATCACAAAAGCCATGAAAATGGAAAGTGACAAGCTACCCAGACCTCTTAATCATGTCTCCTGGAAGAAAAAGAGATTGAAATAAGACACCCATTAAGTTAAACATCACAGTGGTTGTTTAAGCGCAGATCTGATTCAAATTTTATGCAGTATGTCATTCTGGTTCCTTACCTATTCACATAGGCTACAGTATTACCTCCTTATAGAGGAATTTCTGTTTCTCCAGTAAAACATTATTTTAACTAGCAGTCTATATGCAGTTCCGTGCCTTTTATAGTGTAAGTTAATTACCTGAAAAATTATTTGACTAAGTAACAATTTTCAATGTGCCAAGCAAACTAAAAATCGAATTTGTATTTGTTTTAAAGATAGCCGACTGTATCCTTTTCTTCATGGAACTTCTTTTAAAGTCTATTTGAAATTAGTTACAGAAGCCTTCTGTCAGGAAGCAAAAGTCATTACAGCCACATACATTACTTTTGTAAGCACTGCATTGGCTTCCAAGTACAATTCAAAGTTGCAATGTATTTCATGGCTCAAGACCAGGTATCTCCAGGATGAGTTTTTGGAAATTTATAGATATGGACAAGGAGTTAAGTGCCGACTCACTGCAAGTTATGCATGTTGCTTGTGTTCCTGTCTGGGGAACACAAGCATTGTGTATATCTTGTAAGTTAACTTCAACTACACTTGTACAAAATTCATTGCGCTGCTGGAAAGGAATGTGGAGGGCACATTCAGCCATATTAAGATTCATCATGAAAGACAGTTTCTGAAAAAGGCAAAGGGATGTCTATAAAAAAGAACACAGGAAAGAAGGTGGAAGGAGGAGCCCTGAGAAAGGAGGGTTGACAGCATGTAATATGGATGACCAAGAAAACCAAGAGGCGGTGCCCATCACTGGAGAATCAATTCAATTCAATCCAATCATCCTGAGGGATGATTCACTTCTGAAGTTTTTCATTCAACATTCAAGGGAAAGGGAAAGAAAGAAGTGTGGGCTTCCATAGATATGAGGAAACTAATGTCTGTCCTGAAGAAAAAAGGTGTGTGGTGGTGATAAGTGTCTCAATGTTGAGAGAAATGGAGTTAGCAATTGTAGATACTAGCTGAGCCATGGAGAGAAGTCAAACTGGGACATGTAATCCCTATATGGGCACAAGAAAGTGAAATTTGACACACACACACACACACACACAAATGTAATTGAACCTTATCTAGCCTCACTCAAGTGCAAACCATTAGTCTGAAAATATTCTGGTGTAGGATTGAGCAATAAATCAGCTAATTCAATTCTTCATGCGTGGACCTAGTTGTTTTGTGCCTGACAACAATCTGCAGATCAAACAAAAGAAAAGTTTATTTTCTCCCAGATCTGGGATATGATGAAGAGATAAACCCAATTAGTTGAATGACTGATGGATCCCATCTTTCTATTTCATGTTGGAATAAATCATACTTAAGAAAGAGCCTGGAAATATTATCAAAAGCCTATAAGGAGCTAGGCAGGAAGACAAAAGAATTTGGAGTTCAAGAGGTACTGCATTTTTCGGACTATAAGATGCACCAGAGTAATAAGACACAGCCAGATTTTCACCCTCTTTTTTGGGGGGGGGGAAGGTGTGTCTTATACTCCGATAAATATGATATTTTAATCCAACTGAAGATCATGGCCCAAGAATGGAACGGAGATTTCTGGATGTCAATCACTTACTCAAGGAATAGTGTCAGCAAAAAAACTTTATATTTCTGGACAATGATCTACACTATGAACAGGAAAGGCTTTTGGTGAGAGATGGACTGAACTTCACCAAAATTAGGAAGAGGCTGGGTGGTGTAGGTAGCAAAGAATGTCTGTTGTGGAAGAGCTTGATGTTACCATGGAAAACTTAGTTAGCTTCCAGAATGCAACTGTTTTCACAATAGATTAAAACACACAGAAACACATACACTATGTTTAGGATGTTTTCATTTTTATTATTTTATTATTAGCACTATTTAACGTTTACTACTTTGTCTTTCGTTTTTAAATTTTATTTGCTGCCTTGAGTGATTGCCTGGGTTGAAAGTAAAGTCAGTCAAATAAGTAAAGATCTGTAAGTTACTTCTGTTTTAAAACATTTTTTTAACTTTGTAACATTCCTAAAGGCCCATACTCTGTTACTCTCTTTCAATTAACAATATTAAAGATACTACTAATAATTATATTAAACATTTATTGTGGGATTCAGAAAGCAAGTTTATTGAGGAAAAGCATGGAAATACTCTTTACTAGAATGAAAACAAAAGTTCAAAGATGTTAAAGTAGGATAAACGTGTCTACTGTAGAAATGGATGAATCTGTTAATTTTAGTTTCACTCAATATTTTCAAGGAGTTTTTCCCCTCATCCCACTTCTATGTTTTTTTATTCGTTCTTTTTTAAGACTATACAGAATTCCAAAACAATTTTTAGAACTTGGAGAAGAGCAAATTCCTCAATACCCAAGACTGCAAGACCTCCCTCTAGCAGTGGTGGCTATTATCTGCTAGCATATAGACTGCTACATTTTGAACCAGTTGCAGGTTCTGAATACTCTTCAAAAATGACCTGTTTGAAAAGCATTGTAGGGGCTTAGAGCTAGCAAAACAGGTGGTTGAACTTATCTAAAGTGCACTCCAGCCACTTCAACCAAATTCATAGGCTGAAATAAATTCCATTTCACATGGCAAGACATTTTCCCAATTACCACTTCAGAATTTTTCCATAAATAAATAAGATTCGAGTGAATTAGAACAACTTTATTAATGAAGTATTGTGCAAACATGTCACATATGAACAGATTTTTCTGTCCATAGGAGGGAATGTGCCTCCTTGAATGGCACTGCAGGATGAGAAGCCATTGATGTGCAGAGGGTAGAAAAGTATGTACACATACAGTATACATGTTTATATACAGACAGTCCTCCCAGATTGCTTAAACAAGCTGTCTTTTCCTGAGCTTCTTTTCTCCAGAGCATAGTGCTTTCCTAAAAATGTGCTAACGAAACAAAAAACCTCAGCTTTGTGAACCTAATGAACTGACTAGAATAGCAGATTTACAGCAGCTGCCTGAAACTGACCTGACCTTAATCAGTTTGGTACTGAAGGCTTTTGTTGTAGTAAATGCACACATTAGTCCGAAAATGTTTTTAATTGCTATTTATTACTGGTGTATTGTGAACAGTAACTATCCGAGGCACTTGCTAAATCAGGATTACCTGTATTTTTTGTGTACAAAACTACCCAATCCATACAACAATCTAGGTGGCTAACAGTCAACAAAACAAAAACAGTAACACATTGAAACAAATGCATCATAATGTGCCTGGAATGATCCCATAAAATTCACATCCAATCAACATACCAAGATGAACTAGTGTAGCATCCTGATCCAATATGTGGCAAAAAGCTTCCTGTTCTCCAAATAAGGGGTGACAAAAGCTCCAAATAGGAAGTGACAAAAACATGAATGACAATACGTATTTATCTCCCTTACTTTCATAGTTTAGGGCTGTATAGCTATTTTATGTGACCAAAAGAAAAAAGAAAAAAAGACCAAGCCCAAGAAGACCCAAACTGTTAGACAATTGCAGCCTCAAATGCTAGTAAACTAAAGTTCAAGATTCTGTCTCCAAATGGAACAAGAACTACCAGATGTACAAGTTAGATTCTGAAGAGGCAGAAGCACCCAAAGCCACATGGTAAACATCCAACAGTAAAAATAATGATCACCAATGTCAGAAGAAGAATCCAGGTTATTGTAGACCAAATTCTGGAAAATGATCGCTAGTGGTTAAAAGTAATTAAACACCACCTAATTAAAAAAAACCACAAAGTGTTTTTATTGATATTGTATTACTTACTCATTAATGATCAAATCTGGAGCAAAACACAGTAGACTTCCATTAGACTGTTTATATGATCTCCATCCTAGAGCAAAAGCCATCAGAAACATCCAGGAATACTGCAGTAGAGTCATCTGGTCATCTAGATGCAAGTTTCTGAAGCCTGTTTGAAAATAAAAGTGGATCCTCTGGAGATTATAATTGAAGGACTGCTTACCCAAAGCATTGATTTCATATTCATAATGGTTTCTTGAGAAATTACTTTCTTTAAAGGATTGTTTAAAAACCAAGAGTGGGGAACCTGCAGTCCTTTGCCTAATCGCAAATGTCCACTGACTATACAATACAATAGCAGAGTCGGAAGGTACCTTGGAGGTCTTCTAGTCCAACCCCCTGCCTAGGTAGGAAACCCTATACCGTTTCAGACAAATGGCTATCCAACATCTCCTTAAAAACTTCCAGTGTTAGGGCAATTCACAACTTCTGGGGGCAAACTGTTCCACTGATTAATTGTTCATAATCATATCACTTACCTGGTATTGCCTTTGCCCATTTCACTGCAGCAACCACTTGTCTTCCACCTAACATATTGAGAGTTGACATTATGCGCCAAGTTGTGTCTGGTATTGTGCTGTCATAGCCTGAAAACATCACTTCTGGCTCAATGACTTCCAGTAGGGAAACAAGGGTAGGAGTCAGCTGTGGCAGTGTGGCAGGAACTATAGCTTTGTTTGTGGGATTTTCAGCAGTATCCCTTCCTGCAGGCACGCTGGATTGTTGAATTCCTTTTATTTTCTTTTTTGTCTTTCGTGCTAGAATGTTATTAGAAAATAAAATTTTTAAAAAAGCAAAAACATAAAAAAAAAATCTGTTTCAACACCACGGACATTCAATTGGCTTAGTTTTATTTGTATAAACAAAAGATGAAACCAGCAATTATATTTGAAAAGAAACACTGCATGGGGAGAATTAACAAAGCAAGAAACAAATAAAAATATTTGTGTCTAGCAGTTTTAATAAGCTCTTCTAATAGTAAATAATTATGAAACAAAATGTAAGGGACAGCATAATCTAACAACATATATGCTGTAGAACTGGGCATCTTTTATTAAAGAATAAAATTTTGAAACATGAATTATACAAAACTGAAGATTGACTGCTGTACAGTTGGACCAAAACTGAAACTTTTCCTTGTCAATTCATAATACTTTACTTAAACCATGGATAAAATGTGCTAGATATACTGCTTAAATTATTGCCTCACAAATATTGGTCTGTAATTTGTAAAGCAATTATTTCATCAGTATGACTTTTCATTTTTAATCCTAAAAACAGAACATTAATTCATGAAACAGCCATCTCTCACTAGACAATTAGATAGGAAGACAGAGCTCCAATTTTCTCTATATGGTGGTGATGTAAATTATATCACAGGAATCACACTGGTATGCACATTTCCCTGATCTAATTATTTCCTCTACCTGGTTATCTGCCAAGCAACACAGACAATAAGCAAAGAGCTTATGTAGCTCCTGTTATTATTCATTGTAAAAGGACCTACTATTTATATTGTAATACCAAGAGTTTAAAGTACAAAAGGTCCAACCAATCATCATGACCACTATCTATTAGTTAGATGCCACTCATTCAGATTCAGCTTTTTCTCTGCATGAAAATACGATTATCATCTTGACCTCTCTTCAGTAATACTTTGAATTTCTTACAAAGATGTTCCAATAATCTCTTTGATGGGCATACACCCATTTTATTCAGAGACAATGTCGTCTTCTTCCCTCAGATTTGGCAATTGCACCCCCCCCCACTTTATCATTTGGTTATGGTGCATATTCAAGGCACACAACTTTCTTCTTACAGAGAGTCTAGGGCTGCCTGACAAGAGTTTTCTTTTCATCCATGGTATTCTTATTATCCAAATACAGATTCTTAATTTGAAAGTGTATCATTCTTTCTCTTATTCCCATGATGGTGGACCTATGACACATGTGCCACAGGTGACACACAGAGCCCTCTCTGCGGGCATCGCTCCAGCCAAGCTCTACCATGCATACCTGCTGCCAGCCAGCTGGTCTTTGAGTCTCTGCCGCATACGTGCGCTCACATTGCATTTTGGAGCCCTGCGCAGTGCCGTTTTGGCTTCCAGGTTGGTGCAGGAGGCCTTCCAGGCACAAAACGGGGCATAGGAGCGCTGCACGAGCCTCCCACCGGACCCCATTTTGGGCCTGGAAAGCCTCCTGCACCAACCTGGAAGCCAAAAATGGACGAAGCGCATGCGCAGGTCGCACGCAAATTGCATTATGGGTGCAGCAATGCATGCACACTTTTGGCACCCAACGACAAAAAGGTTAGCAATCACTGTCTTATTCTGTTTCAGGATCCAGCTTTCACAATTGAACATTACTTCTGGAAAGATCATTTTTTAAATTATTCTTATCTCTCGGAACATTTTCCTTTCATGATCTTGTCTAAATTTGTTATTTTAAAATTAATTTCTATGCTTTCCAGCATGCAGTTCCTTTATTTTTTGAGGACAAGAAAATTAAAGTCAGTACTGTACCTACGTTCTCTTCTTTGTTGTAGACCACATTGTCACTAAGCTCACAGTATGGTATTATTTTTTGTCATTTTATGTTTAATATCACTGTGATTTTTCCACAAGTTGTTCCAGTCTTATTACTTTCAACTAACAAAATAGTGTCTGCATATCCCCATTTTTACTGTTTTTTTAACTAGCAGTTCTCTACCCCTGCTGGCAATTTCCTCTGATCCCATTCTTGTAATTTATCCTCTGTGTAAGTTAAATAAATATGAGGAAAATATGCATCTTTGTTTCACTCCCACCCCTAATTTGAACCATTTCTCCAAATTAAGTACTTATAGTAGCTTCTTGTTTACTGTAAATATTCCTCACAAAAAATATAAATGTATTCTGCCACACTCATTAATCTTAAACCATTCTATATTCTGGCTTCATCGACAGGGACGTGATATAGTAAGTAATGCTCTATTATCCATGTTAAGTTAGCTAAGGCAGTCCTACATTTTCTGAAATCTATTCATTTATTATTTATTTATCAAATGTCTACACCAGGGATATTAAACTGGGGACCCGCGGCCCGGATACGTTACATGCAGGACATGGCCACCCCAGGAAAAAAAAAATCCCGAAACATCACGTGATGGCAATGTGATGCCGTGACTTTGACACCCGTCCATCTCATCTAAGTGGGCAGCTTACAATTTATCATTTTTTTTCTCCACATCTGTTCTATTATTTAAGATTTTACAAGTTTCCTTATGTTAGGTATTAGTATAATGGTGAAATAATTTGTGCATTTCTTACAGCTCTCTTCTTTAGCTGTACACACTGAATTTTTTCCAGTTGTTAGGCCACACAGCCTTGTTCCTTGTTAATATGAAACTGCTGGCAGTTCAACTATTCTCTTTTGTAACTTTACTCAATGGGCAATTTCATCTATTCTTGCAACCTTCCTATTTGACAATTGGCTCACTGCTTATTATATTTCACTTTCTAGTAGAAATGGTCCCTGATTATATTGTTTCCCTATTTATAAATATTACTCACATTCAATAATACTATCTGCAAAGAGTATTCATATTTCCATCTTTCTTTACTCTCATTTGCCTCTATTGGTTAACTTCCATGATTACTCTTCAATATTTTTTTATCTTAATTTTTTGTATGTTTTTTCTTTGTACTTCTGTATTTTATATTTTGATAAACTAATAACAAAAGTTGAAAGTGATTTTTCTGATCCCCTTTCTTATTATTTGTTGACATTTTTGATATTATTGTTTCTTATTTGAGATGGAAATTTACATTCAATCACTATATCTTTTTATTGCACTAGGCTTTTGTTCTCTGTCCTATTCTGATTATGAAAACAGCTTGTTGTGAAAGCCACTTGGATCTTTTCTACTTTGAAATTTTGGATTCCTCTCCCATCCTTCATTTTTTAAATTTTTAAGACATACTCTGTGTGTGTAAGGGGGGTGGGCAGGAAGGGAGGTGTTAAGCTACTGAAGTAGAAACTAGGAAACTGTGAGTTCTAGTCCTGCCTTAGGCATGGAAACCGGCTGCTTGACCTTTGACCAGTCACTCTTTCTTAGTCCATGTCAGGCTCAGGTGACAAACTGGTTGGTCAATTCCTGGGGCAACTAATAGATCAATGCTTGGTTAATCTGAAAAAGTTGACCCAAATTTGCAGAAAAAAATGCTAAGAACAAAAGTACTCCTTTTTTATTCTTGTAGTCTATATTCTCTGTGGAGTATCTTGCTGACACATGTACTGTACTGTACTGTATTTAATTAACAAGTTTAATCCATACATCTGACATCAACAATTCATGGTCTGTTCCAAAATTAGAACAGGTTTTGCTAACTGGATTGCATTTTTCCATCACCTGTTTCCTATTATGTAGTCTGTTTGAGTCCAATATTGTCCATGCAGTGACAATGTATTATTTGTTGTCTATGTAATCTAAGGCAAATGTGTATAGTGTCTATGTCAGGGCTAGTCAACCTTTTTATACCTACCACCCACTTTTGTAATGTCTGTTAGTAGTAAAATTTTCTAACTGCCCACAGGTTCCACAGTAATGGTGATTTATAAAGTAGGGAAGTCAATTAAATTTTAAAAAAGGAAAGTGCTTCAGTATCGGACAAAACCCCTACCACCCACCATGAAAGCTGGAACGCCCACAAGTGGGCGGTAGGGACCAGATTGACTATCACTGGAAAAGCAGTTTCAAAGGGCCCAACAGCTCGCCAGGGATCCCTCACCACCTGCAGAGGCCTCTGTAGGCCCTTTCCTACCCAATCCCCAGCGGGATGTTTCTCCATCCCTGGCAGAAGAAGAGGAGTTTGGCTTTTCTCCCAACCCCTCCAGGGCGTCTCCCAGATCTCAGTTCAAGCTGAAGTTAACCCATGCTTGGACTCTCCAAGCAGCGCCTAGGAGAATAACTCTGGCAGAATGTTGATAAAGAGTACCAAAAAAGACAACTACCAAAATGTATCTCTTAAGGAATTGATCAGGTAAATGTGTGAGTGGCCTTGGGCATGCATTGTGTTTTTGTTTGTTGTTTTACCTGATGTTAGTCACTCAGAGTCACATTTGCAAATTGTGCAACCTTATAAACTGATTAAATAAAAAAAAACACATTATGATGCTGGGCAGGAAATGTGCAAATGTAACTTCTGCTCTTTAGCAAGTCATAAAATGGTGCATGACTGTGAGAAAAAAAAAGCATGCTTGCCAAATTAGAGAAAATCTATGTTAAAATTGATTAGGTTACTATTATGGGTACAGAGTATATAGTTATATGGATATGGAGTTGAAGGTTGGTTATTCATTATTGTAAGACAAAAATACAATAAGAATCAATGGAATGCCTAGCAACTGATCCAACACTGAGCAGGGAGTAAGATGAGAATATGTGATATGCCCTGGATTGCTTGATGTATTTATGGATAATGTATAGTATAAGGGACACATCTGGTGCAATTAGAAGTCTGTTTATCCATCCATCAGATTTATATAGCCACTATCTCACAATCAAGTAACTGTTGGTTATTATGAGTGCATGTATAATCATGCTATGATCTGTAGTGACTGTGTTTGACAGAAAAGTTATACAGAAATGATGAAGAACCAGAGCAAGTATATATTGTCCTGTACTCTAAATTAACTAAAAATGCTAACTAAAAATTGAGAAATGGATAGAGAAATTTTAACGTGTAAAAATGAGGGTAGATATATAGTGAGTATTATGAAAACTAGGTTGGGAGGAGCATATCAGCAGAAACTAAATGTTGAATGTAACAGGAATGGATAAGGTGACCAGACTTCCCACTTTCAGCGGGACAATCACGATTTTTAATGATTTGTCCCGTGCCCCGCAGCGTGTTCAAAAAGTCCTGATTTTCCAAAAGAAAGAAAACAATTTTAAAAAGGATGCCGTTAAAAAAAAGTTTTGATTTCTCTGAAGTGTTGTTCCCGATGTGGCCTTTAGAGGGCAGTGGTTTCCCTCTCTCCGGTCGGCTCCCTCCCCTTCTGCGCGTGCGCGTGCTGACACACAGTTTTTCTGCAGGAGGAGGAGGAGGCTCGGTCCCGGGCCAAGAGACTCAGCCGTCGGAAGGTTTTTCTTTTCTTTTTTTGCCCACTTCTCTCGGGCGCCGCTCTCCCTGGAGCCATTTCTCCCTCTTTCTCCTTTTTGTCCTTTCTCCTCCTTACCCCAAAAAGAGAACGAGAGGGAGAAAGAGGAGGTGTGGGGCAGATTGTGGGATCACTGGTTTCTGAGCTTGGTTGACAAGGATCCCCCACCCCACCACCTCTTTTTTTTTATTAATTTTTTATTAATTTTTAATTTAAAACAAGTACATCTTTCTTTACATGCTATAGAAAGTGTATCAGTCGGTGACAAATAAACTTTTGTACATCTCCTCCACAGTCAACAAACATAACTCATGTTAACTCAAGCATTTTAACTCAAGTATTCATACATATCACCATCATCATATATCCATTTTCATTTGACTGTAATTATTATTTAAAAATATTGATAATAATAATAATAATCTTAAACAATACATGCCCACACCAGTGGGAAAAGAAAAAAGAAAAAAAAGAAAAAGAAACAAAAAAGACAAAAAGAACAAAAGACAAGGCAGGGAAGAAAAAAAAAAGAACACAGGTATATATTATAAAAAAAAAAGTATATCAGCTGGTTACAACATGTTTTGGTGCATCTCTTCCATTAATTCATATTAATTCAAATATCTTAACTCAAATGTTTACCATATTGACATCATTATACCTACACTTTTAGTTAACTACAGTTATTTAAACATCCTTCAACCTTAACTATGCCAAAGAATTAATCCATAACCACATGCTGACATTTCATTTACTTGTTTGTAAAATCCTCTATTAACATCAAATCCCCATATCCTATTTTAGCTGAACATCCATAATATTTAATACCAAAAATTCCATCTTCCATGCAGTATAGTTTATTATCATTCTCCCTTCTTTATGTAGTTATATCGTATATCATAACATTTTCCCCATATTAATTAACATTTAACTGTATATATATATATTTTTTTTAATAGTGATAATTATTGTGATTAATAACCTTTGTATATAGTCCAAAAATATTTCCAACCTTCCTTTCTCATATCCAATTATTATTTATCATATCAACTCCACATTATATACATTACTATCAATATCAATTATTATTCAGCTATATCTATTACAAATAAGAGTAATTAGATTTAGCTAATTTTAAATTGTATTCTTCCATCTATCAGCCTATGCCTCTCCAATAACAAAACCTTCTCAGTCCTATTGCCATTCGTTGAATAGATTTACCAAATGTTTTTATAAGCAAGTCCAAACAGGGATATCTTCGCACCTTTTTGCTCAGGATGTCTCTGATGAGATAATAATGTTGTCCCAGGCTTGTTAAACTTTTCAAATTGACTTTAATTCTCAAGGGTGGAATTAAGAAATCTGCCAATGATGTTTCATAAAGTGTAGATTCTTTAATACTTCTCATTCCTCCTGCGCTCTGTCTCTTAAAATGAATCTTCTGTATAGCTGCCCCCCTTTCCAGCATTGCATTTCTTTCTTCCTCCAAGATAGACCAGACGTCATTTCTCACATTCTTCATTTGTATTTCAGGAACATTCAAACATTCAACGTTCTCACCTTTTTCTTCATATTTTAATGTCAAATAATCCAATTTTTTTTCAAATCTTTGATATGAATCAAACAACTTTTGAAATGCAGAAAAAAGTATTTGAAACGAGCCCTTGGGAATATAAATCGACGCCATGTTGTGACGCAGTTAGAGGCTCTAAGATATTTGCAAGTAAAAACACGCTGGGAGCTGTGCGATCTTAGATCAACACAGCCAAGCAATAAAAGTGTCAGATCGTAAAAAGCCAATTTGTAGTAGATTAGTTTTGCAGCCCACTTAGAAAGAGTCAGGGAGGAATGCTGAAGATTTCCTTGAAGCGTTTAAGAAATAGGGTAACCACCGGCCATAAATCCATTAAAAAAACAACCAATTCGCCGCTAGATTCTTCTGTTCTTTGGTTTCAATTAGCTTAAATTTTAGTGCGGACCGTCTCTCTTTGAGTAATAAAATCAGCTTACCAGTTGAATCCACTTCCACCATTCTTAGGGGCAATCTGCAGTTTCGGTTAGCATACAGCTAATCCAGAAAGGAGTTGGCAGGAGGGGTTAATTCCGAGCCCCCAGAGACCTGCAAACGTCTCTGAGGTCACTGGATCTCCCCTCACCTTTCACTGTCTCTTCGGGACAGCTAGGGTCCGACGACCCGTCCAAAATTCCTTCGGAATAGGGGAATTTCAGGAATAGCCTGAAACTCTGTCTTCTCACTAAGCCCCGCCTTCTTTCCACCCCACCACCTCTTGAGGAAAGAGGAGGTGTGGGGCAGATCGTGGGATCACTGGTTTCTGAGCTTGGTTGGCAAGGATCCCCCACCCCACCACCTCTTGAGGAAAGAGGAGGTGTGGGGCAGATCGTGGGATCACTGGTTTCTGAGCTTGGTGGGCAAGGATCCCCCACCCCACCACTTCTTAAGGAAAGAGGAGGTGTGGGGCAGATCGTGGGATCACTGGTTTCTGAGCTTGGTTGGCAAGGATCCCCCACCCCACCACCTCTTGAGGAAAGAGGAGGTGTGGGGCAGATCGTGGGATCGCTGTTTTCTGAGCTTGGTGAGCAAGGATCCCACTATCTTACTATTTTATTTTTCTTTATGTACACTGAGAGCATATTCACCAAAGTCAAATTCCTTGTGTGTCCAATCACACTTGGCTAATAAACTATTCTATTCTATTTTACTCTACTCTATTCATTTCTATTTCAATTCTAACAAGGAGTTTAGCTTCTCTCTCTTGAAAATGTAAGCCAGCATAAGGCATTATAATGCAAGCTAGCCTTAACTTTCAAACAGTTCATTTAGTGACCAAAGTTACAATGGCATTGAAAAAAGTGTCTGATGACCATTTTCACACTTAGCGACCATTTTCACACTTAGCGACCGTTGCAGCATCCTCATGGTCACGTGATCAAAATTTTGATGTTTGGCAACAGATTCGTATTTATGATGGTTTCAGTGTCCTGGGATCATGTTTGACAAAATATAAAATTTTTAATCAAGCCCCCCCACCTCCCAGTCAATGGTGTCCCTCTTTACCAATCTGAAAATCTGGTCACCTTAGGAATGGATGGAATGGAACAGAAACGTTCAATGTAACAGAAATGGGATATTTAAATATCTGTACTAAGAGGGAAAAAAAGAAAGAGGGTTAACAATGAATTTGGGCAAAATGAATGTAGATTGAATATAAACATTAATTGCCATGATGTTGTGGTGATGATGGCTTTCATAGAGAAAGAGAGTATAAAGACTGAACTGCAAATCTATCTATATATATGTATGTGAAGGAAGAATCAATAGAGCACAAACAAGAAAGTTATGGCTGGGTAAGATTGATAAGATTCTTTAAAGAGAGAGAATCAAAACAGTGATATATAAAATGGTAGAAATAAAAATGGCTTGCAAGGTGAGGAAATTACCAGTAATATCTACTATTTCAGATGATATCTAGATTATAATTTTCCATTATATCTCAAATATAAAATATATAATTGCTGTGTAGTTTTTTTCAGAACAAAATTACTGCACAAGTAAAAACATACCAACATATAAACATTATTTTTGGAAACCCAATCATGCCTTTAGCTATGATCGAATGAATTTAGTGAATTTGCCTTTCAGTATTCACAATATAAGACTAGATTCTAAATTTCTTTCTAATAGCATATTCCCTTTAAATGTTTACTCACTCATGAGCTTTATTTTGGTCTATGTAGCTTGTTATTCTTAACATAGTTAAGTATAAAGAATACAGGCCAAGATCATTAAAAGTTAATTTATGTCTTTTGTGACAGAGCAGTATTTCAGAAAAATGGAGTTTGTTTTGCTATTTTAAGTTTCAAAGCACTGTGTTAAATTAAAAGGTTAAATGATACAGAATTTGTAGTTTCATATACACTGTAAAAGAATTTAGCAGAACATGCAGAATTCACAAAGAATATACATGCTCCTTCCTTAATCTGTATATAAGTATATGTTTGTTTATTTATATCCTGATTTTCTGCTGAGATAAGACTCAAGGCAGCTAACCATTTTTAAAAAACACAATGCAAAATATTAAATTTCATTAATACCATTCTCAACCAACATTTAAAAAGATGGTGAAAGCACTACGTCTTCCAATTTGTTAAAATGCTGACACAACAGGCATTAAATGAATTCCTGAAATTGTACTGTACGGCTTGGAAACAGTATAGGAAAAGACCATTTCCTGCACACCACAGGAAAAAAGTCTCAGGCAGCAGGGGCATCTTTTAAAAGGGCCTCTTCTGCAGTTCTCAATGAATGGAGAGTATACTGAATATTTCAAATGGACAAACATTGATCATTCACTATCTCTAGATCTGATTAAATCAGGAAAAGTTTCTGCCAACTCAACAAATGTAATTGTGCAATCGTGTACCACCTCAGAGTTCTCAAACTGACTTTTAATGAAGAATTGGGTAAAAATCAAGGCGTATTGCCAGACTATCTTTCAGGGGAATAAACGCTATCCAAAACAAACTGTACCTTCACCCCCACCCCATTCTAGTTTTTCATTTACCAAAAGTACCATCTTATTTAGATTTCAATTTGGTCTCTGTCATTATCAAACATAAGTAGTGTTCAGAGGTGTTGATTGCTATCTTGGAGCTAGATGGAAAACTGTGATATTGCTAGCATACTGATGGTGCCCAATTCCAAAAACTCTGAATGACACAGTGACAGAACCATAGTTTCTTAGAACTTTTCCTCATGTCTGCTTTCCTCCTACCCTTCAATCTGGACAAAAGCATGTGACTATAGAAAGCACTGCCCTACAACCTATTTTATTTGGATTTGGCCTCCATTCAATGTAATATGGGAAAGTTTCAGAGAAGCAACTGGCAGAATTCCTGCCATCCTCTCCATTCATATCTGTATAAACACCCAGGGAAAATGGGTGAAACCTCTGTTGCACATTCAATAGCAACCTTGCTGATCTAGAATAGCTATCCAGAGCATCCATTCCATGCCAGGAATAGAGTTATGATCCTGCTGCATCACTCTGTGGAATTTTCTGCAATGGAGTAACTGGTAAAAGGAAGAATGAATTGACAGTAAGTAGGCAACACTGAGGAAATAAAGAACTGAACATGAGAAGGAGGGGGAGGAGGAAGTAGGGAGATTTAGTGAAATCTCAAGGTTAATCATATAGAAAGATACTAAATTTGAAACTGAGCCTTTCTGCAGATTCATTAGTGATTTGGTACTTTATAGATCACCAATACAGAAATAGTATGACTAAAAAAACAAGTGTTTTTGTCAGTTTGGTGTAATAGGTGGTTGCTAGAAACCAGGAGACTGGTGATTTTAGTCCTGCCTTAGGCACGACAACCAGCTGGGTGACCTTAGACCAGTTATTCTTTCGGCCCAACCCATAAAGGTGGGGAAAAATCTAATAAATAAAAATATTTATTGCCAACTTCTCAATATAAGAAAAAGGGAAGTGTGAACAAAATAAAATTCATAATTTAGCTCCCAATCTGTAGTCTGCTTAGTGTACTTATGCAAAAGAAACAAGTATATGCTAAAACATCTCCTGTTCTCCCACAATCCTCTGAACATATCGAATTACAATACAATAGTAGAGTTGGAAGGGAGCTTCTTCTTAAAGACTTCCAGAATTGACTTCCAGAATTGAACCATAAATCTATCTCACTGAAATCCCCAAATTTAAAATTCTAGAAGATGTAACACTATGAGTAACACATTTATTTGTTTATTCAATCAGCATATGTCGTACCATGTGTGAAGGCTGAGTGATTTTTAATATTAGTATCAGGACATTAAAAACAAAAATCAATTAATATAATGATAAACAATTAGTCTGATGCACTGCCATTCAATCAATAAATCAATTTATTATAGTCTTATACATTCAGAGTAATACGATTTTGCTCTTCTCAAATATCTTTCTAAATACCCATGTTTTGTTTGATCCCCAAAAGCATAGTAAGGAAGAATGAATAGGATGCGCAAAGTTAAACTTTTCCAAAGGAGTGAAGTCATCATTGAGAACATTTGAGCTGAAGTCACTGAAGATGATATTCCCTCAGTTTGACCCTCTTTTCCATATTTTATTTGATAGGCAGATTCAACTTGTACCCTTCTGGTTGTAATTTAAATTCTTACCCAGAGCTAATTGCAGGATATATTAGTGGTGTCATATAGGTGAACTTTGGTGCACTTATTATCTATCTGGATAGCTCCATGTTGCACCAGCTGAAACTTTCAACCACATCCTCATGTAGATTATACTGCAATAGCTCAACTGACAAAGGCATGAATAATTGTTAACAAAAGAATCTAAAAGAAAGGTCACAGCTAGTGCAGAAGATGCAATTGTGCAACACACATGACCACAGCTTCCACTTGCTACTGTGGCTGGAACTGTGAGTCCGGAACGAGCCTCAAGTTGCAGCTCAGATTTGTCTGGGAAGAACTATTCCATTCAGAGTAAAACTGACACTCTCCCCACTGACTCAGATTGGTATTAAAGACCACAAAAAGTCCAAAAGAATCTGTGTCCTAATCCAGCCAAAGGTCCTTAACAAGAGTCACCAATGTGGCAGCAATCCTACACTACGCTTGAAATCTAATTGAAAGGGATCCAGATAATCGACAATTGTAACTATAGTTCAAACTATTTTCATCGACAATTGTAACTATAGTCCAAACTATTTTCTCAACAACTTTCCTAAAACAAGGTAACTTACAGACCAGTCAGGGATAATCTAGAGCTGTTATCAGCAGGAAACCTAAACTGAAACATGTTAAAGCAACCACCCATTAACCTATCATTCCCACAAAAAAGTGGCTGCTGTTTCTGTAATTCAATTTATAATAACAAAGGGGCTGTTGTATAACTTGACTTTTAAGATGAATTTGGGTATCTTTTAATTAGGCTTTGTTTCATTAAGCCACTTCTTAAATAGCTTTGGACTAAATATGTCCAAAGATGGGGGCTGGTGCACATCCTTAACATTAGCAATTTACATACATAGAAAATCAGGCTACAATTGTTTAGCGTAGAAACTTCAGTACACAATATGGAAGACGAAGAAAGATTTAAATTATGAATGCAGAAAAAAAGTTCAATTCTATCAAGAATAATGCAGGCATATGACAAATATAAGCAGTAATAAATATATACTGTAAGCATGAGAAAACTGTGGTCATTAGTTTAAGCATCTTCATGTATTATTCCTGCAAACAGGAATAGGGGCTAAATACATCTGAATAAGGGCTAAAAACTCATGAAACTTGTCCTAATCTAACAAATATGCAATATACTAAAATTCAACATATGATAAATGGATTTCCAGATAATAATAACCCAATACACATAAATCATCCAAGTGGATTTGGTGAAGAATTCATGAACAGCAACATTTACGACTAGAGCAATATACTCAGCGCATACCTGGTTTTAAAAAAATTCAAGCAGAAAGAAAAGAGAAGCAATACCTGCAATCCTACTCCTGTCTGAGCAGTAACAAAAGAAGGGAATTAAAATTTACCTTCAAGGTTCATCCCAGCTTGAAGACATTTCCGGTAGCGACAAGCAGGGCAATTCTTTCTCCGAATTTTATCGATAATACAATCATTTCTTCCAGCACAGAGATAATTGTGCTGTCCTGCATTTCAAAAGAACAGAAATTATAAATTTTACACTGGTCATTAAGCGAATTGCTGCAGTCATTAAGTGAATTGCATGGTCATTAAGTGAATCCGGATTTCCCAGTGGACATTTTTGCCAGAAATTGCCAAAAACAGGGTGTAAATCATGAACATGTGACCGCAACTGATAGTAAATGTGTGCCTGAATTGTGATCACATGACCATAGGGATGGGGCAATCAGGTTACTTTTTCAGAGGTGGTCACAACTTTGAACTGTCATTACATGATTGGTCATAAACTGAGAATTATCAGCATTTTTCAACATAAGAAAATATCATTAATTTTTATGTGATTACTTTTACTTACTATTTACATTTTATTTTTATATGTGAAGAAAGTATCACATCATAATTCAAGATTATGGCTATTTTGTGTTCCTTACATATTTTCCTTCCTTTCCCATGAATGATTGCAACCTCCTTTCCTTTCATGCATACAATTAGGGAAAAGATTTTCAGAAAATATTTACCATAGCCTTCTTCCTAGGGCTGAGAAAAAGTGACTTGCCGAAAGTCACCCAGTTGGCTTCATGCCTAAGGCAAGACCAGATCTCCCAGTCTCCCTGTTTCTAGCACGGTGTCTTTAACCAGCGCACCAAATTGTAGACAAATGAAGGCAAGGCTCTCCCAAATTGAGAACACTGACCTAACCAACAGGCACGTAAACTATATGTAGCAAGAAGAATATTAACATCAAATTCATCCCCACATATGGCCAGCACAGTAAAACAGCCCATGATATTTTATTACATTTGCTATTTTTAAGGGTAGCAAGCTTAAAATATAATCAGCATACTTAAACTCAATTTTAAAGTTAGGAATATTGAGACTCTAATTTAAATAACTTTATTTTGAGACTTTTAATGTACATTATTTCTTCAACTATATGTTTTATAAGATAAGCACATTGCAGTTTTACTCAATTATTCTTTACCAACAGCTGCAGGAAGAGAATACTGCCGGAAGAAGAGAGCAAAGATAGTACTGTGGAAGAAACTCTGCATGCACCAAGACAGGGATGAGCAAACCCATACTGAATGAGACCAGTGCAACTAGATATGCAATACTCATCCAAAGAATACATGGCCATTAGGAGCAACGGAAAAGGAAGAAGAAAAAATTTGTCAGAGGGATGCAGAATGGGAATATACAATGTACCGTATTCCTCCCCTTCATCCCCTCCTGCTTGTTTAGCACTCTTAGTTGTTGCAGTGTAATATTCCTCCAGATATCTGAATTGATTTTATTTATTTGTACCCCTCCTTTATTGTTTTTACAAATAACTTAAGGTGGTGAAAATATGTAACGCACCTTCCTCCTCCTGTTTTCCCTACAACAACCCTATGTATGAGATGGGTTGGGCTGAGAGACAATGAATGGTCTAAAGTCATCCAGCTGTCTTTCATGGCTAATGCAGGACTTGAACTCATGGTCTCCCACTTTCTAGCATGGTGTCTTAAACACTAGACCAAATTGGCTCTCCAGTTTGATACTGGTTTTATTGGAGGCTGGCAATTTAATTCTCTGAAGGATTCTTTAGGAGTGAAAGTAAAAGAGCTTGGGAATTTTTCACTACTTCTTAAAAATTTAGATTTTGATTTATTGCTATGAAAAATAATTGGTTAAATGAAAAATATTTAATGACTATGCATGCGCATGCTCACCCATATATATGTAATTTCAACTGCTTTTTTAATAGTGCTACATTGCCACTCCAACATACAACTTATTAGAATAAGAGCAAAACTGTATTTTTTATTACTATGGAAAAATTCAATTTAAGATATCTATCAGTATCTTTTTCTCAAGAAAGGAATGATGCATTATGTGCATTTTTTTAAGCTTACATGAAGCTGGAAATACCACAGTAAGCTTCTAGCAAGGCCAGTTTGAGAAGTCTAGTTTTGAAATGCTGCTTAAGATATATTGATTTTACCACTTTAAAAGAGGAGGGAGGAAACAATTTGGGTTTTGGAGCATGTGAAGTGGGCAAACTAAACCCTTTGGAATTTTTATGGAACCAGAGATTCAAGTATAAGCAAATCTTGGCAGCAAACTAAATTTAACTATAGCTTTTAAAGACCAGATTCTTTCCAAATTGAATTATGAAGCAATATTAAACATGAGCAAGAATAACAAAAATAAGAGAAAGCAATGAATGGTAACAGATCTCTTTTTATCAGGGTCAGAATAACAGAGTTGGGAGGGACCTTGAGGTTTTCTAGTCTAACCCCTTGCTCAAGCAGGATGATGGCGAACCTATGGTATGCGCACCAGGGGTGGCCCACAGAGCCCTCTCTGTGGGCATGTACGCCGTTGCAACTGCTCTTCTGATTTCCGGTGCATACATGCACACTGGCTAGCTGGTCTTCGTGAGCATTGGAGCACCAGAAAATGACTTGAGAACGGCACAAAAAATGGGCTGAAAACGGGCCAAAAATGGTGTTTCAGGCCTTTTTTGGGGAGTTTTTGCCCAGGAAAATGGCCAAAAAACAGCCATGCAAGTCCAGCCAGCTGGTCTCCGGGTTTCTGGAACTTTGGCATACACATATGCATGCACATCAACACATGTTCCAGTTTGGGCACTCAATGCTGAAAAGGTTCACCATCACTGCCCTATGCCAAGGGTGTCAAACGTGCGGCGTCATGTCGCCATCATGTGATGTTTTGCAATGTTTTTCTCATTTGCAGAGCTGAGATGGGCATGGCCTCCGCGTGATGCATCCAGCCCGTGGGCCGCTAGTTTAACACCCCTGCTCGATACCATTTCAGACAAATGGTTGCCCAATCTCTTTTTAAAAACACCTACATTTGGAGCACCCACAACTTCTGGAGGCAAGTTTAAAACAATTAATTGTTTTCCCTATGAGGAAATTTCTTCTTAGTTCTAGGTTAGTCCTTTCCTTGATTAATTTCTACCCACTGTCACACAAACTTAGAAAGCAATAATTATTTCTGAAAAATAAAGGGAGGGAGGTAAGGTATTATCTCTGAACATCACAGTGAAATCTGGTCAAGGAGATTAGGGAAAACTGACAAAGAAGGGATATTGGAGATTCTATAATGTAAAAACAAACCATTCTTTTCTGATTCATTTTAGAGCTGGATTAGAGGGCATAAGCCTGTTCAGCTTCTTCTTCAAGAGGTTCTTAAACACTAGCCCTCTGAAGATTTCTGGACAAATACCACAAACAAAGCATCATGATAGATTCATAATTTGGAGGTCCAAAACAGCAGTCAAACCTTCTCTTCTGTATATTGCTCCACCCTGCTTCAACACTACTCCACAGAGTTCCCTTCTCCACATGCACAAACAGGACTAGAAGACTGAAGATGGGTTGCAAAGTAGATGCAGGGAAGCTTTAAGCAGCTGCATTATGCTATAGTAGTAGTGTAGTTCTCCTGCATGATTTCTCTTGCTACTTTTTGTTTGAACTAGAATCCTTGTCTACTTTTATAATATGCTAGAAATTCCGCAAGAAAAATAGTTGTACTAAGATTATGGATTTGGAAGAAAACATTGATTACTTATACAATACAATCCTAATGATTCAGATTGTAATAATCACATTGCTTCTTACCTTCCACAGCTCTTTTGAAGAATACTTTGCAGCTGCCACATGTCAGGACACCATAATGACACCCAGAAGCCTCATCTGAGCAAACAAGGCAAAGCTTGGGAGGTGGTCCCGTAGTTGTTGAAGAGGTAGATGGTGAACTGCTCACATCAGATCTTACTCCAGGGCTAAAGAAATATTTCAAATAAAATTAAATTTCAAAAAGGAATCCAAACACAAGAAATGTTATATAAATATTTCCAAAATTTATCTTTATTTTTGGTTCTGTGATCAAAAGGCAATTCAGAAATAAGTTCATAAAATAAATAGCTTTTATTTCTATTTATTTCTGAATTAGAAAGGAAATTTGCTAGAATTTTTATCTTAGCAAATACTGTTAGAATATCAGCTAGAATCTACCCAAGACAGCTTTAATCTTTTAAAAGCATTGTTTTGAGGCCATTAGGAACAACAGAATGCTTCAATATGTACACATGATACTTTCAGAGAGATAAAACCACAATACTTTCCTGAGGAAGAAGCATTACATAATTACTGGCACAGAAACAACTGGAACCGAGCTGGCTGTTGAAGGAAGTTAGAAATTCTGATGCAATAGTTTCCATTAAATGAAACTTAACATCAAAGTTATACAGCAACCTGGGTATTTATTTCTGAGACATTTGCTCTGAGTTAGAAACCAGATTCAATTACCTTCCAATTGACACTAAATTGCAATAGCCAAAGTACCTCCATCACTGATCATAATAGCTTAAGCTTCTCAAAGCAAGAAAGCATATCTAGGGAGCCATGTTTTCCACACTATTTAAGTATGAAAAAAGGTCACGCCACTTTTTTGCTGTTGTAACTTTGGGTGGTCACTAAATGACTGTTTTAAGTCAAGGACTACCTGTATAATGTTGAAAGCAAAAAGAATCAGGATTGGAGTGCCAGATCTAAGCAATTATTGTCAGTCATGAGAAAAGCAATCTATAGTTAAAATTACAGACAGAAAAGTGATTTAGAAATAAATATTTTAGATATTTTAGAAACATTAAAAATTCAATGACTTTTCTTAATTATGAATTAAGCTGAAAAAAATTGAACTTTATTTGGGTTTTAGCTCCAAAAAATACTTTTGCTTAATGGCCTATGCAATCCTTTCCTCTATCACATTAATCAGCAATATAGATTCTTTTCCCCCCAAACCTTCATTAATACAATATTACAGATCAAATGTATGAGCACAAGCTTCTATTATCATAAACAAGGTCAATAAGGTTTACTTTAGCCCTCCAAAACAAGATTGTTATGACATCTTACAAAATATTCCCCAAAATACCACCCAGAATATCCCAAGTTTATTTCTGACATCCTAAAGTAAACTAGGAAACATTACATTAGTTTTTTGTTAACAACAGTATTTGGGACACGATGCGGTAGCACAGTGCAATGTCACATGAATACATTGCTCAGCCACTGCAATTCCAGCAGTCCCCACTGCCATTGTTAAGCAATGACTTCCTCATGACTTCCTATGGACTTCCAATAAGTAATGTCAACGGGAAATTAGGGGCTTGAGATGGCTGGTATTGGAGCGGGAGAACAAACAAGCAGCTATACCAGCCTAATGCAAAGCTGTAGCTGCCCCCGGAGAGCAGCATGGTATGCAAGACCCAACCACCCCAAGCCCAGCTACACAGTGGGAAGACCCAGCCATAACTGCCCTCGCCAACCTACACTCCATGGATTCTGTGTCTAGAGGTCTCTTCTTGTTCTTCGCTGCCTTCTTTTTCCTGCTGCTGCTGCTGAGGTGTGCCCAGTCAGGCCCTTCGCTAGGCAGCTGCTGCCTATGTAAGGCCTTTTTCCTGAAGTCTCACAAGGAAACTGAAGAACCAGACCAGGCACACTGCATCAGCTTGTGGGAGCAAGAAGGTGGTGAAAGTCGGCTGGAGGCAATGAAGCACAGGGTGGAAGGGCCTGCAAAGTGCAGGGGGCCAAAAGGGCAGAAATGGGAGAGGGGCGAAAAAGTGGATTGAAGTGTTCCTGCAGTTCTAAAGTGGCCTGCCAAGTGCTTGAATTTTGATCAGGCACTTGGGGCACTCCAACTTTGGCAGATTGGATGTAAATATCATTCATTTAGCACTGTCGTAACTTCAAACTGGTAGATGAATGAATGGATGTTAAGCAAGGATTTCCTGTAGTTTTTAACAGCAGTCAATGTAACAGAAAAACACATGATGCAAAATTTAGCTGTGTAGAAATGCTTAAATTATGGTTTGGTGACATGTAACATACAGAATACCTCGAGGTTTAAAATGTTACAGTAAGAAAAACTGAAGTACAGACATACATACACATCAGATTTCAGGGAGCCAATTGTAACAAGCCTAGAGAAACCTTAGTCAGGATATCATGCACCAAAATTGTCAGATCAATCAGAGCACAGGAAATTAAAAGCTTTTCAGAAATAAGATAACTGAAAGTGCAATCACATGTCATTCCAATGAGAAGAAAAAATGGAATGGATCAGCTGAGAAAATAGCTGGGTATGTATAGGAAGTTCGGACTGAGTCAAAGACATTTAGAGGAAATGGAAGATAGGCTTACAAAAAAATAGCTAAGGACTGGGGGGGGGAGGGGGCAGAAAGGCGAAAACACAAATTGTGTATGTGTTTCAATGATATCAAACAGTCCAAGGAACTGATGGGTCCACCATTTGGGAAGGTTAGTAAGATAATTATAGATGACAAGGAGAAACCAAAGCTCATTTTAGTCTTTTCTTCAAAAGGGCCATGTGTTCCAATAGACCAAAGTAGAATAAATAACATAAGGAAAAAAATGACAACCCAAAGTAAGTAAAAAGATGGTTTGCCCTACCTGGCTGCCACAAACAACTTTAAGTTCAAAGACCAGATCAATTATATCTAAGACTCCTCAAAGATCTTGAGAATATTATTTTAGGACCCGCTTTCTGTGCCTCTGAAGAATCACTGAGGGCAGGCATAGCACCATGGTACTGGAAAATGAAGTGGCAAGGAGGCGGCGAGAGGAAGAAACAAAGGATAAAGGGGTGTATATCTCCGGAAGCACAAGGAAAGATATAGGGTATAGAATGACAAAAAAAGGTAGAAGAGGAAAGGAAAGATCAATTTGAGAATATGTGGCAAATACGAAGTACTGTGAGAATTCCTCAACATGACAATATCCTACTTCAATGACAAGATCTAACAGAGAAAGGGTGAAGCAAAATCCACAACTTGTATGACACAATATATCTCCTGCTATTGGTTCCATGGCCAAAATCTACCCTGTCTTCTGTATATTATTCCCTGGAGAAATTACCAATTTCTGCTGTATGAAGGGAAAGGTCAGGATAAACAATTACAACCTCTGCCTAACAAATTTCTCAATTTATATAGAAGTGATGAACTTATTGCAAACCAGTTCAGGAAAAAAATCAGACAATGCAACTGACTTTTCCAAATGGTATTCTTTGGTGCCAAAAAAATCTTTCCAATGAGGAATGGATGGAAACTTTCTATGATTATTCAAGGGCAGATCCATCATTACATTGGACATTTAATGCCAGATCCCAACAAACAAGCCAAATATATTTAAATTTGCTTCCTGGATCCTTAAATCAGCATAGAATTGAGATTGGGTTTACTCCAAAAAGATAGAAATCAATGTGAGATTGTTAAGATATTGGAGAAATGATTGTGACAATGAAACTCATACACTTGCACAGCTTTGAATATACTGGTCTATATATTTTTTCCTCTTGGAGATGATGGCTGGTATCATCATGCATTGGAGGGTAATGATTTTAGAAACATCAGAAGGTGCATCATCCTCTTCCCTCAACCTTTGCTGGTGGACCATAATATATGATGGAATAATGTCAGAAGGCCAAGACGTATATATGGAAGTATGACAATGTTCTATTTTTCATTACAATGACATGCAATCCAAACTGGCCAGAAATATAACAGAAACGTTTTTTTTAATCAGCAGTCAAATGATCAGACAAAATTAATTGCAAGTGTATTCTATTTGAAGAGAAAGTACCTCACTGGAACATGTAAAATATTGGTGTGTTTAAAAATGACATTGTCATGATTCCAAGAATTATGCTCAATATTCAAAAGGGGAAAATGTCCCTCTTCAGGGACACAGTTTCCAATACAATCATTGAGAATGTGCTGATTTAGCTGGAAAAAGTAGTATTCCAGCATGGTCAGCTACATTTTGCATAATAAGGTGAGGGGAAAAAAAGAGCAAAAACACTACAGTATTTCTAACGAATGGCACATAAACTACAAATATTGTCAGTAAAAGTGTCCTAAGTAAAACAAAAAGCACCTATAGTTACACATTTTTCTTCTTTAATAAAATGTTTTTTTATTTTAAAACCAAAACATTAGAAATCTGCCCAGTGATCATTTTGTTTTTCTGTTTAGACAAGGACATATTTCGGAAAAGATAATCCAACAGCTCGTGGATTATCCAGTAACTTTTAACAAGAATCTAGTGGCCACTTCTTATTAAAAAAAAATAGGACCCACATTACTTTATACAAATTCTATGAAGTATTTTATAAGCACATTCTCAGATGCTAAGGTTTTGAAGATAGCCCTCAAAATATTTATGAACAGTCACTGGGTGGGGCATGTATTTCCAAACCATATTTTTAAAAATGTTCAAATTTGAAACTATGGGTTTTTTATTTATAATATTCTGAAAGAGAGGCATAATTGGTGCTCTTTGTATTTGTGTGTGCAAGAATAGAATACCTATCAGTGAGTGTATCAGCCTTTCAAAATGATTTGTGAAGTCCCTAAGAATCACTATCACTCTCTGTAAAATAAAAACAATTCTGTTCTACAGTTATTGAATTTTCAAAGTGTCATATATGACAGTATGTGCTATTAAAGTTTAGTTTTGAGCATTTCCTTTACTGCCAGTCACAGGGAAAAAAAAATGAAATAACTTTTCTTTTGTAGAGATTAGGGAAGTGAAATGTAAACTTTGTA
The DNA here is from genome assembly GCF_051295495.1 of Thamnophis sirtalis. Lineage (NCBI taxonomy): Eukaryota > Metazoa > Chordata > Lepidosauria > Squamata > Natricidae > Thamnophis > Thamnophis sirtalis. The sequence continues at coordinate 98,142,981 of NW_028261383.1, forward strand.
TTATACAATATGTGTTTGTTTGTTTGTTTGTTTGTTTGTTTATATATATATGTGTGTGTGTGTGTGTGTGTGGTGTGTGTGTGTGTGTTATATTTGTGCTATATATTTATATAACACAAATATAACAAAGGCAACAGTAAAAATATTGGGTTTCTGTCGTGATGGACTCTTGTGACGAGCCGATTGACAGATAATGGAAGCAGTTAGCTTCCTCCCATAATTGGGGCATACCAGGGTTGTGACACTAAATATATATATACATACATACATACATACACACACATATACATACATACATGCATACATATATATACACATACATACACACACACACACACATATACACATACGTCTGGTATGGTTATCATAGCAATGATTCTATATTACAAGACTCAAAAACAATTTTGTTTCTTTAATTCATTATACTTGGGGAAGAAAGTATTTTACAGAATATAGAGGTTTTTACAATATTTGCATATGCATTTAATTTTACAGCTAGATATAATCATGTTAGCATTTCTGATAATAAACACTTTATCAGAAGATATCATTCAGGTCATGGTTGTCCAAAAGGTGCTTGAAGGACAACTGGACTTTCTGGGGTTTTTTTTGAAGATGTTTTGCTTCTCATCCAAGAGAGCTAAAAGAAAAACCAGAAAGTCCAGTTGCCTCTTGAACAAGCACCTCTGGGACAATATATATATAGTATAGTATATTGTATATACTAGTTTTCCTATATTAGAATTGTTGTATTGTAATATCATCAGACTAGTATGCAAAGCAGGCATGCTTTCCATCCTCCTTTGGATAATCAATATTATCCTAGTAAATTACTGGTCTGTAAAACGTTACATGAAATTATGATGCCACATATACATGCAGTTAAAATTCTGGAATACTTCCTGTGAAGTCAGAAAAGGGATTACAATAATTCAACCACAAAACATTTTGCACAATTCTAGTTGTAATTCTGGTAAATGTCTCAAAGCATTAGGGCACATTTCTTGGGTAACAAGATAAGCATAATCCAGAAACAGTTCTACAGAAGAATGGCCTAATTTTTGGTAATTACTGGTTTGATTTCTCAATTTCTTATGCCAACAATCAGAAGACACAAGGATAACACAAAACCAATAAGAAATAAAGTAAAATGCCAACTAAAGCTCTAACAAGCCATATTTTAAACAAACCATGATTCATAAGTCAATTGTGGTTTCAAAGTGACAAAACAAAATGCAGTTTCATTCCTGTGGTGAATTTTCACCTTAAGCTAAGTCAAAGACAAATAATATTATGCTTGGAACTGTATGCAAAAAAGGCTGAGGTTCTTTATTCTATTCTTGGAACCTATACCAACATTCAGTTATTGAATATACAGGATTCAAAGAGCTCCATGTTCAGACATTGCAGCAGTGGCCCACATTTCCCTGCCTGATTTGTAGATTTTTTTTAAGTAATTAAAAATATTAAATGACAAGCTAATATTTTCCTAAGTTATTATGGAAGAAAGAAAGGAAGGACGGAAGGACGGAAGGACGGAAGGAAGGAAGGAAGGAAGGAAGGAAGGAAGGAAGGAAGACCATTGACTTACCTGAAGGATCGTTTTCAGGGCGCTGCGAAGGAGACTCCAAGCAAGGGTTAAATACAGCCAAACTGCCCAGAACTGAATTGAAACTTTAAGCCACGCCTCTGGTGCTGATTATCTTCAGATTTTTTTAATGGGAACGTGGAACTGTTGCACGCTGAGAAGTCAACAATGGATCCGATATACTCTCAACAATAAACAAGTCCAACTGGAACTGCCAACCTTTTAACTGAGATCAGCGGAACTAGACCTCCGGGTGAGGTGGACTCTCCTTCACAGCGCCCTGAAAACGACCCTTCAGATAAGTCAATGGTCATTTTCCAGGATGCTGCTCTGTAGAGTCCAAGCAACGGACATACTTGGTAAATGTCACTAGGGTGGGAAGCAGTACCAGTCAGGGTCTCTCCGCTGGTATGAATGCCCTGAAGAACTCGCCTCCCAAAGGTCCCTTCCGCTGAAGCAAACTTGTCCAATTTATAATTCCGGACAAACGGAGATAACGAGGTCCAGGTGGCCGCCCTGCAAATTTCTTCAATCAGTGCCCAAATTGCCCAGGCTGCCATGGTGGCAGTGCACCTAGTAGAATGTGCCGTGATGCCCCTAGGCACCGGTTTGAACTGCAGGACATGAATGAGGGCAATGCAGGCTCTAAGCCACCCACCGATCATAGACGAGGACACCTTCCTGCCTTGGGAAGCCGGCTGGAAGGACACGAAAAGCAATTCAGAGCGATGAAAACCAGCAGTGCACTTGACGTACCTGCGGAGCGTCCTGCGGACATCCAGCTTGTGCCAGCGTTTCTCCCTGGGATGTCTGGGATGTGGACAGAAATCTGGGAGGATTATCTCCTGGGCCCGATGGAACCAAGTGTTAATTTTAGGGTCCAGCCAAAGGACCACCCTGTCCCGCTTAATCAGGCACAAGTCCTCACGGACAGACAGGGCAGCCACCTCTGAAATACGTCGCACCGAGGTAATGGCAATCAGAAAAGTGGCCTTAAATGTCAAATGTTTAATGCTGGCTGTCCGGGGAGGTTCAAACGGGGGCTCGATAAGAGCATGCAGAACCACAGTGAGGTCCCAAGATGGATATCTGTGAACTGCTGGGGTCTCAGGTTAGTAGCGCCTCTGACGAAACTGCAGGTGGTGGGATGACGACCGAGTGAAGATTGTTTGTCAGAAGCCAGGATGGTGGAAAGAGCAGCCACCTGACGGCGTAGAGTGTTCGGCGCCAGACCCTTGTCAAGGCCATCCTGTAGGAAGTCCAGAATGACAGGAATACACGCAGAGGAAGACGAAGTGTCGCGAGCAGAACACCAGCTGGCAAAAGCCCTCCAAGTAGCGTCATAGATCTGGGTCGTGGAGGGATGTCTTCACGCCTGAATGGTGCAGATCACCCTGGTTGAAAGGCTTCCTCTGCTCAGGAGATCCCTCCAGACGACTAGTTGAAGCCACTGGGGCTCCGGATGTTGAAGGGCCCCCAGGCTGAGGGAGATCTCCTGCGGCAGGAACCGCCAAGGGGTTTTGACGGAAAGGCTCACCAGGTCCGCAAACCAGGTTCTCCTGGGCCACAACGGCGCTACCAGTAGTACCTCCACTTCCTCCGACAGGATCTTCCGGATGACTCTGGGAAGGAGAGGGCAGCGCAATGCATTGACCCCCTCAGTGCATGGGTCGTGAAATTTTGTGAAAAACCTGGGAAGGTGCGAGTTGGCTGCTTGGGCCTGCTGCTGGGCCTTGGAAAATCGTTTTTCTACGGCTTTTGGCGGCGTAATGCCCCGATTAGGCACTGATCCCTGCTTAGGCCCGGGCCTGGAATAGTGCCCCCGATGGCCTCCCTGACAGCCATGCCGGCCTGCCTTGAGAAGGCTCCCCCATTTGGCAAGGGTCTTCAGGAACCTGATCTGCCATGATGGTAATGTTGGGCCTAACTGAGAAAGGTAGGGACCACATCCACTCACCACCTCCAAGTAGCCCACCACAGACCAAAGCACTCATAGAGAGAGACACAGAAGGTTGCAGAATCAATTCCAGCCAAACCGGTTTTTTTGCGCGAGTGTTAGTAGCTCCCAGCGCCTGCAGGAATAATAGGGCTGTGACCAGGAGGCTCAATCCTTTGCCACTCTATTCCGGAGAACTAGGAGTCAAATCGCCACCAAGCCGGACAATCAAGGCTCCACGCGGCTCCTGCCGTGAGTCAGGTTTCAGGCAGCTGCGGCATGCAGTTTAAAGCAAAAACAAAACCGACAGAGGTCCAAAATGGCGGCCCGAACTCACTGATGCCTTGCCTGCATTTAACGTTGCCGCCAGTCCTGGGAGCGAGCCCTGAGGAGCCGCGCCGCACAGACGGCGGCAACAGAGCCCTTAGCGGGGATTCCCCCTGCAGCAGTGCTGGCATTGGCACTCCGACCCACGTGCTTCCCCAACAGCTGCCTGTGTCCCCAACGGTGCCCCAGAGACCAGGACACCGGGAGGACAAGGGGTGAGGAAAGGGCAAATTGCGGGAAGAAAATTATTGCTCACCAAGCCTACTTGAATTTAAAGACACCAATTCTTTTTCTCACGTTAAAACTCAATGGAGAGTCCAAGCAATCTATCTAGAATTGAAGAGAAACTCAAAGCGCGTCCACTGGGCTAGCTGAATTGAAAAAAAACTGGAAATAATCAGCACCAGAGGCGTGGCTTAAAGTTTCAATTCAGTTCTGGGCAGTTTGGCTGTATTTAACCCTTGCTTGACTCTCCTGAGCAGCGCCCTGGAAAAAGAAAGAAGGTGGGTTTGCAACTTGGTGCTAATAAAATGGCACAGATTAGCTATTGGGATAAAGAGAGATTTTGACAAATATATAAAATGCCCAGCAGAAAGGTCACCAGTTTTTGCTTTTAGCAAATGGATATTTTGTCTCTGGACACCTGTTATCACTGTTATTTTGTTATGGCCCACAGATTTCTTTTAAGGATTCAAAAATGCCACATTCATGAAATGTTTGGGAGTACAGCACACATTAGGTGTTGCATTATTATTCAGTTCTAAGGCAGACTTTCATAAGTGGATTTTGGATGCCCTGTAGAAAAGAAGTGAAAACATATATTTTGTTTTAATTACTGAATACTTTCAGTTGTAGGAGGCGTAAAAGCACCCCAAAACTTATTCCAGACTGAATTAGAAGACTTTAAAATAACAAATGCGGTTCAAAGTAAGCAAGGGCAAATGAGTCATATCTGTTGTAAAAATTCAAACTTTATATACGTATCAATGGGTCTGAATTGGTAGTGACTCATCAGGAAATGGATCTTGGGAATCAGTTTGGATAGATGAATCATATTCTTAAAATAGAACTGAACATATACTGAAGTAGCATTATGATTTGAAAGAATAAAACTGCCAATATAGTAATGATTTGCACAATATAACTATACTTGGAATACCATGACAATTCTGCATACAGGCTGTCCTCGATTTACAACTATTCATTTAGTGACCTTTTGAAGTTATAACACTGAAAAATGTAACTTATGACTATTTTTCATACTTATGACCTTGTAGCAACCCAATGGTCATGTGATCAAAATTTGGATGCTTGGCAAATGCCATGTGACAGTTGCCGTGTCCCAGAATCATGTGATCATCTTTTGCAACCCTCTGACAAGCAAAGTCAAGGGGGAAGCCAGATTCACTTAACTGTGTTACCAACATAACAACTGAAGTGATTTAATTAATAACTATGGCAAGAAAGGCAAAATGGGGCAAAACTCACTTAACAACTGTCTTGCTTAGAAACAGAAATTTTGAGCTCAATTATGATTGTAAGTCAAGGACTATCTGTTTTGGAGATTTGGTTATAAAATACAAAAAAAAAACATTTGGGAGGAATACATTTATTTTTACTCTGCCTTTATTATTTTTATAAATAATTGAAGGCAGTGAAGGAATCTAATAATCCTTCTTCCTTGCATTTTTTCCACAACACCCAGTGAGGTGGTTGGGATGGGAGAGAGTGACTGCCTCTAAGTCATCCAGCTTTCAGACCTAAGGCAAAAATAGAACTATACCTAGGTGTCGGCAATTTGCAGCTCCCTGTCCCATCACTGGTTGGTCCCTCCCCTCTCTGTCATTCGTGACCTGGCCTGAGAAGGTAAGGGCCATGGCTAGGGATGGAGAAGCTGCTGGGGCTGACTCTCCAGCGCCTCACTCTCGCTGGACTTTCTTCTGACTCTTGTTGGTGCTGGGCATGCCTCGGTTGCTTTGGGAGACGTGCCACCTGCTCTCCACCATGAGACACTAGCATGACCCAGCTGCAACTGATGCTGGCCTCGTTAACACGAGGGCTGGCAGGGTGGGAATGGGATCCAGGAGAATTGGGACAACAGAAAGGGGGATGGGCCTACAGCGCCCAGCTGCGCTTTAAGAAGCTTACAGCAGCGGGAAAAAAGGGCTGGCCCTGCCCATCGCATGCCCATCTCGGAGGTCAGGAAAGCTGAGTCTGAGCCAAGCTGGCGAGCTGTCCTTGGGGCTCTTTGCTATTCCTTTTCTTTCTTCTTTTTGGAAATCCAGGCTGCTGAGGAACAAGCAGCAGAGGTTTCCTTTTGGGTGACCCTCCTCCTCTTTCTCCTCTTGCAATACCCTGGCCAAAGAGTGCCTTTGCTGCGCTTTGGCCAAGGCTGCCCACTTGAGGTCTCCCTGCTTGTGCACACACTCCCAGCCTGCCACAGCCAGCGGGTGTGTGTGTGTGTGTGTGTCACCAGAGGAGGAGGAGGGTTGCCTGAAGGGAAGACTCCTTTCTCAGCCAGCTTGGATTTCCAAAAAGAAGAAAGAAAAGGAGTAGCAAAGAGCCCCAAGAAGAGCTCGCTGGGCTTTCCAAGAGAGTGAGAAGAGACACAGAAACAGAGAGATAGATACACACACACACACACACACACACACACACGGAAGATAGACAGAGAGAGATACGGGGTGTGTGTGAGATATAGAGGGAGAGAGATGGGAGAGAGAGAATGACTTACAGAAAGAGGAGAGAGATACAGACGGGGGGGGTGATACATAGAGAGAGGGAGAGAGAGAGGGAGGGAGATAGAGAGATAGAAAGAGGGGGAGAAAGATACGGAGAGGGAGGGAGGGAGGGAGGGAGGGAGAAAGAGAGAAGAGGGTTTTGTGGTTCCTGGTTCTCTGCCCTAATGACTGGCTTGGTAGGTGTGGCTAGGAGGGGTCATGTGACTGGGAGTGAGGGATGTCGAGTTGGTCACGCCCAATGTTTTTTTCTGTGGGAATTAGCCAAACGGCTCTTTGAGTTTAAGGTTGCAGAACCTTGCCTTAACCTGTAGATCAAATATAATTATAAATTATATGGAAACAAAATTAATATAAAGTAAGATAAAAAGAAATAAAAAAGAAAGCTAAAAGTACAAGAAGGGAAAAAACTAAAAGAAAAGTAGAAAAGAAAGAAAACCGATGCAAAGAAGTGGCTTTCAATTGCTTCACTGCAATTGTAAGTAGAATTATATTTTAACCTCTCTCTCTAAAGTTATACCACAACTCTCCCCTTTCTATCCTGTTTTATCAACAGACATAAATCATAAGTCATTTATTTTTAAGCAAAACATCCACAAGGAGTTTACAGTAAATAATAAATATAGATGTCATCTTTAGTTTAATCAATTTAGCAAGATATGTTAATTTCACCCTATCATTCATCCATAGGGGGTTGTATTGGTTCTTTCCATTTTTGTCCATATAGTAATCTCTTTGCAGTAATCATATATAGTATTAAAATAAGCTTCCATGATTTTTATCTCTGTATCTAATAATCCTAAAAGGAATAGTTCTGCCTTCAACTGAATATTAACCTTTAAGATTCTCTGTATCTATGTAGCAGTGGTGGGTTACGACCGGTACGCCCCAGCATGGGTGTACATGTGCCTGCCGGAAGCACCAGGTACCGTTCGAGTACGGTGCTCCGGAGTGCTACCCACCCGCCCTCCTTACCAGTATTTGAGGTTTTTGTGGGGCTTCTGCACACACGCACAGAGCATACAGCGCTTGTGTGATGCTCCGCCAAGCAGCTGGAGTGTTACAGAGCGTCGTGGGTGGTAAGTAGGCATGCGCACGTTGAGCGCACATTCATGTGGTGGACACCTGGCCCCGTAGCACTGTACTGGTTCTAATGGGATTCGGAACCCACCACTGCTATATAGGCATTTGAATCAAAAACTTTAGCTATTTTACATGTCCACCAAGCATGATAGAATGTTCTTTCATGTTGCTCCTAATAAAGATTCTGAAATACCTATATATATTTTAGATAATTTATCTGGCATCATGTAGCAACAATGCATTTTATAAAAATTCTCTTTCAAATCATCATATAATGTATATTTCAGCACTTTTAACCACATATTTTCCCAGTGATCAAAGGTACCTCTTGTACTTTCTTGCTGGGTCCCACACCCTTGGACTTTCTGCCCCATCACAGCTTGTTCTACTTATTCTTCGGAAGACTACCTTTCCAAAAGAGTGCCCAGTCGATGCGATAGTCTTCCTGCATAGGCTACCTTGCAATATTCGGTAGGTGGGTGTCACTTACATCTACATGATCTCTCAGAAGGGTGCGATTTTCCAAAACTGAGAGATTGCAAGAATGGTGGTCACTTCCAGAATGGCACAAAGTGGCCTCTGTAAAAGGCCACATATTGATCAGCTGGGCACTCTTTTGTAAGGGCGATTTCTGAAGATTGCTTTTCTGAAAGAGTATTGATCAATGTAGCTATCCTATACAGAAGCCAATTTGTGTCATCCTGAACTGGGCAGCATTTTGAGGGTGGTTGCAATTCTCAGTTCGTGAGAAGCTTCCAAAATGGTACCCACTTTTGGGATCATACAAGGTGTGGTGCATCGGCTGATTCTCTTTTGAAAGGTGATCTTTGGAAAAGGCAAGTGGAGCAAGACATGATAAGTGTAAATAAAAAAAAAACCATTACACCTATATCTTTCTGCTATTCATTGCTCTCTTGATTTAATTTTAAATCCCTCTTGATGATTTTCCAATAATTTCCAGTACATCAACCATTTTATCTTTGTCTGCCATTTTACTTCTAAGATATGGTTCTTAATACCCACAACAGATTTTTGGGCACAATCTGGGTTTATTGTCAATAGATCATATATAACAAAATGATTAACACTGCATAGTTTCTAATGATTGTGAAACAAAAGTTGCTGTCTTCAAAAAAGGAGAAAAGGAACTCAGGAGAATGCACTAACTGATTGACTGATACTTGAGAGGATTCTACAGCTATTCACAAATTTTCAGAAGTCAAAATGCATTTATCAACAGGTTTTCTACAGGTAATCCTTGCAATTAGAACCAGAATTTATGTTGTTTAGCATCATACAGTAGTCATAAAGTTCAACGTCATGTGATCACATCATTTCATGATAGAAATTCCAGCACTCTTCATTGCCATTGTAAATGGATCGATACCCAATTAATCCAAACCATTCCCAAATTTGTTCCTCCCTGACCCTTGGTTCTTTTAAGGTAAGGATCTGCCTGCCTTTCAATTCCACTACAACTTGTCTTATGGATCAGCAAGCTCAGAGAGTTCTTGGCCCACAGTGGCTCTGAGGCTGCAAGAATCCTTGAGCTGCAGCCACACCAGTCTTGCACTGCAGCATGACATAAAACTTTACTGCCCTGGGAAGCCCCAGGCCTCCTGTGATCGAAAGACCCTGCTCCCCCTACTGCCCTGATCTTCATCATTTTCTTGCCATGCTGCTGACAAAGCAATCTCAGCATAGTCCTTAACAAAGCAGCTGCTGGTCAGCAAAGCTCAGGCAGTAGAGCCCAGAGTGCAGGGGGCCAAATGGGGAAAGAGAGGGAGGAGATAAATGAGTGGGGGAGCTGACGAACCCTTGAAGTTGTAAGTATGGGTGGTTATCAAGTACCCAAAGTCTGATCTAATCAATGACCCCTGCAACAGCAATACTTCTGGGACTAGGCTTAAGTACTATTCATTCAACTCCTCTGTAACTTTGAACAATTGAACCAATGTTTGTAACTTGAGGACTGCCTGTAGTCTGACTACTACTACAATCCAGTCAGGAGCACCAAAGCATTTCTGAATTGAAAGGATTGAATGGTGACATCACCATTTTTCAGAGGATGCCTAGTTGTGGTCTTCTATTTTATTTTATATTGGATAAATTCCAGAGTAGATTAGGGTAATGTAGCAAAGCATCAATATTCTATGGTTTTCTGGGAAGCAAACTAAGTAATGTGTTCTGAATGATGTGACAATTAAGTAGTCAGGTGGATGACTCAAATATCATCTTTTATTAATTTACTGTTTTTCCTCAAACTAGTAGTACAGACTGGAATGCCACAAGGACCAGTCTTGGACTCTCTAGTTCAGGCCCGTCAAACTGGCAGGCCACACCTACCCTGGCTGTGCAAAGGCAAAAAATGTCATATGATGTCACAATCCGGTTGCGATGAGATCGAGTTTGACACCCCTGCATCTAGTTTTTATACTTTTATTAAAGATCTGGGTGAAAAGGTAGAGATAACGCTTACCAAAGGAAAAACGAAATGCACAGATATATAAGGTGGAAACTACAGCTTGGTAATATTAATGGAGGGGGGGGAGAGGAATCTTAGAGCAGAGATTGAAACTGAATATGAAATATATAGATAATAGTTGCTTTCTCTTCCAAAATGAAAAGGTTTTTCTACTGAGCTATTACTTCAACTGAAAAATCAACATCTTAGTCATTCAAGGCTTTATACTGTGCATGTTTTGCTACATTTCTGAAGCACCATGATGCATTATGGAGATTTACTGAAAGATTCTAGCATCTGATTGTATCTTTTGGCTTACAGAAAAAAATCAAATTATAATATATGAAACATTTTCAGGAACTATTTGATAGGGTAGTTGCTTATAGATACTTTGGATTTTAACTCACATGCTAGATTATAAAGATTGTCAAATACATAAAGACAAATTTTGCAAAGGAAAAATAAAGTCTGAGTTAAAAACTAAAACAAAGCAATTATTTTAGATAACATATATAAAAAGTGTACTCTACAATTCTAGGTAAAATAAAGTAAAATAGCAACTTGATATGTTCATTCACATTTAAAGCATCTGAGAATATTTCATTCAATAACCCACTTAGTATCTCCTAAGCAGAGGATTAGTTACTTTGAGGAAAAAACAAAACGTATACAAAATCAAAGATTTATTTGGAATAAAAGTCTTAAGCTTATAATGAGCTATTAAGAAATTCCTCATTCAACTTAAACTAAGAATCCTCTGTTTTGAACTTTATATTCTCTTTAATCCTAATTTATTTTTAAGAATGTATAAGCACATACAATTATCCCTGGTTTGTGTCCAAATCAGCAATAAACTCAAGTCTTTGAAGGAATGACACAGCGACAAAGGTATGGAGATTCTACTGTATTTATGTTTATTTGAAGTGGTTTTTTAAAATGTTAAATTGATAAAAGTATAAGCCAGCAGGCAAAGAACAAAGGAAACCCTGGTCCTAGGCTTTGTTCATTCTTTCAGTAAGCTCTTATTAAAACCTCTGGTAAAACACATGATTTTAGAAGGATTAACATAGGAACCAAATTTATGGTTGTGCATTTAGTGTAATAGTTAGGTAATATGTTTTGTGAACAATTCCTATCTTATTTATACCTACAGCCTTTCATTTTGATAAATTTCAGAGTATATATAGGAAACATTTTTAATATGTATACAAACTACCTTTCATTCACACCTTCAGATTGGCATATATGGTCAGAAATTTATCATCAAGACGAAGCTAAAAAAAGGAATATTTTAAAAATACAACAGTGATAAAAGAATCAAGTACATTTAGCAAAACTAAACAAAAATGCTTGAAGACCTTAGCATGAAATCATAATGTAAAAATCATCGTGCCAAAAAGGTAGCCTTTCACATCATACCATTTACAAGTAGTCTTTGAGTTACAACCAGTAGTTCAGTGACTGTTCAACGTTATGGAAACATTGAATGAATGGTACAGTACTTATGCCTGAGTCCCCAGAGTTCGAGGCAGTACAACTTCATTTCACAGGATCAAAATTTGGATGTTTGATGGCCCACCTTACACTTACAACCTCAGGGAAGCTTCAGATTCCCCTACCTGCCTATCTCCTCCACAACTCCGCTCTCTGCACTCTAAAGCCGTTACTGATCTGGGATCTGCTGCCCCAAGATGATCTTTGCCATCTTCTTGCTCTTGTGGCTGCCAAGTACTACTAGCCTGGCACTTCATGAGATAGCTATTAGCTACCCGAAACTAAGATTGTACATGATGGTTTCCTTGCAAGGCCTTGGAAAGAAGGCCTCATCTGGCCAGCAGCTGCCTGGTGAAAGGTGAAGCTGAGAATGCCTCACCAGCAGCAGGAACAAGAAGACAGCGAACTAGGGAAGCAGAGCACAGGGCAGTCAGGGGTGGCAATGGTTGGGCTTTGTACTATGCTACTGGACTGGGGCTTCTCGGGCCGGGAGAGACGAAGCCAGAAATGGCTTGTATCAAGATGGGTCATTGACTAACAATAGCAATGGAGAATGCTGGGATTGCTGTGGCTAAGTGATATGCCATTGTGATGTTGAGCTTTATGATTACAGACCCTACAGGTAGTCTTCACTAACAAATTCTCCTGTTAACCAACAATTTGAAGTTACGACTGTGCTGAAAAAGTTACTTTACAAGACGCTGGTCCTCACAATCACCTGATTAAGATTTGAGCACTTTGGAACTGGCAGACATTTAACACCATTGCAGTGACCTGCAGTCATGTGATCACCATTTGCATGCATCACAACTGGCTTCCAACAAGCAGAGTTAATGGAGAAACTGGCAGTAAAATTTCAAGTCACCACTGTGTGATGTCTCACTTAACAACTGCAGGTGATTTGTTTAATGACTACAGCTGAAATGAGGTTACAAGTCTGCTCTGCTCATATAATGTCTTGTTTAATAACTGTATACTTAGGTTGATGGTCCCAATTGTGATTATTGAGGCAGGATTAACTGTACTGCATTAAAGATTCCAAGTTCCAATATTTGCAATATACAGACAAAAATTCTTATTTTGGATTGTTCTCCTATCAAACCCTAATATTATATCTTTCTAGAAATGGGTCATCAGTATTTTCAAGTATACAAAGAAAGATTTTAATTTCTTTTTAGCTTCAACAGCAGAGGGAGCTGTAAGTATAAGGAGGAGGTAACTGAAATGCTCTTTTGAATATATATTACACTGAAAATCTGTCTTAAGTCTGAATCCACTAAGCAACTCTTACAAATGCAATTAGTCGTTGTTTAACTTCTTTCTAGAATTGGGCCTTTATTTATTTCCAGTTTTCAACAAAACCATTGGTTCACTTGGCAATCACCCTGTGTTCATTTAACAATTGTGCCGGCCACTTAATGACCCCCACAAAAAATATCATAAACATCACCCATGTCTTACAATTGTGACAAGTTAGGACTGTGATGGGTAGACTCTATTATGGTTGTAACTTGAGAACTACCTGTACTGTTAACATAGCTACAGATGAATTAGAGATATTCATTTACGGTTAAGAGACGTTTTAGCCAGAAAGTATTTGTGAAACACAAATACTTCATTATACTGCTGTAACTAGAAGGTAATCATATTATTATAGTTAGGGCATTTAATTCTCAGGTTTTTTTTTAAATAAACTGTGAAGTAACTACAAACTCAGCAAGGAATCTTAACATTTTAAAAATAAGCTTTTCTATCTCAACCACAAGTCTAGAAATGTAATGTATTTTTATTTCACTTAATAACAAGATCAGTTAAAGCAGCTGGCACAAGACCCATTTGTTTATTTGAAACATTCATGGCCTGCCCTGTATCCAAAGACTCTTGTAGCAATTTTTTATTCATAAAATGAGAAGTTTAACTTTTATGCTCTCTCTCTCTCTCTCTCTCTCTCTCTCTCTCTCCCCCTCTCTCACACACAGAGTCAACTCTTAGCTACTACCTAGATTTTCCCTTTGATGATCTGTCCCTAACCTATTTTCCAACAGAGCACCCATTGCCACTGTAATTGAGTCCATTCAACCATCTTGTTGCTGGTTGTCCTCTTCTCTTTCTTTCCTCCTCTTTCGTACCAACATTGGGAAGACAGCTAAGTGTTGGTGCATGATTATTTTAGCCTGGTAGTTTATATCTCAAGAGAGAACTCCCATTTTGATTTGTTGAGTTGAGTTGTTAAGTAAATATGGAGTAAACCCATTGCCTGCAATGGCCATTTTTTTGACAGTAACTGGAAATAAAGCCAGTTTCTGGCAGAAAAGGCCATAAATCACAGTCACATGGCTTCAGGATGCTGCAATTGGCCACAATGTGAGCTGGTTGCTGAGTGCTCAGAATGCAATCATGTGACTGATGGTGCGGTGGGGAGGAGACCATTGGAACTTGGAATCCGGGTCACAAATACACTTTTTTGGGTCTATCCTAACTTCACAAAGTGATAGGATGAGGGCCGACTCAGAAGTATTTTCACTCAGGAGTATTATCCAACAACAAACTTCAAATGGATCAATATTCTTGCTATCCTGTTTCTTCAAAGTCCAACTTTAGCTTACAGAGTGTCACAGGAAATACCACTGCATACACTATCTAATATCTAATAAACACACTTCACTGTTTCCAAGGATTTCATGGTTGCTCTTCCAAGTGCTAGTCTGAGCACTGAGTACTCTGAGTACTAGGCATCACATTTTTAGAATGATTTGGGAAACCTGAACAGGTTCAAGCAATTTCAAAGAGGAATCAAGTGACTAGAAACTAAATCCTATGAAAAGACACTTAAGGAGCTGGGTCTCCTTGGTTCAGAAAAAAAGATTACTGAAGGGGGAATGATAATATCCTTTTAATAAATGAAGAGGAACCACTTAGAAGGGTTTTTCCTCATAATCCAGATGCAAGTTTCAGAAAAATGGATTTAAGTTATGAAACAATGAAGATGTAGTGGACTTCCCTTCTGTGGAACTGTTCAAATGAAAATTAGATGTCCATCAAGCTAGGATGTTTTAATTTGAATCCTTGCACTAACAGGACCTGCATTTAATACTGGCTTATTCCAATTCTATTGTGGGAGACGACAAAGACTGAGCCCGAGGGAGGGGTCAAATGCATCATCAGTCTCAATCCCTTCATATCCACAAAAGATCTAAGTCTAGCCCACCTTGAATTATGTTGACTCATATCTACTGACAATTTGCTTTGACTGTTAGTTCAGATTCTTATAGAGAACTAAAGCTTCAAACAAACCTATATATTCATTTGAAATGCCTGACCTCTTGATTTTCCATGCTTAACATCTATTATTCTAAAATGCTAAGAAGAAGATACATCAATCTAGGCGAACAATTCAAAACTCAAGGCAATGAAAGAATCATATAGAACAGAATTTCAGAAATCCTCAGATTACTAATTTTGCTTAATATAAGAAATAAAACCATTTTAATAAAATTAAGATGCTAGTCTTATTCATATATTTGAATGGAAAGCAATATTAAAATGTTTTTTGAGAAAATGGATTTGAACATATCAGAAAAAAATATTTATAAATTGTATATTTTAGAATCATACTAAAGGAATGTCACTTTGCAAAGACAGTTGCCAGTCTATTTGAAGTTTTATAAACAATAACTCAACATTACATTTTAATTATGTGGCTGTTTTGAAATTGACATAAAATACATTTAAAATATTAATTCAATTCAAAGGAATGTGTGTGTGTGAATAACATAAATCTAACTAGTGAGAAAAAATAATTAAACTTGCTGCGTCCCGAAAATAGTTTGCTTGAAAACTACCTTGCCACACAGCACAGATATTACTGTTTCTACCAATATATAGTTGGCAATAACCGAATAAAAAGTAATCAAGTGATTAATGAATCAATCCCAGTTTTAAACACAATGAGGCTAAACAGGCTGGTTGAACTATTTGTATAATATCTACCAGTCCTTTCATAAATGACTAATATAAATAGAGTGGGAGTGATAGTCCACTAATATTTGGATATCTTTCTGGAAATACTTAGTTCAAAGAAATAATTCTTGATAGGAACAATGATCTAGAACAGCGGGTCCCAAACTTTACAGCTTGGGGGGGAAGGGGGGAAGACAGAAGAACCGGCTCTCACAAAGGGTAGGCTGGCGTGCGTGCAAGGACACTTGCATGACCCAGTCCTAAACAGGCTCAGTAGTGGGCTGCGGGACAGGGGTTTGGAGACCTCTTAATTAGACAACACCAAACTCTCCAGAAATCTAAACCACAACACAACCTATAGAAAGTCTGGACAGCAGTATACACTACAGGTAAAGAAAGAAAAGCAGGAAACAGGAATAAATATAAACAACTTGTACCCAAGTGATTCCAAGCTAATGCCTTCCTATAGTTTATATTGTCCAGCAACAATAGTTTTTCATATTAACTAGATACTATGTTAATTAGAACATATCTGGAAGACACAAGACAGGAGAAGCTTGTTGTATGAGTTAGACTTGTCCTGAAATGCCCAAGCTTCCTTTAATTCCTACACGCCAAAGAACAACTATCACACGCACACATTAAAAATCCATCACTGGCAGCAAACTGTTTAACAGGTACCTCAGGCTACTGTTGAACCAGCAAACTTTACTATTTCGCTCTATATACCCAAAATGTGAAATAGTAATACAGGATAATGTAGAGTCCAAAATATTTCACACATTTTAAAAAGCTTTACATAGAAGTACACTTGTTTAATTAGAATTACAGCATCAGAAGTATTTTTGTAATCAAAATAACTAAAGATAAAGTTGTTAAGTATTTTAAAAATCATCCATTCCATTCTATAAAACAAGATTTTTCTTCTGATGATAGTCCAGGGAATGGATATTTTTAACTTTGGTGCATGGCAAGTTGGTTACAATAAAACAAAATAACTGAATTTTTTTTTGCAATTAAGTACATTTTAATCTCTTATATTTGTGCAAAAAAAAACACCATCAAATAAATAATCAATTCTAAAAAAGTCTGAAGAAAAGCATATTGTAAAATCATTCTGTATTTGCTTTCAGCAGGCTCAAGCTTGAAATGTATTGTCTACTGAAATCAAATTCAGAATAAAAAGAATGGGACTCAAGTCTTTCATTTTGCTACTGTTTTCCTGAAAATGACGTTTAGAGGTGTTTTTTTTATTCCTATGATCCAGATATACAGATCAGTTACTTGCTGTTGGAACATTACCTGATAAAATCTAATTGTGGAGACAATGCTAGCAAAATACCTACAGAAACAGTAGATTCCCAATTGCTAATTCTTTATAAATATGTTTAAGTAGGTATGAAAATATTAGAGCATGGAGAAAAATAATTATGATGGGAACACAATTGTAATGAAGACTATAATAAAAACCATTTATTAATTATATTTACACCCTGCATAATTTTTATTAAGTCAATGTGGCATACTTGTTTCTTTAACATTGCACATCTCAGTCAAGTAGGTTAAGCTGAGATAATGACTGCTTAAAATAACCAAATGAATTACATTGTATAGTGAGCAACAGAATCTGGCCTTTTAAGTTCTTGTTGCTAAAATGTAAAATTTATTATAGACAGCAAGTTACATTAACTATATAAATAACAGGTAGGAAAAATAAAAGTGTCACTGTATTATCTATTTAAAATTTAGGCAGAACCCATTTTCTGACCTGATGCCATATATATTTCTCCTGTTATCTTGTACATAATAGCGCTATCCATGTTCGCTGTAGTAATATATCGCTCTCTTAAGAACATTATTCTTGTAGATACAACTCACTTTGAATTGAGCTGACTAGAATGCTTCAAATCTTTCTTCATGTTCTGATACGATCACATGGTAAAAAGACTGGATCTGTCTTATGAATCCAAATCCAAGAACATGTTATTATAGTCCATTAGAAATAAAATTCAACGGATCTGAAATATGCTTTATTTTGTGCAAATTACAGTTAAGATTAACGAATTATCAGTTGTGTAAGAAGAAACAGAAAATAGAATTCCAATGAAACAAAGACACAAGAACTGTAAGAGTCAGAGAGTCACTATACAGTACTCACTTTTGTTGCCAGGAGTTTAGACATTAATGGCTGTGTGTGTGGTTATTTTGAGGGGACAGCACATTTACACTATTTTACAAGCTGTATATTCACTACTTTATATTGTAGCCAAGTGTCATTTCTTCAGTGTTATCACATGAAAAGATATACTTAAATATTTACAAAATGTGAGGTGTACTCATTTCTGTGATATACTGTAACTTATTCTTGTGACAAAATTAGCCACAGTTTGTAGATATATGTGTGCAAGGTCCAATACAAATAAGAGTAAATGCCTTATAAAATAAAAGCTTTGGTATTAAGTGAGAAAAAATTGATACAGGAAATTAACCCTAGGGGCAAGTTAAGAGATGTTTGCAAATAATATAACAATGCCTTAAATAGTGAACAGGATATGAGAGCAGATTGCAAATTTAGATTTCAACTAGTCTAAATAATAATCTGCACATATGTATATGCCAATTAGTTGGCAAATTAACTTTTTACAAAAAAACAGCAAGTTTTTTTAGGATTCGAGGCACTGCTTCTATCCAGTTACATGTACCCATCCCATCAAGGCCACCAGAAGATGCATGTTACAGTCCCATCTACTAAGGACTGCAATCTGCTGTAGTCCAGGAAGAAAATATTTTCTATGTGGTGCCTGACCTGTAGAACATCTCAAGAGCTTAGACTTGCCCTGTGGTGTAGATTGTACTGAATGTTATGAATAAAATATTAAAATATATTCTGATTATATTTTTATATTTTCAATAAGTTTATAATTATTTACCATGGTTTTGTATATTTGTTTTTTATTGTTTATTGGGTTTTGGGTCCTTTTTCAAAACTATTGTATCCAGTCTCATCTATGGGAAATAGTGGCCATATAAATTGAATGAACAAATAAGTGAAAGTATGTTTACATACAAGTACATTCATATTGCACGACTGTAGCTCTTGAGATGCTACAGTATAAATCCATGAGTGTTCTAAAAGCTTCAACTGCATAAAGGGCAAGTTGGTGTCACAATATCAACAGCACAAAACCCAATGTTAAGAAGAAGCAGAAGGAAGCACTGTAACACGAAGCAGGGACTACCTTGGGAAGGCTTATAACTGCAACTGAGTCAAAGTTTTCCCTAATCTAATTTTGCATTGCATCAGCTCAATAGCTGGTATAATCTCCCCCTTTCCCTGTAACACTCAGGAAGAATGAAATGCTTCTTGAAAGGAAAACGCTAGCAGAAGACTCCAAGCAAAGAAAATGTTACATCCCTCTATCACTTTAATACTGTTGGACTACCAGCGGAAGGACCTTTGAGAAATGAAGCACATCATGTTTAAAAGGATTACACTAAAGTAATATAATATAAACATAATAAATTATTTATTTTCTTGATCTACAGAGACTGCCTGCAAAGGTCTGCTATCTTTCTTGGCCATGTTTTTGAAAATGGTGTACCATTGCCTTCGTCCCAGGATTGAAAGAGAGGCTAGCTCAAGGTCACTCAGCTGGCTTTGTTATCAGGACTAAAATATATAGTCTCCTTTCTAACCGTGGTGCCTTTATTCAATACAGCAAACTGGCTCTCTCAAAAGAAAACTTCAATGCACTTAAAAATTGTGCAGGCCACTAAGTACTGCATGATTTAGCACAATCTACTGCATCAAACTTGAGAGATAAAAAGGATCCTGAGGTTATAACTTTACTGTAATTCAAGTAAACATACAGGTGGAAACATGTAATTTTTCTCAGTCCGTTCACTAACTGAGACTAATAAACAGAACTAATAAACAGGGCTAATAAACAGAACCGTAATTGTAATTTTATCCAAAACATACTAGTTGCTGTATGTGATATGTTTTTATTTTATGAAAAAAGTATTGTTTATATCGTCTATTTTAACTTTCTATCACTTTAATTTCTTATGGAAAATTACAATTTCAAACTCTATTCAAAGGAAACCTCATCTAAAATAAACATATACTTCTACCAATTGAGTTTTACAGCTCTATTATCTCAGAATTATTATTTTTTTATAGATTTCAGGTGGATTTTCTTATTTTTAAACAATCACATATTGGTATGCTATAACTTACCACTAACATCATTTACCACCTTCTCCTCCTCTTTTTTCCATTTTTCCATTACTGAAAAGCCCCCTTTCTGTTTTTTAAAGGTTATGCAATGCATTAGAAAAAATGTAATGTATAACATGAGAGTATTTAGACATGAGACAAATTGTCTTTTGCTTAGCTCACAGACTACTGTATAAACTACTCTAGTCTGTCTTGCAGGCTGCCTTCACATAAACATACAGATAGTCCTTGACATACAACCGTTTGTTTAGTGACCATTCAAAGTTACAATGCACCAAAAAATTGACAGATGACCATTTTTCATACTTACAACCATTGCAGCATCTCCATGGTCACACAATCAAAATTCAGATCCTTGGCAAGTGATTCATATTTATAATGGTTATGGTGTCCTGGGGTCATGTGATCACATGTCCATGTTACTAACTTAACAACTGCAGTGATTCATTTAATAACTGTGGCAAGAAAGGTGATAACATGTCTAGTGTAATGAAAAGAAGGACTAAGGGTGACATGATAGTTGTGTTCTGAAAGCTCAGGGGTTGCCACAAAAATGAGGGAGTCGAGCTATTCTTCAAAGCACTTGAGGCAGGACAAGAAGCAATGGATGGAAATTAATTAAGTAGAGATGCAAGCTAGAACTAAGAAGAAATTTCCTGGCAGAACAATTAGTCAGTGGAACAACTTGCCTCCAGAAGTTGTGAATGCTCCAACACTGGAAATTTTTAAGAAGATGTTCGATTACTATTTGTTTGAAGTGGTGTAGGGTTTCCTGCCTAAGCAGGGGATTGGACTAGAAGACCTCCAAGGTTCCTTCCAACTCTACTCTAGTCTACTCTATTTCCAGCAAGTATAATTTTTTGGCAACTTAAATACAAGAAGAGCTCAAACATTCATGGTCTACATACATGTTTTACATAACAAGAGATAATTTCTCAAATACAAAAAAAAATATGTTCAGTTTTCTAAATGTGGCCTTTTTAGTTTTACCTCTTAACAAAGAATAAATTGTTCTTGCCTGTCTAGTAACTAGCCATGGATAATGATGTGTAAAACATTGCTCTTAGTATTAGTATTTAGGTCTAAATACCCTCTTTTTCTCTGGAAAGGGATGGTCCAAGCATTGCATAAATGGGTTTATATATTTCTAAATATGATGTTCCAGAACTGAAAGAGATTTAAAATACTCCTGATCAACTTCAAACCTTGTTACACTTCATGTTACAGCATAGTTGGATAACCAAACACGAAGGATGGGAGACAAGACATTCCAAGATTCCTGTTTGTGTCCTGATAAGATTAAAAGTGCTAACTCCAGGATAAACACTGAGTGAAAATGCTTTAATGATATTCTCTATATCCTATACAAAGCAAGCATGCAAAATACTATTATGTAATGTGACAGCATGTAAACATGGTCTGACAAATTTAAGTATGGGCTTCATTCAATGTTAAATTTAAAGTTTAAAAATAATGGTATTTCCCATCATTTTTGTCATTTTAGAAACTGTTGTTGTTGTTAGTTGCAAAGTCGTGTCCAACCCATTGTGACCCCATGGACAATGTTTCTCCAGGCCTTCCTGTCCACTACCATCCTCTGGAGTCCATTTAAGCTCACATCTACTGCTTTGGTGATTCCATCCAACTACCTCATTCTGTCGTCCCCTTCTTCTATTGCTTTCAATCTTTCCCAGCATTAGGCTCTTCTCCAGTGAGTACTTCCTTCTCATTAGGTGGTCAAATTATTTGAGTTTCATCTTCAGGATCTGGCTTTCTAAAGAGCAGTCAGAGTTGATCTCCTCTAGGACTGACCGGTTTGATTGTCTTGCAGTCCAAGGGACTCGCAGGAGTCTTCTCCAGCACCATAGTTCAAAGGCCTCAATTCTTTAGAATTGAGAATTCTTTAAAACGTATTTAGAAACTGTAAGTTCTCTAAATAAATTTAGATACATTAGTAAGAGGTTTTAACAATCTATTTTGCTGGCAAAACAGCATTGTTAGAACAATGCTGGATTCCAAATAAAATATAGCATAAATAATGTCTATATAAATTGGTCTGGAAGTCAAATATGTATCGTTTAGATAACATATTAAATCATGTCAATAGAAAAGTTTATTTAAGACAACCTCATAAAAATGGTTTTAGTTTAGTATGCTGTTTAACATACAGTAGTAGTGTTTTACCATAATTGTTCCTAATATTTTGTTTCTTTTCCCAACCAATGTATAAGGAGAAACATAGTTGTTCCAGTTTGCTAGTATTGATTTCCATAATTCCACAAATCTGAACTAGTCTGAAAGGTAAAAGTGTGTAGGAAGACAATCTATTCCAAATCAATTGACACACTCAAGAATCACAATAATCTCTGCAATGATGCTCTGCTCCCATGATTCATAATCTCAAATAGGCAAGCTCTAATATTTCATATTGAAATATAGAGTCCTTGGTGCTCTCTGAGCTTGTTTTCTTGAAGATGTTTTGTTACCCAACTAGCTAACATCTTCCATGCTAGAATGGAATGGAGTTTGCAAACTAAGCCTTGCACCAAGGACTCCACAATTCAACCCCGAACTACATATATTCTCATATATTGGTATGGAAATATTGCTGTAATGGAATTAAGAAACATCAGCATATATATTTTTTATTCTCTAGTAGAATAACTCTTGCTTTTCCAATTTTGTTTTTGCTCTTACATTTTCATTTCATCATTTGTTTCTTTCTATTTTTCCTTACTTTATAAAACAACTGCAAGTTATTTTTTACCCATTATACAACTGTAAGCTCTCCCTGAGGTAATAACTAAATCAAAAAGAGCTCAATATTTTAATGCTAGGAATCAACAGTGATAATCTTGGTGCTCAGAGGAGTTCTTATCAATAACAGCAAGACTTAACTAGGCTAAGAAATTGAGCAAATACTAACGTACATTACTCCTCTATCCCCAAGTATCTTATCGCCTAGAACAAAAATAAATGTAAATTTTAAAAAGTGTATATAAAATCTGATCTACAATTAATTAAGCATTCCCATTTAGATAGAGTAATCAAAGTTCCTGTTTTAGATGTTTCTACCTCTTTTTTTTTTTTTTTTTTGGTGGAAACAGACGGACCCATAAAATAAAAACATCCCCCAAGTAACTATATAAATTACTTTAAATAATATATTGGAGGAAACAATTTTTGTCTTGTATTAAGAAAAGAATTTTCTTAGTTGTGTTAACCACAAGTTCCTTTTACAATATTCAAAAATACAAAAGTTATATATCCTATCATATGTTACTCAAAATACCATATTAATAAAAACGTGACCCACTTCCCAGTAATGGAAAAGGGTAGTAATGCTATTTTAGACAAAACCGCTTTTATGGTGACTACTTCAAGTAGCAATTTCCAACTTACAAAAAACTCATTTTAACAAAAATATATTTCAATGTAATTGGGATTTTAGAAGTTGAACTCCATTGTTTATTTCCATTATCTATTTATTAGCAAAATAGACGCCTTGATGGAACATGTTCAACTTCTAATCCTAAAGCTACATCAGATGTTGAAGAACGCTATAAAACAAATTTAGAGAAGCATAGGAATGGACAGAGAGCAAGGTGGAAGTGCATTTGCAAACAAATGATTAATAATGCTAGTCATTATTATATATCTATATCTATATTCCATTTTTAAAAATTAAACTATGCAATCTATAATAAACATTTTAATTTATGTTTTATATTAAATATTAGAATCAAGGTAAGAAAAAGAGGGATTTCAACTGAGACAAAGGTATTGGAATTCATATACATTTAAGAGACTTTAGACACACCAAATCATTTAAAAAATGTTTAGCATAACCCTAAATATAGGTGCATAGCTTCACTACAGAAATATAAACTGTTTAAAGGGTATTCTTTTTGTTGAAATATTTACTATTTAAGCATCTTATTTACAGAATTTTAATTCCACGAGATTTGTTGTAAATTCACCATATAACATTCAATATAATAAAAATATGAAAAATAAGGGTAATAAAAGGCAACTTGCAACAAATACATACTATAAAATTGTTTCTATTAAGAAAGGGTTGTTGAAAATCAAATGAATATGAAGCAATATACTTTGCACTACAAATCAACTTCTCTTTATAGTGATATAGTGTCCAAACTATTTCTTCTTTTCATCCACCACAGTAATTATCATGAGTGAGAACAGAACATATAAAAGGAGAAAATTGACGTATGTTCTGTGTTGTTTCATATGTGTGCTTATGTTCTTAACAAAGACAGAAAAAGCAAAGTAATAAAATAGTCCAATGGAAACTGGATTACTATATTCAATATATAATACTTTAATATTTTATTCCAATAACAAACTCATATATAAATTATATCTAGTTAAATAAAAATCCATTGGAACTCAACTTCCAAAGGAACAGCAAGTTTATTAAGAAAAATGAATGCCAAGATTTGATAGAAGAAAAAAAATAAGTACTGCAGAAATTAAAGATGAAACTTATTTACAATATAGCTGCCTTAAATCATTTAAATATAAATTAAAACATTAAATGAAAATTAAATTTTACAGGAAAAAAGGATGTAACAATATAGAATTAAAATTGTTAGATTAAAGTGACAAATTTTATACTTCTGAATGTGAATGTATATTCAACATTTCTTCCAATTAGCAGTGACAAAAACACTACTTCCCATAGCTTAAATCTGCATATCATCCTAAATTTACTTATGTTCAGTATTAAAATTGAAATCCTATTACAAAAATCCTAGGCTTTATATTTTACTGGCTAAAATGAGTAAAGAATAAATAAATAAATTAGATTTTTGTTCAATAAGATATCATGAGAACCAATACAGTATAAAAATAAATTCTGAATCTAATTGAAATGAAAATTGAAACTAATTTATTGTTCTTAGTTAAAATGTAACCTGAATGGCAAAGTAGCCATTTATTTTTTTTCTCCTTTATTATAATTATAAAATGCAAAATTGCAATGACTTGCCTGTACTGCATTTAGCCTATTTTTCAAAAAATGTTTTAACCAAGAGGATAATAAACATGAACATATTATTACTACCTTTCATATTATATAAAAGTGTTCTATTGAGTTTAAATAGAAAAAAGTATCTTACCTTGAATATCCATTGGAGAAGACAGATCTGTTTGAAAAATTCAAAGCCCCTACTGGTGTAAGGGCATCATCTCCAGATCCCTGGCACCTATTCCAATTTTCTGAACTAGCAGAATGAGATGGAATGGCATTGAAAACTGGTTTCTTATCCTGCTGTTGAGTGACAGATGCAGTGTTCAAATCATAGTGGTAAACTTGTCCTCCAGAAGTGCTAACACCATGAACAGAAATGGCAGATGTTTTATTTCCAACCATACTTGACCCAGAAAAATTAGCCTGGCAGTAAGTTGTGCCTATTTTCTCCTGCTTTATTACTCCAGGGGTACACAATTCAATAAAATCTTCTTTTTCAGTTTTCACTTGCGGCATCTGCATTGTAGAACTTGACAAAAGATCCTCACATTCATTAATATTAGGCTTTGTGTCTGGTAAAATGGGAGGCTTGCAATCCTCCATTTCATTTCCTTCCAAAAGAAAACTCTCATCCCCACCAAGAGGCGAAAGCAAGCTACTTTCATCCAGAACAGGATCCATTCTCCAAGGGCTTCCATTTGTTTCTCTTCCAGGAGACACTGGTGGCAAATCAAAATCTTGCAAAATATCAAAGGTGCTTTGGTCTTCTGAAAAGAGCTTCAAGCTGCCACTGTTACTGTCAACCTGGCCTTGTGCTAAAGACCCTTGATTTAAAGTAAGATCACGACCAGTCATAGCTGGGAACTCTGGTTCTAGGGAAACATCAGTAGATGCAACTCCTTTTGAGCTTTCTATCAGACTAGAGGATTTATTCAAGCTCGCTATGCTTTCTTCAAGGAGTCTAAAATCTGTTTCCCCAGAGGAGAGGCTGATTGGGCCTTGCTGAGGAAATCCAAGTTCATTTCCCATTACTTTTGTATCGGTTTCACCCATATACAGCAGTGAAAGTGACACTGCTTTGGAGAGATCCGGCTGCGGCACATTGCTTCCTAACCCCTTTGGTAAGTCACACAGAACAGGTTGCTTGGAGTCAGATTGAGATGAGGCAGACAGGGTAGATACAGGAGTCTTGACAGAAGCACCACCCCTAAAGGATGGATGAAAGTGAGCACTTTTCCCTCTTTCCTCCCCTCTGGTGGATTTCAACGATTCTTTGGGCTCCATTATTTTAATACTAATAAAAGAAATAAAAGAAACCACCATTAGCCTGAGATCAGAAATATAAGGATTTACGAAGTAATGACCACAAGAAAAAAAAAGAATATTAAAAAGGTAAACTTAATAGTTTTCAATGTCTTTAAGTAATATTTCTAATACAAAGCCTTCCAATGGTTTGAAAGTTATCTTGATTTAATCAAATATTTGTCTAATATAATCAAACCACAAAAAACAACAGAATAACTATTTAATAGAGCATTTAAATCATGTCAAATTAAAGATTGTTTATAAATATTACAACAAAAAGTAATTTTAATTTGTAAACTTTTCCTAAACTATTTTATTTTCAAGAACTCTCACTCATTTCTATTCAAATATTGTTGCATTTGTTATGCATCACAACTTACAAATCCATTCATCCTCTAGATTTCTCAGTATGATCCACTGACTTAACTTTCGTTAAAAAAGAAATCTTACTATATAGTATGGCTGTAAATTTAGAAATAAATCTTATTCTTAAAACACTAAAAATATTTTTAGTATGTAGTATAAATGTATTTGGATACATTTATCTGTCCTTAAGTCCTTTGCACAGATTTTATGAAACTGCCTAGGGTATTTATGAATGGCAAGAAGGCAATTTATAATAAACAAAAAGGCAGCATATAAATGACACAGCCAATTCTGCAATATCCTCTTCAAAAGTTGCATGAAACTTTTAAAATTCCTTTTGGGCCTTGACAAAAAGAATTGTGCAATTTTAAAAGATCCCCACTATAACATAGCTCTAAAGTAAAAAAAGAAAAAGAAATAAAAAGAGGGAAGGACAGAAAAAGAACCGGAGTTACCACATTTGACAAGTATCTCTCCTTGTCATTATGTGACAGACAACGCCAAAGGGATAAATCTATCATATGATTCATTTGCTGGAAGAAAAAAAAGCAACTCCAAAGATATTTAATCTTTTTTGAGTTGAAATTCTCCTTCTTGTAAAGATGAAAAAAAGAAAGAAAAATGTGTCGGGACCTGTTGAGCATTTGCCTGGCACGCCCACTTCTGCAAAATAACATCAGCCCTTTGCTTTAAAAAAAAAAAATTCCAACCAAGTCCAAGTTTTCAACTCCTTGTCTGTTACCAATCCGTGGGGCCGCCAAATAAAAAAAGGGGAAACAGGGAGGTGGATAGCATACTTAAAAAAAAAAAGTGAACAATTTTTTTAAAAAACAAACAAACCTTGCAAATAGTCTTTTTTTTAAGTCGAGGGGAAGATAAAGTGGAGGGAGGGAACCATTACATAAGATTTATACTACTTTTGCAGTGCAGTCCCATACACGTCTATCAGAAGGAAAGTCCGTTTGAATTCAGAGTCCCTCACTCTTAAGTAAATAGATACAGGATCGCAAACTTAAAATCATTCCATTCCAAGAAGGGATCCTATTTTGGACATTCTCTTAAACCGGATTAAAATGAGCCAAAGATGGTAGTGGAACAGAATAGGAAATCAACCCTACCCACCCACCCAACCTCCCTCCCTCCCTCGCCTACATTAGACATATAGGCGCGTACATATACGTCCGCTACTTAAACACACACCAGACAGATACCCTTCTCCCCCGGTCCCCGTTTAATAAGGACGACTTTAAAGTTAAGCGACGCAATGGATCGAAGGGAAGGGACTCCCACCCTTCTCCGGCCTCACCACCACTCGGCAGCAAGAGGCTCGGTCTTAATGGCGGGAGTGGAGGTGGGAGGGGGGAGAAGGCATTACTGACAGGGTGGAGGGTGACCTCTACAGAAAAAAAAGCACTCGGCCGCCGCTTCAGCCGTGCATCTTCCATTCGAGAGGGACAGAGCCTAAAAGTAGAAACCATTCCTCCCCCCCCCCCGGCCCACACCTAAAGGGGGGGGGGGAGAGCGAGAGACACCCCTTACCGTATCCAGTGGGGGCGCTGGGAGTCCTCCTAACCGCCAACTTCCATGGCTCCAGCAGGCAGCGAAGCAAATAAACAACTTGGTGGGGACTGGAAGGAAGCAGAGTTACGGGGCGACGGGATTGGGTGTGGGGTGGGGGTGGGGGGTGAAAGCAGCCGCCCCTTTGCAGATGAGGAGGTAAGCAGCGGCCCCCTCCCTTTCCTCCCCACACGCACACACTTGACAGGCGGACCCGCGCTCGCTCTCTCTCACACACACACACACACACACACGCCACCGCAACCCCTCACCTGCTCCTCTCCCACCCGCCCCCGCTCGCGTGCAGCACACACACACTTCTGCCCCAGCGATTAATTAAAGTCACACTTTCTCTCTCCCTCCTTCCCCAGGTCTCTCCCGCCTTCCCCTGCCAGGGCGTCCCGCCCTCCCCTTCTTCCCCTCCTCCTCCCCCTCCTTCTCTTTTTCTTCCTCCTCTTCCTCTTCCTCCTCCCCCCCGCCAGCCACTCCGTCTGCGCTCAGCTCTACGGTTTGTGCCCCAGCCACAAAATGGAGGACGACGACGGTGCTAGCAGCAGCCGCAGCCACGGCAGCCTCCGCCTCCTCCTCCTCTCCCCCCCTCCCTCCCCCAGACCAGGGAAAGAGAGCAGAGACGCGGCAGAGCGGGGAGCGCGCGCCACGGAGGAGCGCGCGAGCGTACGGGCTCGCGCATTGCGGGGCAGCCGAGGGGGAACGGTGCAACCTGTTGACTGAGAACAGCAACTGCAACCCCCGGCAGGGCCTCCTTCTCTCCCCCCCACCTTTCTAGAAACGTGCCGCTTGCCGCTAACAGTTTCTTTTTCCTTCTTCCCTATCTTAATTTCTTTCTTTCTTTTTTCTTTTCGGTTTCTTATCTTTCCCGCTGCAGCCCACGGTTTTATTTTTATTTTATTTTTTTGCTTTGGTTTTTGTAAGCAGCATATTGATTTAGACGTCAAGCCCTCTGCGTTTTTAAAAGGTAGCTGCGATGGGTGACAGGCAGCCTTCGCGTATTTCACTTATGGGGAAATCCTAATCAACCTGGTGAAACTTCTTTTTTAAAAAAATCAGGTCTGGGCTGTTCAAAGGGGGCGAAAAAGAGCGAACGAGGGACGACGAAAACAGGCAACAAACCTTCAGAGAGGATTGAAGGGACAGCGCTGACGCGTTAAGCCGAAATGACAGGAAAAGATTTAGGTATTTCCTAGAAAATAACACTTTTTAGAATTGTAAATGCGGGGTGCCACCTTATAAACGTTATTAGAAAAAAAATCTACTTAAACAGGTGATATTTTTTGGGGGGGAGTGTATGTCTATAAATTGTATGCTATAGAGTCAGTAGACAATAATTGGCTATTGAGGAGCAGGCCTCTTCATTACATGTCTCATTTTGAAACAGTTTTCAATATTAATTATAGGTTAGCAAAAAAAAAAATCAAGTTCTGCATTAGCTAATGGTTTATACACCTCACTTGTAGGATGTATGAGTCCAATGAAAACAGACTGGAAGAAGACTTGCATGATGAATTTCTGTACATATAATTATCAATTTGGTATCTGCGGTATTTTTTCATGCAGTGTCCACATGCAGACACATACTTCTAGAAATATACATACATACACACACACATACATACACATGTGTATGTGTATGTGTGTGTGTTTGATTCAATTAAATTTTGTTTAATTCAGTT
Source organism: Thamnophis sirtalis (assembly GCF_051295495.1). Classification (NCBI taxonomy): domain Eukaryota; kingdom Metazoa; phylum Chordata; class Lepidosauria; order Squamata; family Natricidae; genus Thamnophis; species Thamnophis sirtalis. Next base: position 98,172,723 of record NW_028261383.1, read on the forward strand.
TAAGGTACACAGCGCATAAGTGTTGTGCCAACATGAACAGTACTGTTTTGAACCTAGAATGACTATGTCAGCTGTCCCAAGTTTGAAAAGCCAGTGGTGATCTTGGAGTTTAATTTGAGTTAGCATTAAATAGTTCTGCTCTGCATGTAAAATACAGCTTGGCTGCTTTGAATGAATCCATGCTTGAATTTTATTTTTTTAGTTTGGGATTGGGTTTTTTTTTTAATAGAAAAACAGCCTAGTCAGTTCAATAGCAGGATTTGACATACTATGCTGTTTGTAGGTTAGATCAGATAGGGTTAGACAGATGGGTGTCATGTACAGAATGCAGGGGCAAAGATGTAGTTTCTAAGCACTAGGAGAAAGGATTGAAGGATCCATGTTCATCACCTGCTTCTACTTTTGTGCAGTTTGAAGACTACTTGCAATTGTCTGCTTACCTGGTAAGCAAATTTTACCTGATAAATAAGTTACTGCTGTTTTTATTTATTTATTGCTTATTAAAAATTAGACGGTGAGTTATACTTCATGTTTTGTGTTGTTGTTTTTTATAGCTGATAGCCTGCAAGTAAAAACAGGTAAACAGAAGTAAAACATAAGCATGCCTTTTAAACTAAAAATCTCCATGGCACTTCCCAAATGTTTGCTCATTGCTACCTCTTGAATCCTTTGAATCAGGATATTCTAAACAATTTCTCAAGCATATTTAACAAACGGAATCTCCTACTTTTTTTAGCATTCTTTCTTGCTACCCATGCAAGGAAACAATAATGACATTCATCCAATCATGAGGCAGAGATGCAAGTCACTATTCACTATCATTTCCTCGCTTCCCAACTTTATACACATCTGTGTGTCTTCAAAAATGGAAGCTATTCATACATAGTAGGTTCGTAATAGATGCCAGGGAAATTGTATGCCAAAGTCTCTATGGAGAGGAGAGGGGATGTAATGTCAAGCTAATTTGTTGGCTGAAAACTTGTCATGCTGCTGAAGAAGCATTGGCATTGAAATCTGCTCTAATTTGAGCATATGAAAAGTTATGGAGAAGGAAATGGGTCATTTAAAATAGCCCATAATGTCCAGCTGGCCAGCTATCCTGGCAGAGCAACACACTGTCTTTCTGCAAGGAAGTAAGATCTCTAACCAATTGTTGTGATGGCATTCTCCCCATTCCCAAGGAAAAGGAGAGAAAAAGAAAATGGAAGAATTGCCTGAAGATCATCTAGCTGAGCCTCTACATAGGGATCCTTCTCTTGCGGAGTGCAGATTTGATCAGATAGGAAAAGAACCTTCCAGTCCCAAGAGTTTCCCAGAGTGAACCAAATACCAAAGAAAAGAAGGAAAAATTTTCCAGGTACAGAATGGAGATGGGATGAGTATTGTAAAGTTGGGAATATTCCGCTTTACACAATAAACCATCCACCAGCTTATTTTGCAAGTTAGAAATTTAAAAAATGCAAGTTAAAATGACAAAAAGAATGTGCCCACCTGAGCTGTGAATTTGTGAGGCGTTTGTTCCAAATTGTGGTCAATTTGGATTTCCTTTGAGGAGATGGCACCATTGCTAAAAGATTTCTTTAATGGCCAAAAATATCCTAGTAACTTTCATGTAAAAGTATTTGCTGGAAAATACAGGCAATCCTCAACTTACAACCACAATTGACCCAACATTTCTGTTGCTCAATGAGACATTTGTTAAATGAGTTTTGCCCCATTTTACAACCTTTATTGCCACAGTTAAGTGAATCACTGCAGTTAAGTTAGTAATACAGTTGTTAAGTGAATCAAATCTCCCCATTGACTTTGCTTGTCAGAAGGTTGCAAAAGGTTACCCCACTACATTACCCCAAGACATTGCAATTGTCATAAATATAAGTCAGTTGCCAAGCATCTGAATTTTGATCATGTAACCATGGGATGCTACGACAGTCGTAGGTGTGAAAAACTCATAAGTCCCTTTTTTTCAGTGCCATTGTAGCTGAACAGTCACTAAATGAATTGTAAATCAAGGAGTACCTGTATTGGCAGGTATGCCCTCAATTTGTAGTATAAAAATGCAAATCCCAAGGGAAAATGGGAAATATCACCCTGATCTAGATGATAGAGGATTTTTAAAAGATTATTCCTGTTTGAGAAGAAGAAAAGTTTGTTAGTGTGTTGGAATCCCATTCAAAATGAATGAGCTTCCTTCTTGATAAGATGAGTCTGGGTGTAGTTCGTGCAGCAAAATTAGAAAGAAATTTATGATAACAATTGGCAAGCTCAAATAAAAATGTATGTCATTGATAGCCTACAACTTAAAGAAGGTAAACAAAGATAAAATATAGGACACTTACAAATGCATAGCATTTCTCATATTCAATTCTTGACTCATTTATGATTTTTGTTTATTGTCACCTCTTTTAAAGAAAACTCTCAAAACTATATATTTAGTCTTGGTGTATCCATTTGCTTTTTGTTTGAGGAAATACCATAGCCCTTATAGTTCCATATGGATAAATCAAAAGCGATCTCTTTAGTGCACCATAAGAGTTGTACTTACAAAGGTGTTGAAGTATGGACACGAGGCAAATGAGAACATTTTTCCAATAAACTACTACAAAAAATCCACAATTTGCATGAAAAATATATTTCAAAAATCCTATGAAAACTGAGAAACGGTATGTTACACTGCCGCATATCCAAATTTCTCATAATGATAGTCAAAGGCAATTAAATATTTGTTGTATTGTGTCATGCAACTAAAAACATCAACTTCCCTTGATTCATTGAAAGGGCTACTCATATACAAAATAGTCATGGAAATAAGTAGATGACATATGTTGACGTATCCTTCAACATTTTCATTTCTAATAATTTTGTAAGCCAAAACTTCCCGACCGGTCACATGTTTTGACAGCAGCACCTGTCAGCTGTTTGGATGGAAAAGGACAGAGATTTTGAGGAGTAGGAGGATGACACTTGAGTAATGAGAGAGTGACAGAGGCTGATAGGAGTATTAAAATAGGTGGAGTTCCAGATGAAGAAAGAATGAGTCATCATTTCACATCATTGCTCCTGTTTTTGGTGAAATCCAGCTTCAATTGTTTGGATCTCACTTAGGAGATGACAATGTTGAAATAGCATTCCAACATCTACACTACTTCTGATTGATACCAGGGATAAACAGCTTGATCTTATTACTATATTAATTATCATTCAACCAGAAGCTTTCTGACCATCTTTATATAAATATTGATAGCAAAATGAGAATTTGGACGCCTATGTGTAGTGGCCATTGGACTACGCAGAGGTCCTCTAAAACAATGTTGTCCAACCTTTCTGGCTCAGTGGGCTGGTGGAGGCGGTAGGGGAGATAATTCATTTTGAATTCTGCTCAGAATATTAAGGCACAATGCAGTTATGTGTACACGTGTGCTGTATGATTGCACAACCTAAAATGAAACTTAATTTCTTTGCTTAATTATATGCTGTATTAACAGGCTACATCATCTCACCACAAAATTAATTTAGTTGACCTCTTTTCTAAGATGAGCTGTTTCCTTTCTTGAGGCCGACTTATTGTTTCTCATGTAGTCCTGTTTCTTTATTCATTCAACAGGTTTTTTGTAACTGACTTGTCCAATCAACTAATTTTCTGAGAGATGCACATTTTTGGAAAGAATGTCGTTAAAAATGTGCTTTATTCAGTTAAATAATCCACCCAATGAAAGATTTACTGTTAGGACTTATTTTGTACAACTTCTTTGTTCTTAGTAGTCTTACATTATGCAGGGACATCTGAAGCAGAGTATGTTATAAGTACGCATGAGAATTCAATTATTTTTTGATTAGCTTTGCAGTTTGGGTAGTAGCTTCAATGAAAAAGTTTCCCACATACAAATTGTCCTTTTAATATATCTGTATAGGAAGTGATGACACCAATCTTGTTACAATCACACTGAAATTTCATGGCTTTTTCCCACATGAGTAATATGCAAAATAGGCCTCTTCTAATTCATTCTTTTCAAAACTTCCCTTCCTTTTCACTTTTCTATTTCCACATTAGTATTCTGTTCCTCCTCCGTGTTTATATACTTTTTCTCAGTCTCATCTACCTCAGTTCCTCCTGTCTTCAAGTTCAATTTTTCTTCATGCAGCAGCAACCACACAGACACTTTTTATTGAACAGGTGGGCTGACTAGCAACAGGAAATACAAAGTAAATGTCAAACCATAATACTAGTTAAACAGAAATAATAAATGAACAAAAAGAATAGCATAATTATAGTAACTTTAAAGTAAATGAATGAAATCACAAACCAATCTGCAGATATACTCTGTGTGTCTGTCTGGTGTATTTCCATACATTTCAATGATGGTGGAAAGTCACCAAAGAAAAGGCTAGATGGGCTTTTTAGTAAACTATCTTGCAGAAAAGAAGTACCCATGAAAAAGCCTTTCAGATAACTTCCTAATGCACTAAAGATGACAGAAAAGTACCTCCTGATTAAATTTAAATATTACGGACTTAGAAGAGGATTCACTATGTCAAATAAACTGGTCTCCAGATTGGTAGAGCTTTGTAGATTACATCAGAACTATAGTTTGATACTGCTGTTAATTAATGAAACTATGTCATGGTTGGACATTAACCATGCAGTTGTCTAAGAATAAACATGTTCCAGGTTAACAGCATTTATTGTACATTTATTACTGTGCTACATTTAGTAAAGGTGAACTGTAAAATGGAACTGCTTGCCAGAGTTTCCACAAAAATTGTTCAAATTCAATGAAGTTTATAAACAGCAATGTATGAAACTATATCTAAAATTATATCTAATAGTGACTCTGATATTTTTTTTGAAGTCTGATTGACCAACAATTTCAAGAAGAAATAATTCTTGGTTACTGTCAATATTTATTTCCTGAATCCTAGTGAAGATGCACTGAAAAGAAAACTCTCACCCCAGACATGCATATATACAGAGGCTGTTTATCAGTACAATCTTTTTGACATACTGTATCTGCTTGCCTGCTCCATGGCACGAGAGCAACAATGATTGATGGTGATAACTAACTTCTGGTTAAGTAGCAGTGTAGATTCTCCTCTCCCTGCTACCTGATATTACTATATGAAATTGTGATGAAATTATTATAGCAAAAAGAGAAAAACTATAATGATGCTGTGGTTGTTTTTATGCTCCCTTTCCTGTAGTTTGAATAATGATTTTCTTAAATAATTATTTTAAAAACACTTTTTTCTTAATCGTTACTTCTTAATGGTAACCATTTACAGTGCTATTTTTTTCCACCTTGCATAGTTTTGAAAGATTTTTTAAAAATTGCTACAATTTTGCTTATCTATTTTATTAAGCTTATGTGCCCTTCTGAGTGGCTTATAAACAATATAGGCTACTCAGACATTGAGGAACAATCGTAACATATATATCTGTTCCCCCTTTACATCGCAAAAGTCTGCTAAAATAAATAATTCTTGATGACTTTATGAAATCTATCAAGGTTATAACCCATTTCATGTGAGGAAGAAATCTACTTCAAAGAAGATAGTTTGAGAAGCTCTGACATAGGGAATCCTTACAGATAGCATTTTTGAAGGATGAGAACCTGGAGGAAATCTTACATTACTGACTTCAAAGGACAAGGGATATAACATCGGGTAGAGGCGTTTCTACTCTGAACCCATGAAGAGATTTACATACACCAACTAGCACCTTGAATTATACTCAGAAAAAAATTGGTAATCATTGCAGCCCTCGAAGTAGAGGTGTTAACATGGGCAAATTGCATTCTGGATCATAAGTTCTGGGTGGTCTTCAAATTTAACCCCATCTACAGCACATCTGAGTAATCTAAATGGGAAATAAGGCATTAGTGAATGTGAGCAAGGCCATTCAGTGCAGAAAAGGTCATAACCAGTGAATAAGGAACTATGAAAAACCCCTCATAGCAGCAGCTCCCATCTGTTGTTCAAACAGAAGCTATGAAGCAGGAGGATTCCAGATTACAACTCCACCAGTCCAAAGCTGAAGATGGGATCAGAGGACTTTTCCACTCAAAACCACTTTGATTTACTGGGTTTGAATTTGAGCAATCCAGACTCTCACAGCCACCAGGCACTGGAACAAAATCTTCACTGTATCTCCTGTTTAGACAGGAGTCAAGGTACACAGCCAAATGTCTTTTATAGATAGGATGATAACTTTGACCGATCTACGAAAGAATTTTCACCTAAAGGGGACTAATACATCATTCCAACCCATCCATTACTTATTCAGTCAATGGCAGAAATTCACTTCCATAAACACAGTGCATCATAGATTGCAGGTGATTACTCTTGCTTGGAACATGCTACATTATACATCAGCTGTACAATGGATAGTTATTTGAAAATAGTAAATAACTTCTGTACATTCCTAATTATGCCCAGGAAGTCAAAATGATTAGTTTTAAGAGGTATTTTTAATTGTATGGGGATATTAAAAAGAGTATAGAAACTAGATATTCTCTAAACTGAGGGTTCTTTGGTGCTCTCTGAGTGCTAGACTGTTATCTAATTTGGGTAATGAAACATTTGCAAGAAAACAATCAAATTCAGAGAGCTCCAAGGAATCTTCATTTCAACACCGAGTTGAAATGCGCAGATCAGTGGTGGTGGGGATGGGATGGTTTCACATGTGCACCCTCCACTTGTTCAAATGGAGCTTTGCACATTCACATGCTCACCCGCCACTTGCATGGCCTGATTCCCAAAGGTTGACCAGTATCAGTCTCTGGATTAGGGGTTGAATACCCCTGCTCTGAACTATGACACTGGTCATAAAAAATAAAAGGAAATAATGAACACAAGTTAAAAAGTGGAAATACAAATCAGTGAAGCCAATATTATGCTTTATAATTCAGAAAATTTCCCACTGACTGGTTTTGTCTCCAATGTCTATGAAGATTCTCAGTCATCAAGGTCATTGTTGTCCCAAAGGTGCTTTTTCAAGAGGCAACTGGACTTTCTGTTTTTTCTTTGAAGATGTTTTACTTCTCATCCAAGAAGCTTTTTCAGAGCTGCAGAAGCTTCGTGGATGAGAAGCAATACATCTTCAAAGAAAAACGAGAAAGTCCAGTTGCCTCTGGAAAAAGCACTTTTGGGTTTTGACAATTCTTCCCAGTTAATAAGGCATTGCTAATCTGTGAGGTCATAAAACTGATTTAAAGACAAAAGTAATCATTTAACTGTTGCACACTCCTTGTTAATATAGCAACCAAAAGATTATTTCTGGGAAACTCTTATACCTTGTGAGTTTGTCTGCAAATCACAGTAGCTACAGCCTTTCTTTAATAACAGACTTGATAAATGAAGTTCTGTAATTAGGTTTCTGTTTGACACAACTGTTGAATTGTATTTAATTTTTTTTAATACAAGTTTCCAATTTTATTCATTCCTCCTATAGTAAAGCAAATGCTTGCAAGCTGCTCTGGTTTCTCTTTGAAACTATTTTTCAACTCAGATGCAGTGGTCAGTAATAGTGGTTAAACTACTTTCTTCTAATTATAGTTCACTTCCATTCCTTCTTTGAAAATTAACACCATACTCATCCACAAATTTTAAAAAGATTTTTTTAAATGGGTGCTTTCAGATCCTTTTAATTATCCTTTCTGGATGCAGAATCATTAGTTTTTTTGGCAGCTTCAAATGTGCTACTGAAAACAATCCCATCTCATATATTTTTGCCAAGTTATCAGACATAGAACTTTCTTTACATCCATGTTTTTCTTTCATAGCAGTGAAGTTACAGTTGAACGGATTTAGTACTCTCAGTGTAATTAGAATAAGAAAAGAAGTTCAACTTATCTGATTGAATATTCCAAAAGCTTTATTTGTGGATGGCCATATTTTTCACAAGAGGGTGAACCTATCAGTTTGGATAATATTTAAACTAACTGGTATTTTAAAAGGCTGGTTTCTAATATTTTCACTTTCAAAGAAATCTGAATATTCCTTTACCTATTCAGAATGACTAAGCAGAGTTGACTATTTAAACAGCAATGAATCAAACTATTCTGATTGCTGAAAGTTTTATTTTGTCTGAAATCATGTCTTTTTTAATATATGTTCTATCAAAGTGTTGACAAATCTTTTCGGCATGCACATGCACAATAGTCTTCTGATTTCTGGTGCACATGCACATAAAGACCAGCTGGCCAGCACACATGCATGTGCTGGAAACTGGAAGCTCAGCTTCCTGGCTCACGCATGTGCACTAGGGACACTGCTCTTCTGATTCCTGATGCTCCCACATGCGTAAAGACCAGCCAGCCAGTGCGCATGTGCATGCCGGAACCTGGAGGAGCAATGGGAGATGGCTGGCATGCTTGGAGAGATGGCTTTCTGTGCCACTTCCAGCATGTGTGCCATAGGTTCGCCATCACGGTTTTATCATATAACTAATCAATTAGTTTGTCAAGTTTTAAATATATGTTGAATAAAATTGAATATATTTCTGGAGTTATACTTTGAACACTTAATGAGCAAAGCTCTAAAATAGTAAACCATCATTCTCACTGATCCTTAAATTTGTTTTTATTGTTTCTCATAGAAAACTGAAGTACTGTAATTGCAATAACCACCTTCATTTACTTCTAATTGCTCACATCATTAGTCAGTCCTGAAATACAATTAACAAACAACTAAATATTTAATTGCTTCAGCAATATGCTTTCTATAGTATATTTTATTTTCTATAACTTCATTGTACATTTTTTCCCTGAAGAGTTTATCCTTTGTACTTTTAAAAAAGGTTAATTTTCACTTTTTTTGCTGCAAAAAATAATCTGATCCATTTTATGGACGTGACTTTGCATGTAGGGTTCTCCCCTCCCCTCTGCCCTTAGCTTTTTTTCGACTGCCTGTTTCCTGTCAGCTTATCCTGTCATTAGAAATGCTGAGTCAGAGCTTACAACACGGCATTTCCTCCATACAAAACAAAATGCAACATCTCCACCAAGTGAATACTCTGACATTCCTGTGATTTGCAAACATATCTCTGCAAATGGTCAGACAATGACATTTTTGGATATGATTTAGAGGTACCTAAATCAGCTGATATGTAAAGAGGAAAGTATCTATTCATTAAATTATTTATTTGTCCAATTTATGCAGCCACCCATGTCTATGAGTTAATTTTCAGTTGAGTTATATGTTTTCTTTCTAAAACAACTGATAGACAATGAACAGTTAGATTCAGCATTTTCAACTCTTGAAGAAATTATTTTTCCTTTGATAGTAGTTATACAATTACATTTATTCTAGCAAAGGAAGCGAAGAAGATTTATTTTAAAGTCACGAGGCAGTAATAGAGCCGAATAAGGGCCTGCATTTAAGAGCCAAGGTAAACACTGAGTTTTGAAAGCTGTACCTGTGCCAGAAACAGTTTACCAATCTTATCAGAGTGGATCACAAAATCACAGGGTTTAAGGTGCAAAAGACTGGGCTGACTTTATGATCACTTCAAAAATAGGTCTGTAAAGATTGATCTTTTTGTCTTTCTCAAGCATTTCTCATAGAAGTATTAATGCGTCTAGCAACATTTATGATCACCAGCTGCTCCTGAATGTCTACAGTGGAGGCAAGAAGAGGAAATGATGGCATAGGTTTATTGTGCAGCAGATCTCATGGTATCATCACAGCTGTCATCATGCAAGAACTTAATTGGGTCATTTGCAGGAAGACATCAGGGGACCCAAGTTATATTGGCACCGTGGCTTGTTTCAGAGGCCTGTGATATTCAGGCTTCTTTCTTTCTGAGTCTTTTCCAGCAGTCACTTTGCGTAGCATTTTTTTCTGCCCTAAATTATTTGTTTAAAAAAGGAGAGCAAGGTGGAGAAAACGTAGGATCTTTTACCTATGTAGAGGCTTACATATTTGTATCTGCAGTTTCTGTGATTGAATTAAAATTATTAGAGGAGAATTTCCCTACCAGTCAGAACATTTTATTAATTGCTGGAGGACCATTGAAAACCTGGGTTTTTGGCATGCCTATTTGAAATAGCCACAGAAAAAATAAAAATTAAATCCTTGGTAGGTGGAAACAGTGTCAAGAAAAAAGCTAGTTTCTGCTGTTTTCAGTAACTTCTACAATATTTTTTTCTTTGATAAGTAGATTATAAATGTTAAAAAAACCTTCAGGCTTTAAAAGTGTCTGTTTTTAATCTTCTATCCAAGGTACTGGACTATTGGCAGCATCATTTGACTTCTTAAAGACAAAGTCTTTTATTTGTGACAAATAAGCGATTAAAAAAACCCTTTGTATTAACAAAAAGCATTTGTGCTAAAACTCCTGATGGTGCTACAAAACTCTGGATGTCCTTTTAGAGACAGAAAATATTTATTTTGATGGTTAGTGTTTTTTCCCCAATCTTGAAATATTTTCTCTTGCCTAGGTCAGTCATTGTTTTTTGTGTTTTTTTCTTTGTAAATAAATTGTTATCCTTTTGAACTGTAATTCTTGGGTGAGTTAATCATTTCCCTTTGCTGCTGTAAAGATAATGAAAACCTTTTTTTTGTGAAAATTGGAGAATGTGAGGTAATTAGATAATTAATCCCTATTTGAAAGTTAGGAAGATCAATTGCATAAATCAGAAAAAGCTACAGTGCATATGTCTGCTATACATGTACCATACTTTTCTGAAAACATGTCTTAAATCTGTTTTGAAACTTTTTGCCTCCAAAAGAATTTATATATCCATAAGAACATAGAATTCCCAGAAAGACCATTGGAATCAAGTTTTACAATGACAGAGATTCAGGAAATCTGCTGATTGGGTAATGCCTATATTTTCCAGATTTATTATTTTTAACAAACATTTCTTCATGTGCTAAAGTTTTATCAAATTACATTCTGGAAGACTGAGTTGGAAAATTCCATCATCAGGTGCTTTATCACTATATCTAATAAGCATTATAATATATAAACATTTAATTATAAAATATTAAAAGTAATAGCTAGGTGATAATCAGGAGGATTTCATTATGTGTCTCTCTCTAGCACTGGCCAATATGTTTCTGTAGACTTGGTGCTCACAGTTGTTATGGATGCTATGACATTCCAAAATGACACCAAAGTATCAGTTTACGTAGGGTATCCATCATCTCATCTGACATATTAAATGAAACTTGATTATTTTTCTTTTAGTGACAATAATCCCAAAGTGGGATATTTATATTATCAAAACATGGAAGGTTTTCTCTAGTTCCTAGAATAAAATTTAGGACATTTCCAAGGGATTATAAATAATATTCAAAAGAAGTTAACATACTATTTCAGAATAGGACTGGGAAAGAGTAGCATATAGTTCAAAAATTAGATAATATATAAGAAGCAAGAAACAAGTGTATTTGGGGGGGGGGGGTAGAGAACTGATTCATTTAATTAAGTAGTATAATTTTTCTAAGATCATCTTTAGATGTAGAATCATAGGCACACAAATTAAATGCATTGAAATGTTATGAAAACATCTGGTATCAACATGTAGAAATGAAAAAAACGTAATACAAAACAACTTCTTGTTGGGTAAATGATAGATTGGAAGAAACTGTAAAATCCAATCTCAATCAGTCTTCAGCCACTACACCCTTTTTAATGATTTTTTAAGATCCCAGAAAGAGGTTCTGAGAAGAGATCTACTTCAAGACTACACTGTAATTGGTTTAATAAAGAAAAACTGTATCTATAAAGCCTATTTTCAAAACATACAGACTTTAGTTAATATGACCTTGTATTCAGACCCAGCACTTTTTGCAATATTATTAAATTGATAATTATTTAATTGCTATTTAATTGTTACTGTTGGAAGCAAAGAAAAAAATGTTCAACTGTTAGTCTTGCTAATACAATTTAAATATGGGCGGAATTCCAGAAAAATTGGAGGAGAGCCATCCTGCTCTTTTTGTGAAAAACCTAATATGTGAACTATTAACTTTGCAAGGAAGGTTATCGGCTAGTTATCAAAAGAACGTACTGAGTTCCACCTCTCCTTTTCAAACAGTTCAGCTTTTCCATTTATTCTAAAGTTTCTCATATGTATTGTAAGATAAAACTGGGAGAAATAGACTCTAAAGCTTTTATTGGGAAAGAATAAAAGTTCTAAAATGTGTTCTTTCCTGATTACACCATGTAAGTTAAACAAGACAGAAAAAAAAACTTTTCACCAGCAAGAATGGCTCATGACGAGATCTTTAGCATTTCAGTAGTAGCCCAGCTGTGTATATGTGTAAATTTGCAGGCAGGTAGTGATATTGCAGATGAAAACTCTATTATTATTTCAAGCTTTGTCTGAAGAGAACTAAAGCTTCCCATGTTTTGTTAATGGCTCTTTTCAGTTTTAGACTGTCAATGTATGTTTATCTCAAGTTCATAATTAGATATATATTTGGGGTCTTTTTTAAAGTTTATTTTAAAACGTTTAAAGAATAAAATAAACAAATCCACGCACACACACACATGAGAAGAGACAAGGGTACCAGAGGTGAGTTGCTGCCGGTTCGACCAAATCGGGAGTGCCCCGGTGCAGCTGAGAGCAAACCAGTATGATGGCTCTTTTGGCCCGCCTACCCGCGCTCTATGCCTGTTTTTATGGTAAAAGGCAAATTGCACACAAGCACACAGTGTGCAGCGCCTGTGCGAGCACTGACAATCAGCTGTTGTCACAGGTGTGGTGGATTGTGGAAGTGCATACACCGTGAGTCAGGCATGCGCGTGAACAGCGAATTGATGGTGACGGTAAGTGAAACACACCACTGATGGGTACATAGAAAACAAAACATAAGTAAATAACAGGACATATGATAAGACAATCTTGCCTTTTGCTTCAGCTTCAAAATCCTTTTATTCTGGAGACAATTATTGTAAGAAATGTGTAATTATGTATGCAGATATAGCATATCCAGAAATAGACAAACAACATAGCAAGAATTATCTGGTGAAGCCGAAAATTTGCCATGCCTGATACATTTCTTGATTGCCAGAAGAATAAACAACTTTAAGTTTTTAAGACAAGTGACAGAAACTGAAACACTTATAGTGAACCTATAGATCATATATAAAAATTGCTATTAACATATGACTTAGAAACAGAACAAGTTAAACGATGTATGACAAAATGGATGCATAATTTTAAAGAAACAATTACAGTACAATAATGGGAAGACTTGTAGAAAATTCAATAATATTTATTCCAAACTATAATTTAAGAGAATATATAAAACGTTTTACAGATGGTATAGGTAGTCATTGGTTAAATCAGTGACTATTAGAAGCTATAACAAGATTGAATAATGAGATTTGTAGTTGTAGTTGTCACATCATACCTGATGTCATATGACAACCAGTGTGCATGATCACGTGATCACCATTTGTGGCCTTCACAGCCAGCTTCCCCCCCCCCCAAAAGGGGGAGGGAAGCTAGCAGGAAGTAGCAAATCACAGTTAATGATTACAGCTGCAACTCATAAAGTTGGGCACAGTCACTTGATTTTTCACTTTATGACACTTAATGGACTTGCTAGTCCCAAGTGGTTTGCAGTCAGTAAGTGAGGACTCCTTGTATATTATCCTATCCATAATTACAAAAATAGACAGAAAGAAGAAACGCTTCCTACCGCTTGCTTAGGAAGTTTATTACCATCTGCTTTACAATGAATGTTTAGTAATGCAAATACTAAAATGCTCTATATGATATAATGTTAGAATACTATATATTAATGCTATAAAATACTAACAATACAACTATGTGGAAATGTTAGAATAATCATTGTATTTACAAGGTTAGAAGCTCCAGTGTTATCATGATCTTATACAGTATGTTGGTCATGGATTTGGGACCCAACTGGCATGTTGATGTAACTTGAAATTGCTGATATTTGTATAATTCAAGCACCGCAAGAGTTATGTGATTATTCAGAAGTGATTTGTCACCAGAACTGTAAATCAGAATAAAGAAGTAGACGTGATATGTTAACAAGGACTTGCATCACTATGTGTTCAGTGAACCAGGAGAAGCCAGCTTTTCAGCCACTTAGTTGTCATGGTCTTTATCTTGAACTTCCTTTTCTTGAGAAGCATATATTGCTACACCAGGTAAGTGGGAGAACATAGCATTGAAAAAAAGGAGGGAGGGAGAGAGGGAGGGAGGGAGGGAGAGAGATGAAACAAATAAGTGTAGATTGTCTTAATCATGATTTATTTAATCACAGTTTTTTTTAAATAAGCCACAATTGGCTAGGTTTATTCATACAATATGCGGATATAAAGGGAATAATGTTTTGGTTTAAAGTGACATTTTCACTTAGTCAAAGTTTATGCTACAGGATATTTAAATTGAGTCATGATATTATAAAGGCTAATTATTTACTGGACCTCATATGCCACTCCAATCCAGGAGAACTCTGAGCTTTTTAATACCCAGAAGGATATCAGAGCTGAGCAATTACTCTTGCCATGAAATTGTTTTGAAGCCAGATGAACAGAGGAGGGAATAAGATCTTAGCAGGCATGCTTTTTAACCCAGAAATCCCTATTTGCCAATTTCCAGAGACAGGATAGTATTTCAGAGTGCTGAAGACATCTGGAAGAGGAATCAGGGTGTGTAAAGGCATCTCATTTTTGTCTTTAGAAAACATTTTGGTGTAGCTAGAAATTGCAAGCGATAGGGTAGCAATGAAGAATGCCTGCCCATTGGGAAGTAAAGTTTCTGTCAAATAGAGCTGGGCTAGTTTTGAAGAAATTCTGGGCATTTTGCCAGGAAAATACAGAGTTAAAAGACTTGGAAGCAGTGGTGCAGCAAATAGCGGAAGGGAAGACAGGATGCAATTAGGAATGCAAAAAAAAAATAATCAAAATTAAAATTAAACTAATGAATAAAGGAGGGTCCCTATCATTTGCTCCACTATGACATGAAACTTTTCCTCAATGGTTTATGATAAAATTCATGAGACTGGTGTTATATTTTTATTCAGTGATTAAGCTATAAACAAAATAAATGGTACTTTCCTTAAATCAGCCCATTAGTCCTTTCAGGACTATTCTAAACCCATTCTCTAGTTATTTTATCCAAAAACAATGGAGACTGAATCTGAACTATTATTGTTAGCTATTTGGTTGTATAGTATGTACTTTATCACAGAACTAGTCCTATAAGAAATGGAAATTATTGCTCAGATTAGCATTTGAGACACCATCACATTACTCAAAAATCTCCCTTCAGCATTGTCTGTATATGGAACGGAGCCTATAACAGTACTATACTAGTACTATATCAGGGGTGAAATTCAGCAGGTTCTGACAGGTTCTGGAGAACTGGTAACGGAAATTTTGAGTAGTTCAGAGAACTGGCAAATACCATCTCTGGCTGGCCCCAGAGTGGGGTGGGAATAGAGATTTTGCAATATCCTTCCCCCAGGAGTGGGGAGGAAATGGGGATTTTGCAGTATCCTTCTCCTGCGATGCCCACCAAGCCACACCCACAGAACTGGTAGTAAAAAAAAATGAACTTCACCACTGTACTATATAGTATCTTCCATAACAGAAGTCAGACACTTGATTAGTTTTGCGGTATCCTTCCATATAGTATATTCCAAATCTGTCAAAATTTTATACATGGCCCAAATTTTTCATTCTATCATAAAGAAAAATGGAAAGGTAGTCTTAAAAGAATAACAATTACTAATTTAGATTGTGCATATTTTTAAATGACCTCGTTGGAGAGTAATTCCTAATTTCCTGTAATGGTTTATAAAAACTGCCTCAATTTTTCCTTCCAATAGGTTCTGGATGCAAAGTGATCCACCAGTACAGCAAACCATATTCTCCAATTCCATAACTTGTTCCCAGAAGAAGATTGAAAGCATCTTTAATTTAGACTCATTCCCCTCCCAAACAAACAGGCATCATCTATTGAATATATTTTATGAGTGGAGGCATTCTAAACAATGTTTGTTCAGAAATATGTAGTTGAGCCAAGGTAGGGTAGTTTGGCGATAAATCAAAAGAAAACAAATAGGGTCCTTTACAGACCCCCCCAAAGGTTCAAATGAATAATGTGAAGACCAAGGTTCAATATAGGTTGATAATAATATGCTGCTTGCAGTAATGTTTATCTGACCTTGATGGAATGTTCTGCAGAAGTAAATTCCTGGAATAAGGTACTGAATAATACAGATGAAAATCTCCAGTAACATCACAACATAATAAACTGCCAGGAAGAACTAGCATTTACTGAGTCATAACTGCTTTCTGTATACTTTCTTTATATGCTGAAATAGTTTGTGTAACAATTGGTTTAATAGCTGGTTATTTTCTTTTTATAGAAGCAAGGCATTTTTTGCCCTCACCTTTTGGGACTTGGTCCCATAATTTGTATTTCATTTCTTAATTTCCACAATGGCCTCTCCAATGAGGCCAAAGTGTAAAATTCTCCCCAGCAATTTTGACCCAGTTCTTGCGAATTCAGAATGCTCAAACTTACATATCTGCTAACAAGGATGAAAAAAAAAACATTCCAATTTATTTACACTAGCAGAGGGACCAAAGGAGCAGAGAGTGACACTAGTCTCAATATTACATATCAACAAGCTCTACATTTAGTACATTCAGTGGTATTAACAATTCTCAATAGAGCAGATAAATATTCCTCTACTCCTGAAGTTGCCAAAAATATAACCCTCAGATTACACCCTGCAAAATAATAATTCAGACCTCTAATAAGAGCAATATGTTCTCCCAGGAGCCCAAGAGTTAGAAAAGGGCAGAATAGAGAAAAGAGTTAAGCAAAAGTGGGTATCAGAAAAGCAGAAAAAGAAGTATGGCATTCATATTTGACTTCATCCACCACTAACCAGAATCTGACTCTGCCAAATAATGCTGGCAAAGTTCTGCACCTTTGCTGTAGCTCATGTAGCAGCATCTAATTTGGGGGTGGGGTATTATGTCCCACACGTTTACTACAACAGATAAAGAACAACTGAGATGAAGCTCATTATAAACATTCCCCATCTCCCTTTTTCTCCTTCGAACATATATTGTGGCCATGAAAAATAAAAGTGCTACAGTGGATAACTGGTTGGACTAGGATAGTGGAAATCCAAGTTAAATTCTTTTTTAGCCATTGAAAATATTTGAATGGGACAAGGTATTCTGTCTCAACCCAACTTTTATAATTGTGGAGGAAGAATGCAGGAGGAGATGCTATGGACACTATCACAAGGGGTTTTCTTTTTTTGGGAGAGATGGAAGTGGGTATAAATCTAACAAATATTTTACAGGTGTTTTTGGTATATGAATGTCTTTTACTCAGCTAGGGTGGCCATAGTTAGGCAATCTGGACAATCAATAGTCATTAATCAAACTGTTGCCATTTCTTATATTTCTTTGCTGCCATCTTGCAGTTATTTGGATCTTTGCAGCCTAGGTATAGTAGGGTGCCTTGACTCTTTAGCTCTTGACAATAAATGCCAGAGGAAGGACATTCTTAATGATAAGTTGCACTCAGAAAAATGGGGCCAGTTGTAGTTTTGCTATATGCTTCATTCAGTTTCCTGTTATTGATAGTTATCAGGAAAAGAGCTTTGGTTCAAGAGAAGTCACCTTTTTAAAAAAGCTTGTTTCCTTGAATAACTAAAATGTAAGGAAGATTATGTTCAGTATTCTGAACTACTAGAAACTACTTATAACCAGCTTCCAAAAACTATCAAGGTACAACTTTTACTTAGATGAATAAAGCTATTGTTAACATAAAACTGATCTCACTTTTTCACAATTATAATAAAGGAAGATGATTAGGATTTGCAAAAGGTTTAATTCTCAAAAAAGGCTGTTTTGAAAGTTCCAGGCTGGGAATGAAATGCCTTGTGTTTTGGAGTTATATACCATGTTGTTTTAACTCTCTGACATTCCGAAATAAGCTTTAAAAATATGCAGGCCAAGGAAACCCGGAGCATTATTATATTCAGTAATAACTACCAGCAAAGAATCCATCCTCACAACCAGTGGCAAAAACTAATTTCAATAAAGAGAAAAGTATCCTCCTAAATGCATACAGAGATGGAGAAATAGTTGTGGACGTAAGAAAAAGGCTGGTAGATAGATTTATGCTGATTTTGGAATTTTCAGCTATAGAGAAATTGGTTTTCACAGATTGCAATATGTAACTGTGATAAAAGAAATAAACATTGTCCCTGTTTGTGTGTATTGACTTTCCTCTTCAGATAGTTTGACAGGCGAAAAATATACTTTGCACATATGTACAGAGACGGTTGCACCAAGGTATGCACAGTCCTCATTGGAATGAAACATTACTTATCTGGACCACACCCCAATGCAGCCTTTCAGAACATAACATTCTTTCAGTGTAGAAGTTTTATTATAAACTACTTGGAAAGTTTTGGCTATTGGGCACTTAAAATTTTTTATAGAACAGAACAGAACTGACAGACCAGCCCTGCAAAGTTAGTATGATCCAGAGGAGGAAAAATAAACATTCTAGAATTTTCCAGAATGTTGAGTTTTTAAAATTCACCAGTTGGTATGTTGTTGAAGATTTAAGTTGCCAAAGGCAACAATTATATTGTGTTTGTTGACATTTGCAAACAGACCGAAATATAAAAAAGTGCATGCTAAATGCAACATAAGCATTAGAAATAAGCTTCTGGCCAATAGATAGAGAAATGTTTTTTGCTCGTTTTGTTGTTCGTGAATCACATTTGAAGATTGTTTTTAAAAACTAGTTGTTGCTTTATGGGGTTCAGCTCTGATGCTGTTTAAATGGTTTATTTTAAAATCATCCCCTTGACCATTTTTTCTTGAGGTTGACAGGTAGTTGGCATTTAGCACAGACTACTAACCTATCTACTTTGTTACTGTAGGTTGCAAAATGAAAAAGCATTGCCAAATGGTGACCCTTTAAGCATTTTTGTTGCAGTTAATTATTTGGTGGGTCAAAAAAAATCCCTTCCAGTTCATACTAACTTGAACATTGGATGAAAAGGTAGCTTATCCCAATTCCTACCCTCCCTGTTGCGGTGAGGAGTCAAGGTGCATCAATATGAAAAGAAGAGACTGTTGTTTGAATAAGACTCGGAAAGTTAGACAAAATTGAAGTATTGAGATTTGCTTTTTTATGGAATGTATAAGCTGACTCTATTTATGCTCAGCCTCTTTATTTGCACTATTTTTGCAAAATATCAGTAAAATTCCACTAAAATCTTTGCAGGGAAATAAAATCAGACCAATGACAAAAAGGTGTAGTAATTGTTCTGCATTTACAATATGTAGATTTATAATTCTACCTTGAACTTTGATTTTTATTGTCATTATCAGTTTTTATTTGCACAGAAAAAAATCTGAGTTAATAATTTCTGATTCTGAACTATGTGGTTTAAAACAGAATGTTTATTCTGGCATTCTCCTATGAAAAACACCAAAATATTTGTAGAAGAGGTATTCTGCAATACAATCTTAAGAATGTTTGGTCAGAAATAAAGTCTATATCATTTAGTAATTTTAGCAATATCATTTAGAATTCTGCGCTAAATTACACTATCATGGTTGAAATACATAGAACTGTAGCTTCAGCTTCATCCTTTTTTTCTGTAGCTGCAGCTAGTTTTTTAAAGTAAAATGTCTTTTTAGAGTGATTTTTCTGTGTTAGTGTTGGCAATTCGTTATATCCTTAGCGATAGCCTAAAAATACAAATGTATATATTGTTACTGTTATGAATGATGTTAAGAAAGACAATCAGATTAAAATATCTAAAATCCATTGTATCATTGAGTGTAATACATTAATATGGTGTGGGGAAAAAGTATAGATAGAAAGAGAATATATAAAAGAAAAAAGGAACAATCTCATTGCACCATAGAGTCTTTACTATCAAGATTTGCAACATGTACACACACTAATGATAACTGTCTATGATAAGTGCACCTAACATCATTTTCAGCCTTGGCAGCTAAACATTGAAAAAAACCCTCTTACATCATTACTCATAATTGCTCATAAAAGAAAGATGCGTTTAAACATAATACCATGGAAAAATAACAGCAGTTCTGTTGAACTGCACTTCATCCTGAGCACTTGGTTTTGCAAAAAACATAGAGATAAATATTGAAATAGATGTACAGATGATCTCCAATCTGGTCACAATCTCCTGTTTTGGTAGTTCCATCCTGAAGACCTGATGGTTGGATTAACAGAGTGTCTTGCTGATAAATGCCAGAGTTGTCTACAATAACCATTACTTTAAGTGATCTGTTATGACAATTTACTTATGACCAGGGTCACTATTTTTGAAGTGGAGGTGTGAATGCCCATATGTTATGTTGGTTACTAAAGAGAAGAGTTCTGCTGATGTAGTGGCCACCCTGTTGCCCATCAGATTTCTGACTTTTACTATTGGACCTGAACTGACAACAAAAAATATCTCATAAGTTGGTTGGGGCTTTCAATCTCCATGCTACTGAAGCCAGAGTGGTCCTTGAAGTTGATGATCGCCATGGCAATTATTTGTCTCATATTAGTCTCATCAAACATACATACTTGGACACCTATTAGACATTGCCTTTGCTTCAATGTCTCTGAATACTGAAGAACATGGTGGTTGGATACCACCAAAGCTGACATCAGCCAGAACATAGAAAAACTCAAGCAGTGCAAGATTGGAAGATGTGGAGAGACCTGGCCTTTAGAATTTCCAAGAGTCAAACACTACTGAATGGACGTCATCATCATCATCATCATGACACTTTCCCATAGTCCGGTCACATCCTGGCCTGAGTGCCATGGTGGCTCCCTGTAGCTTCTGCAATGCAGGATCAATTTGAATGATCTACCTAGACATCTCATGGAACTAGATTTCATTTAGTCATCAATTCAATTTATATGGTGCCTCACCTCAAATACATTACTCTGGAAAGGTAACAATATTATCTGATTGTTTCCTGCAGGCATTTGGAGAATTTACAGATTTGTGGTTGACAAATCTAACAAATGTCTGATTCATTATTAACATAGTAGACAACCTGAGTCCTTGTCAAAACTACTCCTGGGCTGCTTCTCTCTTTCAACCAATCTTGAGTGTTCCCCAGGTTCACCAAGGCACGGGTGGGTTGCTGCCAGTTTTACTATCAGTTCGCAACCCGCATACAATGCATGTGCTCTGTTCAATGTAAATTGTTCTTTGCTCATGTGCAGAACAATTTACAGTGAACTGCACATGCACAGTCACTAAAAACCAAAATGGCAGCAACCTAGCGGTGGCGAGGGAACTAATTCGGGGGCATGGCAGGCCTGAACCTGGGCTGAACCGGGAGCAACCAACCTCTGCACCAAGGCCTCTGGAAATAAAATATAGGAGCAATGTCCAGAGTTCTGGTGGAAACCTCCCCCCCTCTTATGGCAATAATAGAGGAAAAATGCCTTTGCTTCTCCTTTATTGTATTGAAATGTTATTCTCCAATGGTCCAATTTGGGTGAACAATCCCCCACTGGCAAAAATTCAACATCAAAAGCTAGTCACTGTGACTGTGGGTGTAACATCTTGACTTTATATGATGCCATCTTACGAAGTTATTTGGGATTCATTTTAGCCTTTGAGGATATGGTTAGGGGTGTCATTTACAATGTTCTCTTCCACCTGTGGGTTAGATATCTGCACCATCATCTAGCATCATTCTGATTTAAAAGAATATCTGGATAGCAGCGGTCTACAGATATAGTTACCGTATTTTTCAGAGTATAAGATGCACCTTTTTTCCCCCTAAAAGAAGGTGAAAATTTGGGTGTGTCATACACTGAATGTAGCCCCACCCACCCACCGGCCCCAACCCTTTGGTTTCTGCCTCCTAGCAATTTACCTCTTTGCAGCAAGTGGGCTTGCTGAGGCATCAATAACTATAGCAATCCCTGCAGTCTGTAACAGCTGATGATCAGGAGAAATTGAAAGTGAAACTTGCTGTTTGTTCCTCTTGACAAATTGCTGGGAGGCAGATTTTTTTTCTTGTGCTAATCAGGCTGTTTGCTGCAAGGAGGTAAGTCAACAACTATAAATGCCTATAAAATATTCAAATTATTAGACTTGTTTTTTAAAGACTGCTTTATTATTAATCTAGACAACTTAACAAAATGAAGAAGCTTTTTAAAATAAATACTTGATCTGAAGAGGCCCAGTGCTATTGTTTTAAAAAGTGCTATTTTTTAAATAGCAGAGAATAACTATACTTCTAGAAAGCACATCAATTTTAACAGCATCTGTACAAGTATAGTCTGAAATATAACATTACAAACAGTGTATATTGTCTGTACTGTTTGTTGCAAGGAGGCAAATTGCTGAGAGGCAGAAGCAGATATTTTTCCCTTGTTTTCCTCCCCAAAATCTAGGTGCGTCTTACGCTTCGGAGCATCTTATACTCTGAAAAATACGGTAGTTTTAACTGTTCAGTCATGTCCAGCTCTTGGCAACTTTATAGGCAAGTGCTTTCCATGCTACCTCATTAAGTACAGCTTCTTTGAGTTGTTGGATGTTCATCTTTGTATCAGCTTTGATGGTATCAAGCCAGTGAGTGTTTTTTTTTTTGGGGGGGGGGGGCTTGCCATCTCTTCTTGATACACTCCTAGCATCACTGACTTCTCCAATGAGTTTGCATATGTGACATGGCCAAAGTAAATCAGATGTAGTTTTGTGATTTTGATTTCTCTTTCTGGTTCCTAGGAAGTTGTTGATTACTTTGAATGAGCTCATTCATTCAAATCAAAACTTCCTAGGAACCAGAAAGAGAAGCCTAAACAGTTTACTTGAGTTAATATTCGTGATTGTTATGCCTTCCATGGTAACACTTTTACAACTGATAAGCTTTCACGCCAGCTTTCATATTTAACTGTCCATGACATGTTTTCAAAAATCCAAGTGTACTTAATAATACACAGATACTCCTAGAAAGATGTGGAACAAGTAGAATTAACTGACCAAGAAATTGCTAGCAATCTAACCTGAAAAGTTTTACCTCCTCCATCCATCGATTGGTATAGGATTAGAAACAGTTACTGTAATTGACAGATGGAGAAAACAGGCTCTCTTCTTCTAATTCAATGTCAGAAGATCTAGCACAGCCCTTTTCGGTATACTGTAAAATCATTTCTGCATCATCTTATTTTCAGATTTATTTTGGTCAGCCAATAATGGAGATCTGGTTTATGGAAAAGGTCCTTTCCTGGAAAAAAAAATTATCTGCTAAAGTACAGGTTTTTTGTTTGCATGAAACAAGTGCACCATCTGTTATAATATAAGGTTTCATTATTAACAGAAGAATGTGAAATAATGATTTATGAAATTCAGAGCCACAATAGAAAGCACTGGGTTTGTAATTACTGAAGAAGACTGTACACAGTTTACACTGGTTTGCAAATGCTAAATCTGGTATTTTTCAGATCTTGAACACAATTGTGCAATTGAACTGCTTTTAACCTCATCTTTATTTTCACATCAAGGTCCTTCTACTGTCCTTATCCAACCTCTTACCTATTGCCTTTGTAAGAAAGTTTTGGAGAGCGCATATTTAAAATGTCTTCATTTAACTGATTTCCTTTATTTAAAGCATGGTTTTCCAAACTTTTGGCTTGTCTGGGTCCCATTAAGTAAAGAGAAATTGTCTTGGCAACATATAAAATATACATTAATTTATATAAATAACAAATGTCAATTTTTAAATATTTTTATTATCTTGTAGGGTTGCATTACTAGCTGTCCAGAGCCACATGTGGTCTATGGGTCATGCATTGGGCACACCTGATTTAAAGGAAAAGAGAAGAAGTAGGCTTACCTGGCTACTGCCGGGTTAAGTAGCCAGCTAGTGGGATGGACAGGGAGTGATTCCTCCTGATAAGTTTGATTTTCTCTTTCCATTTCCTTTTTCTTCTAATAGGCAGTATTAATTTTTCTTTTAAACAATAAAGACTGGATAGTGAAAATGCACTCATTCAATTGATAATTATTTATTCATTCAATGTAGCTCATTCAATTAGTATTTCATGTATTATTATATCAATAGGTTGAAGAATTGGAAGTATTAAGCAAATAAGCATGTTATACCTCAGTACACCTTGGTTTCTTGCAATGGGTTCCAGTCCAGATTCTAAGCTGTTTCCACAGATCCTATTGATCCATCTTTCAAAGAGATTATGACAACCATCAATTTTATAATGATGTGTAGCACTGGACAAATATATTTTCAATTAGTATATTCAAAAAGCAGAACTCTTTCCATGGTTTTGCTGGTCTTTATTAATTAGATGTCATAAAATCTTCAGAGGTCTTAACAGAGGCTGAAAAATGTAATGTTGATGAATAATCCTTACTACCGATTTAGAAGTGGCCAATAGGTTGTAATTGGTGGGGTATTTTTAGTCTGCATGCATGAGAGGAAAAGACAAGCAAGAGAAAAAAAACAGCAAATCAGTTCTGTTTTAGGCAGAAGTCTCAACAAAAGGGATTTCATATCTAGACTTTGTTTCACAAATGGACATGTTTTGTTTTCATAACGGAACACACCTCCTCTGCAACTGTGGAATAAAGTGCAAGATTTGCGTTTTTCAGAAGAAAATACTCAAGCAGTCACAGTAATGCATTTGGGGTTTTTTTCTTTTATCAGGCCATCATTTTCAAGCAGTCCTTTAATAGTTTGGACTAGCTCAGAGGTGAGAAAATTAGAGACTAAAAATGGTTACTAACTGTAGCTTACAAAATTTCTATTGCTCACTGAAACCCTCAGCTGAAGATAAGACTTTCTTTCAATCTGAAGAATAGTTCTTAAAATTTACCACTTATGCCCTCTGGCTAGAAAAATGAAATAGGAATCCGAAAGATCAGTAGCAACACCAATAACAACAAGAATAATAGTGGGACAACCTAAAGAAATACAACAAGAAGGGGTGGGCTGTTTCCCAAACCTGGGTGAACCTGTAGCTAATGTTATGGCCAATTTGGAGAATCTCTAAATCCCACCCCTGGCTGTCCCCTCCCACCCCTTTTCTCCCAGAAGTTTCCATGCATCCTGTTTTGAATATGAGGTAAGTGCAGGGCCCGTGTGGAGGATGGGGAAGGGGAAAACAGTTTTTGCCCTCCCAGAGGCTCTAGGAAAGCCTGCAGAGCAATCTCCCCTCCAGCCATGGTGCAGGAGGCCAACTAGGCCACGCCCACCCAGAGAACCTGTTGCTGAAATTTTTGAAGCCACCCCTGACAACAAGGATGCAGCTTGAGTAAAACAGGTGGATAAAGGAAAAAAAAAGGCGGAATGAAAGAACTTGTAATTTCAGCAGAAACAGTGGAGAAAAAAAGCAAAAAGACGAAGAACTGGCTAGCATCCGATAAAGATGAACTATGTGATGTTTGGTTGATATGTGTAACTAGTTTGCACTTACTCATTGCCACTTTCCGTCAGCCCAATCCAACTCAGTGGGCTGTTACTGTAGGGAAAATAGAGACTTCAGAAGGGTGGAGAAAACAGACAAGCATCTACCACTCAAAATCTGACTTAAATATTATTGATTAGAAAGAGAAAAAAGTCTACTAATAGTAATAGGTGCTCTGGATGCAATCCCACAGCATCTGAAACATCACTTGAGCAACATCGGCAAAATCGCCATCAAAGCCAGCTTTCCTTGGAACATCATAAGTGTCCAACTGGTTGGCTTGCTAGAGTTGCATTGATTGATTGAGGAATTGTCTTGCACTGCATATAAAATATATAATATAGTTAATGCATATAAATCACATAATAAGATTAACAATCTTGTGGGGACATGCTATTTGCTGTCCAAGGCTACATGTGGGAGTTGAACATGCCTGGCATATGTTTTACAATGATATCTTTAATACCATCAAACAACATCTCTCCATCCTAGATCTTTGATAATTTTCGATAGGTTGATTAAAAATACGAAATCTAGTCTTAAACATCTGGCTGGCTGTGCATCCACCATCAATAATAATGCTTGATCCGACAAACCTTTGTAGTTTGATTGACAGAAAATCATTTGTAGAAACTGAATTGCAGCAGTAAGGAAGTGACACAGTACTGATGAATGTTGAAATTGGCATTGGCCAGAAGCTGCAGTTTGAAATGAAAACAAAAAGATTTTCAGGCAAGTATATATTCATTGTCAGTATCAGAAAAACCTTTAGGAATGGGTCATAAAGGGAGCCACAATTAATTTTTAAACTAAGCCTTCTGTATTTATTACCTTTAGACTAGCAATGGATAAGAATAAATACAGTCTTTACTTTTATATGCATGCAATTACTGAACCTAGTGTGGATGTGTATCTGCATCAGAGGTGGTACTCAGAAGGTTCTGACCAGTTCTGGAGAACCAGTAGTGGAAATTTTGAGTAGTTTGGAGAACCGGTAAATACCATTTCTGTCTGGCCTCGCCCCATCTATTCTCTGCCTCCCGAGCCCCAGCTGATCAGGAAGGAATGGGGATTTTGCAGTAATCTTCCACTGGGGAGAGAATGGAGATTTTACAGTATCCTGCCCCTGCCATGACCACCAAGCCACACCCACCAAGTCATGCCACGCCCACCAACAACCCACCCACAGAACTGGTAGTATGTTTTTTGAATACCACCAGTGATCTGCATATTACATATTGGATTGTCTGTAATTTTCTGATGTTCTTTGAAACTTGCGCTCTACATGGGGCTGCCCTTGAAGAGTGTTTGAAGAATTCAGCTTGTCCAGAACGCAGCCGCACGAGCGATTGTGGGTGCACCTCGGTACACCCATGTTACACCTATCCTCCGCGAGCTGCACTGGCTGCCTATTGGTCTCCGGACATGCTTCAAGGTGCTAGTCGTTACTTTTAAAGCTCTACATGGTATTGGACCTGGGTACTTGAGAGACCGCCTCCTGCCAGTTACCTCCCAAAGGCCTATTAGATCCCACAGATTAGGCCTCCTCCGAATTCCATCTGCCGGCCAATGTCGGCTGGCGACTCCTCGGGGGAGGGCCTTCTCTGTGGCTGCTCCGGCCCTCTGGAACAATCTCCCCGTGGAGAGCCAAGGTGGTGCAGTGGTTAGAGTGCAGCACTGCAGGCTACTTCAGCTGACTGCAGTTCAGCAGTTCGGCTGTTCAAATCTCACCGGCTCAAGGTTGACTCAGCCTTCCATCCTTCCGAGGTGGGTAAAATGAGGACCCGGATTGTTGGGGGCGATATGCTGACTCTGTAAACTGCTTAGAGAAGGCTGAAAGCCCTATGAAGCGGTATATAAGTCTAACTGCTATTGCTATTGCTATCCGGACCCTTACTACCCTTCCGGCCTTCCGCAAAGTGGTTAAGACCTGGCTGTTCCAGCAGGCCTGAGGCTGTTGAACTATCCAGCCCCATCCGAGGTTATGGCTGTTGTAGAATTTTAAATTGTTGTTTTTATTTTATTTTTTGTATCCCCTCCCTTTTTTATTGTGAGCCGCCCTGAGTCTCTTGGGAATAGTGCAGCATACAAACTCAATAAATTGAAATTTAAACTTAAGAAATGTTGGAAATTTGAGTGACAAAAATATGCACTCACAAATATTATAAAAATGCCGGCAAAAATACCTATTAGAAAAAGAATACATAAAATTGCAGTATGTTAAGGAAAACATGCATTTATTTTTCTACAGACTTATTCTTTGCTAAAGTCAGAATAACAAAAAAACAAGTTTATGATAGGAAAAATGAAAAATTGGATGAAGTCAGAACAGGCAGATTTCCACAAACTGCATTCCTTTATATTGAGGTCATGTTTTTCAAGACAGAATAGGTTTAATTTTTTTTTAAAGCACTCACCTGTTAAATATGAGGTTTTATTGGAAGAGTGGAACCAGTAAAATCTTGCCTAAAAGTAAAGTGTTGCTCCATACATTAAAGGTTAACAGATCCTCAACCAAAAAAACCCACCCCCTTTTAAAATGCTAATTTGTCATCATAACAAACAGTGCTCTTCATCATCAGTTCCACAGAGATAAGACCTATGTTCGCCTACTAAGAGCATTCCAATTGGTCTTCTAATTCCTTTTAAGTTGCCTAACGAGAGAGGTGAGTTCAGGTAACCATATTCCAGACCATACAATGCTTTATAAATTAAACCTGTCACCTTACATAGCACTTAGAGACAAATAAAAGCATAACAGGATAGCAGTATAGATCGCTGGATACAGACACACATTAAAAAGTAGGAAGTAGTCATTAAGGTGTTGCTCAACTCCTTATAAATCTTATGTTTGTAACTATATTTTATTCAAAGACTCTAAGAAGATTTTTGATTTCATTCCATTCTAGGAATAGTGGGATATATATATATATATCCCACTATTATATATATCCCACAGCTCGAACCATAGAGTACAAGGCATGACAAGAAACATAAATTATATGCCATATTTTGGGGGAACAAAAACTTTGCTTGTAAAACTTTTTTTTGTGACATAAGCTGATTAGCCATACCATGTGTAATATTTTGTACCACAGTTGGCACCCAATGTTTAATGACACAAAGGACTTTACTGGTAGCTGAAGCATATCACATACCTCAAGGCTCTAGGATTATGTGAATCAACCAAATACCAAGACATAAAGGCTGCAAGATTATTCTTGAATTTGAGATTTGAAGACAATGATGCAATGCCTGGAATGCACTACTTGACTCTACATCCTCAAACCCCCATAACTTTAACCTTAAACTGTCTAATGTGAACCTCACCCCTTTCCTAAGAGGTCTGTAAGGGTGTGTGTGCATAAGTGTACAAGCGTGCCTACCATCCCTGTCCTATTGTCCCCATTTATTTGTACCCATTTCCTGTGTTCATGTCCATGTTTATACTTACACCTGTTATCTCGTACATGTTTGACAAAATAAATAAATAAATATAAATAAATATTGATCAAAGGCTACAATGAGGAAGCACCGTAATTTCCGCTATTGTTTCAGCTTCCTTGGTAGAATAGAATCAAAATAGCAAGGGTGATAGGCAACTAAGTAAACGATGGATGGATGCCTTGTTTATTGCAATATAGAAACACTGCAATATAGAAATACAATATAGAGATGAGGAAAGGTTAGCAGAGAAGAATTTAGACTGCCCTTGAAAAAGACAGGCTAAATCAACGCAGAAAGTGTTGTACTTTGAGTTTTTTAAAAAAAGACTTTCAAAAATGATTTCAAAAGGAAGCTCTTTCCAAAGAAAAGTTACTACCACTGGCCACTTCCTTGTTGCCACTGGTAGGATTAGGCTACCTCTTTTGAGATTCACTCATAACGTGCTGCTTATGCACTGTTTCGTTTTTAAAGCAAGAAGGGGTGAAATAAAGTCAGTATTTTGTATGTAAATACCATACTCTAAAAGCAGGCATGATTCAAATTCAGTCAGCCAGTGGGGATATCGATTCAGACAAGCTAAGAACAGAAAAAGAAAGTGGTTCTGTTTTGTGAAGTAGGGAGAATAAAAAAAGAAGGTCTGGGAACAATCACAGAGACAATATGGGTCAGACAATACACTGAGACTGAAGGAGGATTTCAGATAGGTAGTTAATCACATCAGAACAAACCAGATTAAAAAAAAAGGAGCAACAGAATAAGTCTCTCTCTCTGCCTCCAAGCAAACCTGCCCAAAACAAATTCATACAGAAAAGCAATGCAGTCAACATAAGAGGAACCCATCTTATTCCTTTGCTCCCTTCCCCCCTGCCTCATTGACAGCTGAAATTAAAGTGGCAACAACTTTTGAGAATGCAAGGTAGGGAGGCAAACCGAAAATGTATTGAAGTCTCTTTCAGTTGCTACTTGTGGGCACCAGACCTATTCAGTCCCTTTCCTTGATCTAAAGGTGCAGTTCAAATCTTATATTTGGAGAAACGATTCTCTTTTCTGAGTGAAAGACTTGATCTTTCTCTTTCAAATCAAAGCATTTCTTTTAAGCTTTGCCGAGTCGCTCCTACCAGGAAGACAGCTGAGACTAGATGATTAATAATGTTCCAATTCAGTAGCTTCAGAAATAGGTGGAAAATGTTTGGTTGCCATCCATTGTAATTAAAATGCAAAGAGTAATGCTTGGCATAAGCTTCTTTGCCATCACCTTATGAAGATGTTAGTTTAAGAACAAAAACACTGGTAATCAGAGCACAGTCTGAACTACACAAGTAAGTATGGTATTATCAACCAGATTACTCAACTGGCCCCTATATTTTTTTGGCCTTGAACTCAATTTCATTTTGGTAAAATGGAAAGCTATAATCAGATTTAATAGGCAGTTCTGCTTCTCAACGTATTAAGATGTATGACTTTAAAAAGATAATGCTCTCCATTCTAGATTGTGTCACGAAGGTTAGACATAAGAAGCTGGAGGTTAATGAAAACAGTTTGGCTAAGACAAAGACAAATGGTGTATAAAAATATTAGTGACTCACCATGCAAACCAGCCTCCTAAATTGCAGCTAGTGTAAATAAAAATTAAAATGCATCTCTTTTAACTTTTTTTTGGACAAGAAGGCAATTAAATTGGCCAAATATGTCTTTTAAAAGTTGCATTTCTTACATGAACATAGTCAGCTGTAATTCACTCCATAAACAATGTTGAACTAAAACTTGGGTTTAAACAATTGTGGTCCAGAGAGGATGAAAAATTCATCACTATATTTAGTGACCAAGTAATGCAACTTTTATTGATAAACTACAGGTAGTCCTTGCTTAAAAACCACAAAAGGTACCAGCAATCCCATCACTGTATCACTTGTAGAGCAAGATTCGACTTGTTGGATTCCATCGCCAAATATGGGGGCTTCCATTATTTGCCCTATTGAGAGGATGTTATATACCGTATTTTTTGGAGTATATGACGCACTGGAGTATAAGATGCACCAAGCTTTTGAAGAGGCAAATTAAAAAAAAGTTTTTGAACTCTGCAAACCTCCCAAAAACGACCCGTTTTTCCCAAATAGCCTTTAGGAGGCTTGTAGAGTGCTCCTGGGGGGTGGGGATGGGGAAAATGAGCAAAAATGACCCATTTTTCATGAAAATGGGCCCATTTTTGTCAAAAAAGGGCATGGATAGTCTTTAGGAGACTTAAAGAGAGCTCCTGGGGGCTGGGGGAGGTGTAAAATTGAGCAAAAAAGGCTGTTTTTTGCTCATTTCTACCCTCCTCAGCCCCCAGGAGCTCCCTGGAAGCCTTCGAAAGGCTATGCACGGCCATTTTGGTGAAGGGGGTGGGGTTTTGGGAGGCAAAAAAATGCTGTATTCAGTGTA
Organism: Thamnophis sirtalis; assembly: GCF_051295495.1. Classification (NCBI taxonomy): domain Eukaryota; kingdom Metazoa; phylum Chordata; class Lepidosauria; order Squamata; family Natricidae; genus Thamnophis; species Thamnophis sirtalis. The sequence continues at coordinate 98,204,042 of NW_028261383.1, forward strand.
TAAGACACACCCAGATTTTCAGCCTCTTCTTTGAGGGAAAAAGGTGTGTCTTATGCTCCGAAAAATAGGGTACATCAAAGATACTACTTATGTTTTGTTTGACTGTCAACTCTATATCTTGATTATTTAACATCCCTACTTGAAATAAGAACAGCCCACAAGGATATGAATTGGAGCCCCTACCTTGTCTTGGATTATAGAATAATTCTGTTTTACCTTCAGCATGTTTAATAACATCCTTTGAGATTTCATTGGGAAGCTGAAATTGCTCAAGAAGCAGTTATGGGATAGGTTTTCCCTTTTTCCTTATGACTGACAACAATAGCTTTGCTTTCAATTTCCAAATGAATAATTTGTGGAATGAATCAGCAAGACCATTGTAACATTCTTTTCTCCAACCATTTTTTTAAAAAAATCAGATAATTTGATTTAAAATATAAATTCCTATTTGATTTACTGGGAAAGCCCAATAGTACTTAGTTCCATTTAACACAATCCTCATTCACCCAAATGCAAATTAAGGTCAGCATAAAATCATCTGGCAGTGTTTCAAAGTCAGCAGCTATTCTTGAATTCTGGGAAGTTTTTCTTCCTGAAGTAAGGATAAACAGTATTGTTGACCTTTGTAAAAAGCCTAAAAATATCATTGTGTTCAAACCTCCTAGCAGATATTTGCAATGTTTCAATCATTGTTTTACCATATATTCTGAAAACCTCTTTGAGATGCCTTGTGGTTCACAGCCTAAATAAATAAATAAATAAATAAATAAATAAATAAATAAATAAATAAATAAATAAATAAATAAATAAATAAATAAATAATAAACAAACAAACAAACAATAAATAAATAAATACATAAAAATCCTCCAAATTTAGATGTAGTTTGACACTAAGTAAGTTAAAACACTTGTTGAAGATTCAATCTTATCAGTTTTAATGCCAGCTCCAATCTGGAGCATGCAGTATGTCTGTTCTTGATTCCAAAACATACTTCTGATTAAAGATTGTGCCTTTCACCTGTAATACATGGTTTCTTCTAGCCATCTTTGGGCCTTGCCATGTCCCTTGTTGCTCTTTTCAGGAATTAAGCATGGATAACTTGGATTAATGTTAGACAGCAAGTAAGTTGGACAACAGTGTTACAGATATGCAAGCATTTTGAAGGCACTACTTTTGAAGTATACACAGACAACTGTCCATCTATGGAGATTCTCAATCATCCAAGATATGGTTGGGTCAAAGATGCTTTTTCAAAAGGCAACTGAATTTTCTTGGCTTTACCTTGAAAATGTTTCACTTTTCATCCAAGAAGCTTCTTCAATTGAAGAAGCTTCTTGGATGAGAAGTGAAACATTTTCAAGGAAAAAACAAAGAAAGTCCAGTTGCCTTTTGAAAAAGCACCTTTGGGGAAAAAACAACTGTCCCACTGAGAATAAAGTACTTTCTCCTATTTCTAGCACCATCGTGCAATTCAGATATATGAGTTTTATCAACTGATTGGGTGCTGTAGTTTATAGATACATATCTAATGCAATTTGGATCAAAAATCCATGGACCACTTTGTTATAAATAGCCCTTCAGGAATTTAGCCAAAAGGCTATAGAATAGAGTTATAAAATTATCTCGGTTGATACCTATTTTTTTTAAAACTCCAACTGATTTTGAAAATCTTCATTTTCAATGAGCACTAATTGTGTCTATATATAGGCTTAATAATGACTATTGTCTTATCTTTGATTGCCATTTACCATTTACTTTCACACATAGATATTATGATTTGGTACATTTGTCTTCCTGCCAGCCAGTCTTCCTATCCATTATACTGGCAGAGTGCTTGGGCCCCCAAAGGGGCCTCTGACATGAGTGACATCGAGCTGGACAGGACTCCTTCCAGCCCCCATGCCCTCCTCAAAGTTAAACACAACCCTGGTATGGCCCTCAATAAAATCAAGTTTGACATCCATGCTCTTGAGCTTCTGTGAATAGGTGAGTAGATATTTGTGTTTGTGTGTGTGTGAAAAACTGTAAAACAGTTTTTATCAGTGGGCTGTCAGACTCCTGAATGAAAAATAACTCTACAACAACATAGCACAATTGACTTACTGGGCTGGCACGATGTGCAAGGAGTTCACATGGTGCAATAGGACTGGGTGTTTGTCAGTAGGATTCACTGGGCTAGGGATGTTTTGTCTTTCACTGGGAGTTGCATTGTGTTGGGGAAGTGCACGAAACGAGGCTTAGCCAATCTCATTATACACATGTACTCTGACAATAAAGGTGTCAGGCCTGCAATTATATTCCTTTTAGAATTTTGGCCTGCCACACTTTCTCTTATTTCATTATGCTGTTTCTTTAGTATAGTTATTGGGAGGGGGGAATAGACAGGAGTGAGATTGTGGAATGTATTGTTTTCATTCTTTACTAGAAGCCAAGGCCATCCTTTGTCTCCGCACCAGTACACCTGACCGGAAGCAGCTGGGTGTGGATGCCAGTGTGGAAGAAGAAGATTGGACCATGTGATGGATTGTGGGTGTGGGGACAAGATCATGAACTTTTAACTGGGTGGAATTCTGATGTCATTTCCAGTATTGGGATTTCATACCATAATGCCAAGATGTCTGCTTTATTAAATTGGAACTTTAAGCATTGTTTTGCCTTGGATTCTGATTTAATTCTACATGACACTTGGAACGCTGACAAAAGGTTTGAATTGAATTTGAATTGAATTTGTGTGTGTGTGTGTACCTTCAAATAACTTTTCAACTCCTAGTGTCTGGAGACATCCCTGCATTTTTCCTAGCAACATTTTTCAGTAATGGTTTGCCATTTTCTTCTTTCTAGGGCTGAAGGAGAGAGACTGGTCCAAGGTCACCCAGCTGGCTTTGTTCCTAAAGTGAGACTAGAACTCACTGCCTCCCAGTTTCTAGCTTGCTGCCTTAACTGCTGCACCAAAGTGTCTTCAGGCAGTTAGAAAGTATACAAGAAACCCACAATGGGAAAAGCTGTAGTCTAATATTCTCCTCCCTCCATCCCCCCACTCTCTCCTGTGTTGTGATCTTCAAACGATTATATCTGGGAGTTGCTTATTTCAGCCCTTTGCTAACCAGTATTTAGGGGACAGCTCCTTCCAGAAGAGCCTCTCTGCCCAGCTGTTGACTCTTCTGGCTGAGAATGATAACAGCTGTAGTTCCAACAGCTTTGCAAGGCATTAGGCTGTTTTAGCTGGTGCTGGTTTCATATTTCAGTTCCAGAGAACGGCAGCCTTCCAAATTCTTTCCACAGAGTTGGATACAGAATCCACATAAAATCATTCACATATATCTCTTCTAATAAAGAAGAACCTTCTTCCCTCCTGCTTCCCATTTTACAAAGATGCATTTTGGTGTTGACAGCTGCACCGGAGCTGACAGCCATGGGACTTTCATGTGGACTAAAAGTAAACTGGAATATTTTGAACGTTAAAGAAAATAACGAATCCAGATAAAACAACTTTCCTTCTCAACTGAAATATAAAATTTCCATCTGCCACTTACCTTAATTAGTGCCATTGATTTGACAGACAGAAATGGAATAAGTCATTGAGTGGCAGACATGAAATGGATTTCCCCCCCATCCCCTGCCCAACTTGATTATATGAGCTCCACTTCTTGGGAATGCTTGATTAAAAGAAACTGGAAAAAATAATGAGGCCGACTGGTTTCATTTATTTCCTTCGTCCAAAAGCAGCCTAGACTCTTTCAGCTTAAAAAAAATTACTCTGCTGAGATGCAATTAGGGAAAATAAGGAAGTCATTTATTATAGGATTATCCAGGAAAGGAAAAAGGAAAGGGCAAGGAAGAGAAAAATAAAGGCACTGAATTTTGAACCTTAAATTGTGGTCTTTAGTAAATGGGTAAATGGAAACTGTTCAAGAAGAGAGCTAAAATAATGGAGTAGATTTAAAATCAGGATGACTATTAGATGGCAGCAAAGAGATACACGAAACTCAAATTCCTTGCTGTCAACTTATGATTTCCATTTTTTTTGCTGCCGAAATCTGTAGCTCTACAATGGAACAGGGTCACTTTCTTAGCTTTTGCCTAAGGAAAGTTAAAGAAAGCATTTCATAGATCTGGTCCTTAAATCAACAGGCACAGGATGGTTCTGAATATATCATAAATGTGGCATATGAAAGAGTACTTTGCAGTGAAGAGAATAAAATCAAGACTTGGTGAGTTTGATCCAATAGGGATTATATATATATTATAGTCACTTCACATCTGTGGGAGAAGATAGATTCCCCCATATTACCAGGTTTCAGCCAAGGATAGGTTGTTTCCTCTGAACCCCTTTCTTTTTTGCTCACCTTATTGAACTGGACTCTGTTCTTCCCTGAACAGATTTTTTAAAAGAGTTGAGATCAGTGACTCCTTTAGTCATGTATTCATGGTCCTTGTCCTTTATATCCAGTCCAATAGCAGATTGACAAATTCAGGTTTCAAAATCTACAAATAAGAGAAGGAAAACAATATATCTGGAGGTTTGTGAGCAATCAATGTGTTTAGTTGCAAGACATAATTACCTGTAACAGCCTTAGATTCTCCATTCCCTTTATTTATCTTCCTTTCAAAATCATCTTTAACTCCAAATAGTTTTATGAGAAGCTCTTTCAATAAAGCACAATATCCATTTCCCATATTTCTGAGTCCTGTGTCTGGAGGGGAAATGTACCCCACACTTATGAAACTCATGAGTATGGCACTATCAGCTGCACCCAAAGGAGGACAGTACTTGACCCAGAGAATATGAGTGCTTTGAAATATTTTTTATGTGCAAAATATGGGGACAGCTGGCTAAGGTAGTAAAATATAGAACTGGGGGGGGGGGATTAGATTGAAGCAAAGGCTTATAATGAATACTGCTCAAAATGTTTTAAAGGTGTTAAGCCCACCTATTTATTATTATTATTTTTTTAAAAAAACTGAGTACTACATGTTTCCATTTAATTTTTTATTTTATTTTTGGTACTACTGCAGAAGATTGAAGCTGCAGTCTTAGGCTACATGCTACCAGCAGCAAATGCCATTTAGCTCTGGCCAGCTGGTTTCTGTGCTGTTTGGGACAGTGCAGTGTGCATTTCTAATCTGTGAGCTGGGGATGTACTATTAATATAGGGAAGGAGGAGACACAGATGGAGAGTAAGTCAGAAAGCCTAATATGCAGTCAATGCCATCCCACCCACATTCCTTTTGAGCTGGCTGGCATGTTAATGAGCAAGTCACATGCTGGCTGAACTGCAGGGTGGTGGAGGTCAACCACATCCACTGGAGACTGTGTGATGTTTTGCAGGAGAAGTGTTGCACGAAAGGCTTGCAGCCACATGCTGGGAAGTTCTGCAGTTAGGGTCAACACTGCTGCAGAGAGCTGGAGAAAACATGTCATTCAGGCACTTGGAAGCAACAATTTTATGTTTGTGCACAGGAAATACCCTGGATCCACTATCAACCTTCTGAAAACCTCCCTTATATAATGGGTCTTTCTGTTTTGGAACATTGCTTCTGCCCCTCCACACACAACTAGCCTAAAGAAGTAAGAATGGTAAAGGTGGACAAATCTGCAAATAAATGTGGACTACCCTCTGGATATATCCGACTTTGCTATTTTGCCAAAGGCATTCTATGTTTGCAAATACTTTTCATTATGTACGTAGAATGAATTGGATGCTTTTTCCTTGGATATGCAGTATAGTAATATATAGTATAAGGTATAGTGTAGTGTAGTATTAGAATTAGCACTAGTACTAGTATTGTATGGTATCTGGTATAGTGCTGTCGGTGTGGCTTGGTGGGTGTGGCATGCCTTAGTGGGCATGGCATGGCTTGGTGGGTGTGGCAGGAAAACTGTAAAATCTCCATTCCCTCCCCACTCCAGGGAAAGGTTACTGCAAAATGCCCATCCCCTCCTAATCAGCTGGGACTCACGAGGCAGAGAATAGATGGGGGCAGGGCCAGTCAGAGGTAGTATTTACTGGTTCTCCGAACTACTCAAAATTTCCACTACTGGTTGTCCAGAACTGGTCAGAACTTGATGAATACCACTTCTGATAGTATAGTGTAGTGTATAGTGCATAGTGTACATTGTATAGTGTAGTGTAGTGTGTAGTGTAGCGTAGTGTAGTGTAGCATAATGTAGCATAGTGTATAGTAATTGCAATAGTATAATATAGTATAGATAGTAGCAGTGGTGGGTTTCAAAAATTTTTGGAACCTCTTCTGTAGGTGTGGCCTGCTTTCCGGGTCCACTGGTGGAACCTCTTCTAACCGGTTCAGTAGATTTGACGAACTGGTTCTACCGAATAGGTGCGAACTGGTAGGAACCCACCTCTGGATAGTAGACTTCTAAAAATATGTTGTACAAAATTGAAGAATGGGAAAATCTGCATGATAACTACACTTTGGATTCAGTGGCGGTTTGAAATTGAAAAATTAGTCGGCATTTAGATTTAAACTAAATGAATTTCTTCCCCATCTATATTTTGTGGAAGTGACCTCCTACTGCTTTTTCTCTACTTACTTGCAGTCATTGTTTGCATCTCCAGATGTTTTCGTGCAGTCCAGATACTCTCCACTTCTTTCAGATTTTGGATTGTCTTCTTCCAGTTGCTCAGTTTTGCTTGAGCCTGTGTTTTAATCTGTTGCACAGAGAATAGTGGGCTATTCATAGAAATGAATTGCTGACTATTCATTTTATTTTTAAAATGTTTAATTGTAAAAATTCTTACCTTACAGATGTCAGCAGGTAAAACAGACTTAGAATAAATGGCTGCCTCTTTACTTCTGTTTTTTTTTGTTTTTTGTTTTTGCAGATCCTCTGCTTGGTATGAGATGTTATAGCTGCTTGAGAATGGCAGTATAAGAAGTTCCCCATAGATTTAAGTATGTGAGTAAGTTGCTCTGAACATGTTTGGATAAATGGTTATGCCATGTGGCACAGAAGAATGAGAAGCAGAGTTAAGACTCCTTGTTGTGCATAGATTACTTATTCCACCATGTATATTAATTTGAAAGGGAAAAAGAAAGCTCCAGCAACTGTACCTAAATTTTGGCTTTTAGAAAAGCTAGGTTTTAACTTGTTCTTGAATTGACAAGTAGGCTGACCTTGAATCTTCTTTACCTCTTAGCAAAACGTGTTTGCTTTAACCGTGTTGCCCAGTAGAGCAGAAAGGCAATATCTCACCTACACCTTAGGAAAGAGTATATACTCTGTCAAAAATTCAAAAGCTCTTGCAGAAAAAGCTAAAAACTGAAACCATAAACAGACCCCAAATTGTGTTCTATTTATATCTCAGTTTTTCTTCCAGAAAGATCAACATCATTTGAATTATTCCCTGTACACTTTTCCTTCCTTTCCCATCAATCTTCCTAAGAATCCTGAGGATATTACTGTAGTCTTAAAGAAAAATTGCCCCTGGTCACCTTCTGAACGTCAAAGCAGACAAGGGATTTAAATCTGGGTTTCCCCGGGTGTAATCTGGTCATCTGAAACAACACATTACTTTCCTACTCATTATTTATATGCCCTAATCTCTCCTTGGAGATCAGTGTTTTTCTTTTCCTAGGAATGGAACAGGGAAAAAGCATGACTAGGCAAGTATGAGGTCTGGGGGGGTGGGAGAAAGGCGACCAGCATCTCCTTCCTAACTAACAGGTTCCACAATAAAACTAAACAATTTAGTTGTCTGTTTACTTCACTTTTGGGGGTGGGTGGGGGTGGGTTAACATCAATCAGTTCCAACATAAAAACTATGGCTAATCTTTGGACAAAAAGTGTTGCCATGTCTTGAATCTCCCCTGTTTCTAATTTATTCCCATTTACTTTGAATTCTTCCAGATCTTCAGGGGGCCAACTGAAGAAGTAAATAAACCTGGAACCTGGCACATAAATCATGATTTATGAATAAAACTGTCTTTGCTTAATTCATTAGTCTCAACATGACTTCTCCTTCTTTCTAGGGAATCTCTGAAATTTTCACGAGGCTACTTTTCACACTGTGATATAGCCAGACATTCTTTAGTGCTAGGAGGAAACAAAAAGCAGGAATCCGGCGCACAAATCATGTCATGGGGCTAGAGAAGCACGTGTAATGTTTAGTCATGCTTGGACTGTGAAGATCTACACCCAACAACCATTAAGCTCCTTGGATGCCTTTGGGCCACTCCCAATTTCTCACCTCAGATGATTTTCTCTGCTAGACAAATATGCACAAAGGACAATGTATGCCAGGCAGAGCTTTTTGGAAGAAAGGGAAGACTTGATCAAGAGAAACCAATCAAACTACCCATCTGGTTTATAGTGGACTTTGTATTTATTTATTTGGTTGTTTGTCAAACATGTACAAGGTATCAGGTGTAAGTATGGACATGGACATGAACAAGAGAAATGAATACAAATAAATGGGAACATTAGGACAGGGACGGTAGGCATGCTGGTGGGCTTATGCAACCTCTCTTTACGGACCTCTTAAGAATGGGGTGAGGTCCAGGGTAGACAGTTTAAGGTTGAAGGTGTGAGGGATATCTATATCTATATCATCTATATCTATATCTATATCTATATCTATATCTGTCTATGTCTCTGTCTCTGTCTCTATCTCTATCTCTATCTCTATCTCTATCTCTATCTCTATCTCTATCATCTCTATCTCTATCTCTATCTCTATATCTATATCTATATCTATATCTATATGATCTGTTCTGACTCCGCTCGTCTCACACCAATACACACTCCAAGCCAAAGATAAGTTATGGCATTTAATTAACAGACAGACAGGTCCTTGGCAGCAAACCGGCACAGACAAGCTTAGGCAGCAATCCAGCACAGATAAGCCCTGGCAGCAATCCAGCCTGCCAAGCTCACAATAATGTTCTCCGACATTAGTTCCTGCTTTGACTTCTGCAAAAGGGGTGTGTGCACAAGCAGTCCTTTTATAGTCTGGAGAGCAGCCTATTGACCACCAGCTGAGTGCAATTACCTCCTGTAATTGCTTAATTGTTCCTTATGCCTATTAGCTCTCCGATGCTGGGTATCTAGGAACAACTCCCTTGTCTCCTCCCCACTGCTGACGTCCAGATCACACTCCCTTGTCTCCTCCCCACTCGGGCCCTCCTGGTGGCCAACCACCCTCTCTGCGCCCTGCTTGGAGTCGGAACCCTGTCCAGGCTCCTCCACATCCTCCAAAGCTGACTCATAGGGCCCCTCGCTGTCGGAGTCTGGTGGCAGCTCCAACAGCTCCTGCTGGGCCACAACAATTATCTATATCTATATCTATATCAATGCAATACAATGAAGGACAAGTATTTTGAAATCAGCCATAAAGTCATTATTTACTGCCCTCTGAGGCTTCACCTGAATATTTTGCAAGGAGAAAAAGATGTTTCTCAGTGACTAAAGCCATTCAGAGGAGTGATTACCTAATTTGATCAGTCCTTCCTCTCTCCTTCAGAAACAAGAGGGAGTGCCTGCTGTTCAAAGAAACAAAACAGAACAAGGAAATCTAACCAGGCCCATAAAAGCCCATGAATATGTTTAAAATTATTGTTTGGACTTTGGCCATAATATCGTTAAACTGTAAAACCTCAGCAGTGGACAAAGGTTTTGTGAAATGCATTGGGGGCCAGGCAAAGGGAAAATAGGTGCATGCCAAGAATGACAACAACAACAACAATAAAAATTTAAAATGGTCACTTGACTGAGTTTCATGTTTAATGAATAAAAAGAACAACAACAACAACACCCTCTTTTAATCTTAAACCAGTTTTCCCCTTCTCCCATCTAACCCAGACTTAACCACTCAGCTGGATCTTAACTCACAAAGCCTTGATAGCCAATGAGAAGAGTTACGGAGAAGGCCAATGCTGCTCCAGAGTGGGACAGAACAAATCCTGGTTCTGCTGACTTTGGCCATTCATATTTGCTGCTAGGGAACTTGGCTCAAAACTTCTCACAATGAACATAAACTCAAGATATTTTTAAGAGCAGTACCGTATTTTCACGACCATAAGCCGCACCGGATTATAAGCCGCAGTATCAGTTAACCACTGTTCCCTCTAAAGTGCGCGCGTGCGCGGCCGCGCACATGGCAAGAAACCCCCGTGCAGAGGTTTCTAACTGCCGCACAGAGGTTTCTTTCAAAGCAAACGTGGGGAAGTCCTTTGCGGGTGGCTAGAACTGGCCGCCCGCAAAGGACCTCCCCAAACTTGTTTCAGCGGCAGCTCTCAGCCTACGGTGGCAGCGTCACGCAGGCTGTGGAAGGAGCGGGAGGAGGAGGGAACCAAAGAGAGGCTTTTGCCGAGTCTGCGCCCCACAGCCAGGACCGTCCTTGCGCCTCAAGCTGCGTTTCTTCCTGCAAAGCCCTTCTGGCATCAAGCGGAACTCTCGGGTTGCCCGAAGGGCTTTGCAGGAAGAAACGCAGCTTGAGGTGCAAGGACGGTCCTGGCTGTGGGGCGCAGACCCGGTAAAAGCCTCTCTTTGGTTCCCTCCTCCTCCTCCTCCTCCTCCTCCTCCTCCTCCTCCTTCCACAGCCTGTGTGACGCTGCCGCCGTAGGCTGAGAGCTGCCGCTGCCGCTGCTGCACAACTGAGGGAGGGAGAGCGAAAGCAGAGGTAGCCTCAAATTTAATTTAAATTCTTTAAAAGAATTTTTGGATTTCTCCTCACCAAACCTTTAAGACTGAAAGTTTTTCCTAACATGAACTTGAGCTAATATACTTAATATGAGAAAGGTGCAGCAATTAACACTGCTTTTTAAAAAGAACAATATTTCTCAATTGTTTATCTGTATGAAGTCTGCCTATCTTAAGTTCCTACTATACAAAAGATATTACCTTCTAAGGCAACCTGTATACAATACATTAGTGGCCAATGTTACATTGCTCCTAATGACAAAATTAGAGCTGTGTTAAGCCTGTGAAAAAAATCCCAAATGAATAAAATCATTATTAAGACCCAATGAAAAAATTACAAAAATTATGCATAAACTTTCATGTTCCCCAAATTTCCAATCCAAAACTTAACCCAGATTCTTCAGACATAGATTTGTAATTCAGAGTCAGACTCGATTATTAGAATGAATGCATTAATCAGGGGTGAATAATGTTGGTGAAATCTCATCTAACCTTCCATAATAATAACATACATACACAAATAGCTGACAGCCACATCTCTGAAACACTATTAAATCTGAACTAAATGTTTATCTAGAACTCAAATAAATAGCTGCTTTTTGGTTTTATTTTTTTAAATATTTATCAGTCTCTCTTTTATTCCATACTTCTGGTTGAAAGACTATTCTATGTCATGCTAAACAAATGCATATTCTAGTGGCGGTGGGGGCTCGTTGGCATCTTCAGCAGCAGCCCTACCTCCTGTGAAAAAAACCGAAGATGGAGCAGATCCACGCAGATGACGTTGCTGCAACATGACTGGAGGAGGAATTCTGGGAGTTGAAGTCAGCAAGGCTTAAAGCTGTCAGGTTTGAAGACCCCTGGGGTTTTTTCCCCTAAAGGGTTAGGGGTGCAAGGGTCTTGTAACTTGACAGCTTTAAGACTTGCGTGCTTCAATGCCAGAGTTTCTGAGCCAACATTTTGGTTGCTAAGCAGGACCGTTGTTAAGTGATACTGATATTATATAACACTTTTAATTAAGCAGGTACTTTGAATAAACATAACTTTGAGTTTCAAATAACACTGATTTTGTTGTTGTCTTAGGTGACATCTGTGAAAAAAATTCAGGTGCTCAGGCATGAAAATGTGCCGCTCAAACACTATACTTTTCCGCTCACACTGAAAAAAAATTAGAGGGAACATTGCAGTTAACGTTAATTTTTCAAACTTTTTCCATATATAAAGCGCACCGGGTTATAAGCCGCACGTTTTTTTTGCAATTACTAACGAAATCGCAACCTGCCACTCCTCGCACTCCGCACTACATGATACACCCCCCCACCGTTCGTCCAGTAAGGTCGGGGAGGCGTTGGGCAGAATTGGGAGGGAGATTTTCAAAGAAGCGCACCAAATATCTCCCGCGAACTGAATCGGCTTTAATAAAGCAATTACCTGCTCAGCTTTAGTTCCCTTTGTGAAAGTTAGAATCCGCAGCTTGAACCCGAGAAACTATTAATCCTTCTCCCATTAAGCACTATTCCATCGGACCTCCCCATTAAAACCAATCAGAGGAGAAAGCCTGGGCGCTGGGGAGGGAAACTGCTCAGACGGTGGAAGGGACGAATGGAGAAGAAAGCCTGGGCACTGGGGAGGGAAACTGCTCAGACGGTGGAAGGGACGAACGGAGAAGAAAGCCTGGGCGCTGGGGAGGGAAACTGCTCAGACGGTGGAAGGGACGAATGGAGAAGAAAGCCTGGGCGCTGGGGAGGGAAACTGCTCAGACGGTGGAAGGGACGGGAGGTGCGAACGGAGGAGAAAGCCTGGGCGTGGGGAGGGAAACTGCTCCATATATAAAGCGCACCGGGTTATAAGCCGCACTGCCGGTTTTTGATCAAATTTTAGGATTTTCAGTGCGGCTTATAGTCGTGAAAATACGGTAATTTGCTATACTTTGGCATTTCCAAAAAAGGAACTTTGAAATAATTTATGGGAGGTAGAGGAAGGATATTATGTTTCTCATGTATCCACAGGCACACTGAGAAAGGAGATGGGAGGAAAAATATAGAAACCAAAAGTGAAGAGATCTTGAAGAAGTCTATATTTCAGGTAGCTGAAAAAAATCAAGTACACATCACCTTTCCCCTAGCAGCCTGTAAAGCCAGGAGAAGAATGCATTCACTCACAATCTACAAAGCATGTGCTGTTGTGAAGCAGATACTGACCGAAGTTCACAGTCAACAAGTAGCTATAAAGTCCTTTTAAGTTGTCGTATAGCATTTTCATAGTGCAATGACTCTTCAGTTCAGCTGTGTGTTTTCCTGTAAGAGGCAAATAATGTCTAATGTTGGACCTTTTCCTCTAACACTTCTGAGGGGGTACACATTTAATTTCTAAAAATACAAGAGTAAAACAAGGCTTGACATTCTTTCCAAAGAGATTTGGAACAGGTTGACGTATATAGAAAATCTCTCTAGTTTTCTTCTGAATCCGTACAAAAAATCTCAGTATCTTAAATTCTTCCAAACTCATTACAATCAGATTGAGGGAAGGAAAAATGACAGTGTGAAGGAACAATATAAAATATCGGCAGCTCTGGCTATCACCTTAATAAGCCTATTTATATTATATACAGTATGTTCAATCAAAACTGGATGCAAAAATATAATTTTCCTCTGCAATTTTCTAATAACAAGAATCTACCAACTATTGTTTCACATTATTCCCTTTTTAAATTCAGGATAAATCTTACACAGCAATTTTCTTGCCTATGACATGTACATGTACTATTCTTTATTTTAGCAAAATACAAATGTCTGTAAATAAATAAAAACAGGTTTTTTAATCCCTGTACACTCATTTTCTATTTAGCTAAAGGAAACAGATTTATGCATATATCGATATACTTCCTTCTATACAAATACAGATTTAAAGCTCATATATACATACAGCACAGCTTCAGTTTTGGTGGAAAACTGTAGTGTCTAACTGAGTTTTGACCACTCTATAAATTTCAATCAAATGCCTTGATTATTCCAGTACGCCTACCCTCAAAATGACACTTTAGAGCACTGCACACTGACAACTAGACATAAGAACAGTTTTTTCCCCAAACATCATCACTCTGCTAAACAAATAATTCCCTCACGATGGTCAAACTATTCACTAAGGCTGCATTGCTATTACTATTAGTCTTCTCATCATTCCTATCACCCACCTCTTCCCATTTATGACTGCATGACTGTAACTTTGTTGCTTGTGTCCTCACAATTTATATTGATATTGATATTGTTTCCTGATTGCTTATTTGTACCCTATGACTATCATTAGTGTTTTACCTTATGATTCTTGATGAATGTATCTTGTCTTTTTATGTACACTGAGAGCATATGAACCAAATTGTGTGTGTGTGTGTGTGTGTGTCCAATCACACTTGGCCTATAAAGAATTCTATTCCATTCTATTCTACAATTTAATCTATCAGTTCCACTATGAGCAAAAAACCTTCTGTCAAATCCCCTATCACTGGTTCTCTAAAGAGGGGGACATTCGCACCTCCTTCTCTTTCCCTCTTTAGTTGTGATCCAGTGGTGGGTTTCAAAAATTGTTCGAACCTACTCTGTGGGTGTGGCCTCGTTTGTGGGAGTGGCTTGCCGCCCATGTGACCGGATGGGAGTGGCTTGCCGCCCATGTGACCGGATATGAAGATGCCAACGACACTTGTCAGAACAACCTTAAATTACCTCACACACGGCACTGGCATGCATAAGAATATGGTGTAAACTTGTTTTTTAAAAGGCATCTTTGGTTCTTGTTAAAACTTCAACGCACGCAATGTTCTGATTGCACCACAAACGCAGTAGTAATCCTTACTTTCACAGAGGCACTGAGTTTTATAAATATGAGCATTATAGTGTAGAATAATCATATCCAAGGACCAGTGGTGGGTTTCAAAAAAATTTGGAACCTCTTCTGTAGGTGTGGCCTGCTTTCCGGTTCCACTGGTGGAACTTCTTCTAACCAGTTTGGTAGATTTGACGAACCGGTTCTACCGAATAGGTGCAAACTGGTAGGAACCCACCTCTGTTGTGATCCCAATAGCCTCTATTCTGGGTAAAAGACAGCAGAGGCAAAAAATTATAAACCTTAATGTTCCATATACTCATCCATCTAGTACTATTTGTAATTTATTTTACAGTTCTGAGGATTTTGTTACATTATGCAATGGAAAGTAAAGAAATAAATCAGTAGGACATAAAAGTAATCTCTAGGTCAAGCTTTGAACCACAAAAGCAGAGGAGACACCAGGAAAAAGCCATAGAAATGCCGCCGTCTTATAGTCATGTGTCTAGCAGTAAACTGCATTGAACTCCATATGGCTTACTGCAAAGAAAAGAATTGTGAGATTAGGGTGAGAGCAGTCTATACTCCGGTGGACAAAAGGACCTTCTCCCATGCAGCAGTTTCAACAGCTGCTTCTGCTTTCTTCATTGCTTGCTTATCAGAGAGTTAATGAGCCAGTGGCATCTGCAGCTCCTTCCTCACATCAATGTATGGTCTTGGGCAGATTAAAAGATAGCAATAGCAATAGCAATAGCAGTAGACTTATATACCGCTTCATAGGCCTTTCAGGCCTCTCTAAGCGGTTTACAGAGAGTCAGCATATTGCCCCCAACAATCTGGGTCCTCATTTTACCCACCTCGGAAGGATGGAAGGCTGAGTCAACCCTGAGCCGGTGAGATTTGAACCGCTGACCTGCTGATCTAGCAGTAGCCTGCAGTGCTGCATTTAACCACTGCGCCACCTTGGTTCTTGTAAAAGAAGGTTATGCAAGTTGAAAGCAATGGGTCAGAGCAATTCCAGGTATTTTTATAGCTGCCCAATGTTCTCACTGTTCAGTGCAGGCCCTGAGATAACTATGATTATCTTTATGATCTTTGGAAATGGGCATCTCCCTGTAGGAATAAGGATGGGGTTTTCCAATAGCAGGTTGGCAATCCTTCTCCCACATATCTCCAACTCAAATAATAGGTATAGACCTATTATTTGAGTGGGAGGTATGTGGGAGAAGGATTCTGAGGCAGATTATGAGGCCTCTGCCAAGTTCAGCATTTAAAACAACCGCGTTTCTGTGGATTTAAGAAAACTGTACCTATTCAATGAAGATTAATTATTCAGATAAAAAGTCACAAGATAGCGTCTTTCTTCCAATCAGAATGCTGGAGATCCACAGAGATTTGTATGGTGTGCCCAATTTCAAAGCCAATGAAGTTATTCATTTCCACAACAAAGGAACTTTTCTAAAATATAGATTATAGAGCCCGAGTTGCAAGATCTAGGAGTATTTAAAAATCAATATAATAAGTAGAATTTTTGAATTAATATAATACCATTCTTCTTAGTTACTTGGTAAAATGCTATCGCTTCATGGCCCAACTCAACTAATTTGCTTTCCTAGTCAGAATTCTTTACATAAAATCTGAAAACTTTTTTTCTTTTAATCATCCTAATTCATGGGAGATTTAGGATAAAAAATAGTTATATTATCTGGAAGTACATAGGATAGAAAGGAAATAAGAGGCTTGGATTTATTCTAGAAAGGTTTTCACATGGACTAGAAATACTTTACGATTAGAGAACTAGAAATGTCTTACTATAATCCAAAACTAATGAGCCAAGCAGGTGAGGAAACAACCTGTAGAGATTCCAAGAAGGGTGTTTTATTGCTACAGGGTATAATAGCAGGAGCTGGAAGAGTTTCTCCCAATCCTATTGCATGAAACATCAAGCAGAATCAAGGTGGAGCTGCTATGAGTTTCTGTCTCCCTCTTTCCAATTGAATTACCTTTTTTCCTCCATTAATGGTTCAACTACTCTTTCTCCAAGGTAATCTCTACATTTCTTTATAGTCAGCAGAACTGTGATGGGATACCTAGAGCAGCTGAAGTTCAGATGTGGTCTAAAGCAGTGTTTTTCAACCACTGTGCCGCGGCACACTAGTGTGCCGTGACATAGTATAAGGTGTGCCGTGGGAAAATTACTTTATATATAGTCAATATAGGCACAGAGTTAAATTTTTTTAACATTTTCTAATGGTGGTGTGCCTCGTGATTTTTTTCATGAAAAAAGTGTGCCTTTGCACAAAAAAGGTTGAAAAACACTGGTCTAAAGGATACTGCCCCCCTCCACGCAAGATATGCTTTTGAAATGTCTCAAGCCCTTGGAGACTTCACGAACATGTCCATGGATATTTCTTGGCAATAGTATATAGGTATGTTATTGTCTTCTTTCAGGATGCTTTTGAATTTTCCAGACTAGTCTGCAGATCTGATGTTCCCTCGTATTCTCCCATTCAAAAGCTATCCTGGACTGACCCCATTTAGTTTCTGAATCAAGAAAAGGTTGACCAGATGCTGCCATCTGCTGAGGCACACATAATATATAGAACTCAATTATAGGACTAATGCATACTGGAATCTTTGCCAACCAATCTCCATAATTACTTTGTGGCCGGTTGACAGTTAGCAAGTCCAGCCTTCTGTCATGACTTCAGCTTGCCTGTGACAAATGCAGCGTGCCCAGTATAGATATGAAATAATGATTAGCAGTGCGTGATGGAAACCGTGTTTGATGGTTCTGTAGCATTGTCTTTTGGAAAGGGACGAAATTTTACTTATGACCATATAATGACATTTTCTGGGAAAACAAAGCACACGAGGTTGCAATATAACTCCATGATGGAGCACCTGTCTCATATGTGAATACCCGTGGTTCGCTATGAAACTATGTGATTGGGCTTGATAAATTGACAGTTGAAAATTAATGAGTTGTTACCATCCTCTCCCCTTATCTCACTCAGGCTTGCCCCACAGAATCCTCTCCTCTCCTCTCCCCTTCTCTCCCTCAGCCTTGCCCCAAAGAAGCCCCTGCTATCTTATCACCTTCTCTCCCTCAGATTCCTCTCCAAACTCTCAGCCAGCAGGCCAGATGAGTCACGTGCTGGAGACACCCACATCCAAGTTTTCAGGTTGGGAAGCAGAGGTGGGTTGCTCCTAGTTCGGTCCAGATTGGACGAACCGGTAGTAGCGGCAGTGAGAGGCTCCGCCCACCCACCCGGATGCTTCTGTGCATGTGAAGAAGCGTTGTGAGCACACCCGAACCGATAGTAAAAAAATTGACAACCCAACACTGTTGGGAGGGGGAGTAGAACGTCTAACTCCTTAGCATCAGAGCGTGTTAATAATGATATACAAAATATTAATGCTCTGATGCTCATTTAAAAAAATCCTTTGTTACTGAGCACCTAGAAGCCAAGAGGAGTCTTGAGACTCTGTATATGTCACTAGCACCCATGGTGAAGTAATAACTTGCTATGAGTCAGAGGTCTCAATTAGAAAAAAAATGCCTCTCTATCTGTGTTTACCATGGAAAGGATAGAAGATACAGTGTTAATTGTTTGAATACAACTTTCCATTATTTATTCCAAAAGATTATGGTATGCATGGAGACAAAACCTTCCATCTCTATCTTCCAAAAAGTTGCCTGTGTCAATAGGCACCAGTAAGTAGAATAGGCAGCAGCTTTTCTTATCTTTACATTTTGGGGCACTTTGAGTTCTTTTTATTGCTAAAGAACTGGAAATGTGATATGAATGCCAAAGGCAAAGGAATAATTGAACGGTATTTGATAATGAGTGATGTAAAATTATGACACAAATCAATAACTAGAGAGTCAATCGTTAGTTCAGTGCAAATAGAACTTTATATTCAGTTACATGCACTTCCACTAACATTTTAAATATGAGAGAATAAACAATCTATTGCTTGTACATATCTACAAGATTATTATTGAAGTTTAATTTGTAAAAGAAGTTAATGGAGGTGTAGAACTGATGATGAAGAAATTGGGAGGGGGTTATCAAACCCCATTAAGGAGGTGTTTTTTTTTAAAAAATGTTTTTATTTTCCATTTTTCATTTTCATACAGTCACATATATACTGTGCATAACCGGGGCCATACAACATTAAACAATAATCACAGCAGTTCCTCTTGTCAGCAATACCCCCAGAAATATAAATAAAATAAAACTCAAACTCAAACAGAAACCCAATATACCTCTTCCGCTCTCCATACACCTCTTTCTTCCGCCCCCCTCCAACTTACTATCTTCTCTCCATCATTCCCCTCTACCCTACTTCCCCTCCCCCTCTACCACTCCTCTCTCCCAGTCCACTCCCTCCCTTCCTTCTCACCCTCCCTCCCATCCTCTCTCCCGCCCTCTCTACCCCTCTTTCTTCTATCCCACTCCTCCCCCCCCTTGGTGTATTTCTACTATATGTCAATGTATAAGGAGGTGTTGAATGTCAGCAACCTGAAACATTGCTTTGAATAAGCATCCCCTTTGTCTCCTGGATTGATTGGAATGTGAGGATTTTAAGAAAATAGCTAATGTTCCCTAAATCCAGGTTTCTTTCAATCTGTCTCCTCTTTCTCTGATCTTGTCATATTGACCAGCAGGAGCTGCCAAGCATATAACAAAGGCAGCCTGCGTTTCACAGCTCCTAAATGCATTCAGTGGTCATGAACCGATGCATATCCCCTGAGCAAGGTTTTGGTAGAAACCCCTTAGCATCTCATAGCCTATTTGCTGCTCATTGTGGAAAAAGAAATTAAAGCATCCAAACCAGTTGGCCTGTCAGTTTCTGCTTGAACATTTCAACGAAAGAAAACTCTCTGGGTAACTAGTTCCACCATCAAACTGCTTTTATGGTCAAAGGAAGTGTTGTCTCACATCCAAAAGAAAGCTGCTCTCCTGAAATTTAAGAATTTTACTCTGTACTTTGACATGATAGTGAACAGGTCATGGTCATTTTCAGCATGGTTTCTTCAGATACTTGAGGAGTGTGATCTTATCTTTTATCAACCCCTTCCTAGTCAGTCATCTTTCTTCACATTTCCACTTCTCTCAAGCTCTTTTAAGAGGTCTTGGTTTCTAGTTCCCTGGCGCTGTAATTTTAAAAATACAGTATGACTTTATTAATGTAACTTAAAGTGCACATTTACTGTTTTGGTAGCATTCAGTTTCTCTTTGTTAGGAAAGAACTTTCAATTAAATTTAATTCTGGTATTTTCAGCCTACTGTTATTTTCAGCCATCACACCTACATTTAGAATAGAATTCTTTACTGGCCAAGTGTGATTGGACAGACAAGGAATTTGTCTTCGGTGCATAAGTTCTTAGTGTACATAAAAATGCATTCATCAAGAATCATAAGATACAATACTTAGTAATAATCATAGGATACTAATTAAGCAATCAAATCATACTAAGAAGCTAAATAAAACAATATAAATCATAAAGATACAAGAAACAAGATTATATAAGTAGAAGGCGATAGGTAATAGGAAGAATGAGAAGAATAATAGTAATATAGTCTTAGTAAATAGACAGTATTGTGGAAATTAGTTGTTTAGCAGAGTGAGGTCATTTGGGAAAAACTGTCTTTGTGTCTAGTTCTTCTTGTGTGCAATGCTCTAGTCTATAGCATTGTTTTGAGGGTAGAGGTTGAAACAGTTTATGTCCAGGATGTAAGGGTTCTGTAGATATTTTCACAACCCTCTTTTTGACTCGTGCAGTATACAGGTTCTCAATGGAAGGCATGTTGGTAGCAATTCTTTTTTCTGCAGTTCTAATTATCCATTGAAGTCTGTGTCTGTAGAACTGTATCAGCAGCTCCTTGGGCAGTTTAAAAAGTCTTTTGCAAATTTGGTAAGCATTTTCTCACTTTTTCATCTAAAGTATTAATGTAAACATTGAAGATGCTATGTCCATATTTGAACCACATGGCATTCTGCTTATTATCTCTCTCCACTTTAATAGGAAACCATGGATAACTAATTTCTGCTAATTTCCACATAATTTGAGGGTGGCAGATACCTTCATGAACTTTTTTTTTAAACTGGAGAAATATAGTTAAAACGAATATGGCAAATTTAGTAAATGGATTATTGAGCCAAGTTTCATACTTGGTTATATGAACACAATCATACAGGCATTTCCGTCAGGCATTTTTATAATGTCCTGAAATTGCTTGATAGCATTTCTATTTCAATATATGTATAGAATACAATACCTATTTATAACTATAATAATCAATGGCCCCTAAATATCTCTGCCTATATATATCAGCTAGATCCCTGTACGTCTCTCTCTGTACTCTTTATCAGTTGTAAAATAATTCTTTCTCAATGGTCAAATACATATATATTGTCTCTGTAATGTTATATCGCAATTTGACTCGCTGTCACTTGCTAGCTTTAATAAATTCTTAGCTGAGGTTTTTTTCCCTCCCACCATAATAGTTTGATATTAAATAGTAACATCCTCATCCTGTTTACAGTTTCTGAATAGAGACAACGTCACGTAACATATGAAGATAATTTATCCACTAGAAATTAGATCAGATTTGGATAAATCTAGGAGATGCTATAATTTGACTGAGAAGTTTAAAAACCAGAATCAAACAATGGTGGTTCCCTGAGTATGGGTGAAACACTTTGTGTGTTTTTATAAATTGCTATTTGGGTTTATTGCCATTTGTAGACAACTGATGTCAGATCTTTGTTGACAGGTTGCCTAATTGTCATCCTTCTTTATGCACATAGTGTTTTTTTTCCTGCAATGGCATACGTATGTGTTTTGCCATGGCAACCTGTTGTTCTGAACCAGTAAGAGGACAGGACTCTTTTTAAAAAGAATTGCCTTGAAAAGCCATTGAGAGTTTTTAAGTCTTAAGGGTTTAAGAAACAACAACAGTTATTGAGTGCAAAGTGGATTTGAAAGGACAGCGAGAAGCAGCAAAACAAAGCAGCACAGCCATGGAGGCCTCGCTCCTGGAATAGGCAAAAGGCATCTGGATTGGTTCTGAGAGGAAGTCAAAGGCCTCCTTTCTCCTCTTCATTAAGTATTTAATGCTCTCTGTTGTTGGAGGTTTTCAGATGCACTTCTTACCCATATTTTGCATATGTCACTTTTGTCCAGCATTGTCTCCTCTTGTTATGGGCAACTATTTGCTATCATGGTCGCTAAGATTTCCCATCATCTGCTTGGAGGCTTTTAAGTGGAGATGGAAGAATTAAATCCCGGAGCACACACTTAACCCATGCTGTACATAATCAAGTGGTGTTCATTGATTTGATTAATTGCTGTCTTTTGTTGGAACTTTTGAACATTCCTGGAACACTTAAGCTCTTTAAAGCAGATGCTGTTAACCACTAGATGTTTGCCTCTGGGATCTCTGCAATACCTTTTTACTTGAATCTCAAGCACTGTTCAGTTCTGACTTGTATCTATTTGTACTAATTCATTGTTTAGGTAAAACTGTTCCATACAAGATGTAAATGGCCCTCCAGTGTTTGCTGGGAGTTCATCCCGGGGCCTTCACCTCTAGAGAATAAGTTCTAGAGTAGAGAAACTGCAAAAATCTATTGATGTTATTTTTTTCACTGTTAGAATTCTGCTGACAAAATAAAGAGGAAGCACTCTAGGGCGATATTTCTCAACCTTAGCAACTTTAAGCATGCTGTCTGGGGAATTCTGGGAGTTGAAGTCCAGAAATCTTAACGTTGCCAAAGTTCAGAAAAGAAATGGTTGCTTTGAGTCCACTGGATCTGAGAACCTTCCATTTTACTGAATACAGGTAGTCCTTGACTTATAGCCACAATTGAGCCCAACATTTATGCTGTTAAGTGAGACATTTGTTAAGTGAACTTAACCCTATTTTACGACCTAAGTAAATCACTGCAGTTCTTAAGTTAGTATCAAGGCTGTTAAGTGAGTCTGGCTTCCCCATTGACTTTCAAAACCTGACCCCGGGACACTGCAACGGTCATAAATGATGATTTATGATCCAGTTGCCAAGTATCTGAATTTTGATCATGTGACCACGGGGATGCTGCACCAGTCATAAGTTTGAAAATGGTCATAAGTCAATCTTTTCAATGCCATTGTGATTTCGAATGGTCACAAAAAAACTTTTCTAAGTCAAGGATTACCTGTATAGCAATTATTTGTGATGACTTAATTTTAGGACATTGATACAACACTAGCTCTCATTTAGCAAAAGCTATCTAAATCTTGATCACCACTGGAATTTGTAATAAATAAAATAAGAAGTAGAAAAATTCATTCACAGTTGGCAAAGGGAATTCAAAGGAATCAAATTGTGCTAATGAAGATAGCATTGCTATGAGTTCTGCTTACTATGCACATGCTTTCCACTATAGTTTGGATAAGGATGTTCCACTTATCTAACCTGGGAAAATTAGACTAATGATCTACCCTACAGTTCCCATTCTAAGGAGCAACTCAAGGAGGAAAAACAAACTTCTTACTGCTTTGCATGTAAGTTCCATGAATCAATGGTAGTTATATATAAGTAGGAACACACATTATTAGAAAGGAAAATTATCTCACTTTCATCTCTATCAATCTGTCATACTTTTCTCTCTCACTTTCTCTAATTTCTCTCTTTCAATCTATCCTATCTATCTATCTATCTATCTATCTATCTATCTATCTATCTATCTATCTATCTATCTATCTATCTATCAATCATCCATCCATCCATCCATCCATCCATCCATCCATCCATCCATCATCCACCCACCTGGAATGTACTACCTGACTCTGTGGTTTCTTCCCCAAACCCCCAAAACTTTAACCTTAGACTATTTACTGTCGACCTCACCCCATTCCTAAGAGGTCTCTAAGGGGTGTGCATAAGTGCACAACCAACGTGCCTACCATTCCTGTTCTAGTGTTCCTTTTTATTCATATCCATTTCATGTATTCAAAATAATGTTTAGACTTATATATGTTATCTAATACAGGATGAAATAAATAAAATCATCTATCTATCTATCTATCTATCTATCTATCTATCTATCTATCTATCTATCTATCTATCTATCTATCTATCTAATCTCTCTATCCATCTGTCTCTCTCTCTCTCTCTCCTTTCCATCATGAGTGATATATAAAATAAAACAAACAGCCATATACATAGCCTGAAAAGGAGAAGTCCAGAAAGCCAATACAATCTAATAGTCTAAAACATCCCTCTGAGTTCATCACCCACTCTAGCCCAAAGATCGGCAGAAGAATGAGGTTTAACATCTCCTTTAGTGCAAGTGAGAATGATATAGATCTCAGACACCTGGATCTGTATCATGGTTGCCATGAGATTAGACTCTGGCAGAAGTCTGCCAATCATTAGTGGTGCAGCAATCGCACACACCTAATTTTATGTAAGTGCCAAATGGTTTTCACTGAAGTGTCACCCAAAACAGAAACAGCACTTTCAGTTTCAATTGCTGTTGACATCCTGAAGGGTTTCGTTTCTCCCACAGCACAGATATTATTCCCATATTTTGGTTAGACATGTCAACACAGCCTACACATTCTGAAAAATAATCAAGATAATGCCCTTGAAAGGTTGAAAGATAAGTGTGAGTGAATGTGTGTATCTATGGGTAAATAAATAAGGCATGTATACAAATATCCATAAATACTGAGACTACTTGACTTCAGATACAGATTTTTCTGTTGTTTCTTCTAAATGTTACATGTTTTCACTGTTAGTTCTAGAATACTGGAAAATATACACATATAGACTTTTTGTTAAGATAGTTATATGATCTTTGCATATAAAATTATGGTATTGTAATATTGATAGTGCACATTTAGTTATTGATAGATCCAGAGACAATCTATTTTATGGTGATTGCAACAGAATAGATTTCAAAAAATGTTTAAAGTGAAAATTAGTAGGGTACTTGTTTAATTTCTAAGATAGCTTTGGCTGAAGGGGCTGAAGTCCTTATATACAGATTGCAATAGCACCCCAAAACAAAGTTAAGAATAACTGTAGATTGTTTACATTCAAAATACTCCTTTAAGACCACAGCTTTAGACAGACTAGCAATCAGTGACACTAAAAGGAGTAAAATGCTTAAAATTTCATTTTTCTCTTCACAAGATTGTTTCTCTTTTGAGAAACATGTATCTGAAGGTAATCAGATGTCAAATTTCTCTTAAATTACAGCCACAATGAGATTAATATGTGTCCCAAAACACAAGAGGTATGGAATATCTAGATTCTAAAGAGAAAGATATAGGAACAGAATAAACCATAAGAAAGCCTACACCAGTGGAGTTAAAGAAGCAATCATAACATTGCCATGTACTTCTGAACTCCTTACAGCAGGTCTCCGGAGAATCAGCCATTATGGTTGGTTAGCTAGTACATGAAAAAGTGCATGTTGGCCTGCTGGAATCTCTCCAATGGCTCTGTGGGAGAAAGAAATAAGCAATAAGAGCAGAAGGGTAATGCAATATGCTGTTGGACAGTGCCAGCGTCTTTAAACATTTGTTTATTGAGTAATTTATCTCTGGCACATTAGGAGGTCTTTAAACAGATCTGTGCTAGA
Organism: Thamnophis sirtalis; assembly: GCF_051295495.1. Taxonomy (NCBI): domain Eukaryota; kingdom Metazoa; phylum Chordata; class Lepidosauria; order Squamata; family Natricidae; genus Thamnophis; species Thamnophis sirtalis. Next base: position 98,229,169 of record NW_028261383.1, read on the forward strand.
ACGGAATAATTGTTGTTCCTCTGATTGAGTTGAAACGCATACAGATGTATGATTAACAGGACACAATATTTATATAATATTCTCATATCATATAAATAGAGTGGCTGTGTACACGACTAAGGACAGAGCTTATGAATCATTCATACAGTTTATAGGCTGAGTGAAATTTGGCTCGAACTTCAACATTATAATCTCTAACCAAATAAAGAAAAATGGGAAAAGAAAGGGACTTTTGCAACTATACAGTACGCAGCAAGAAAGCTCAAATTCATATTTACCATTGAAAAGGTCAGAATTGTCAGCAATACAGTTATTATTGTCCCAAACATGATTATTTGTAGCCACAATTGTTTTTGCATTGTTTTTGGTACAATAAGGAGAATTATTTTTGGTATGCTAAAGATATGTGTTCAAAGATATAACACATCTTTATATAGGATTGAAAACTGGAACCAATTTTCAATCATTTGCTCTGCATTTAGTATATTTACGTTTGAGTGGGAGCAGAAAAAAGTCCAGGATTGGCTTGATATCTATAGACCATGAATATAAACTAATATTCTAAATGCCCCTACCCTACAGAAATTGCAATTTAGATTTCAGTTGCTGGAGATTTAAACATTTCAGATCCATGGATCAGTGCAGAGGTGGGTTCCTACCAGTTCGCACCTATTCGGTAGAACCGGTTCGTCAAATCTACCGAACCGGTTAGAAGAGGTTCCACCAGTGGACCCGGAAAGCAGGTCACACCTACAGAAGAGGTTCCAAAATTTTTTGAAACCAACCACTGGTCCTTGGATATGATTATTCTACACTATCATGCTCCTATTTATAAAACTCAGTGCCTCTGTGAAAGGTAAGGATGACTACTGCGTTTGTGGTGCAATCAGAACATTGCGTGTGTTGAAGTTGTTTTAACGCAAACCAAAGATGCCTTTTAAAAACCAAGTTTACATCATATTCTTATGCATGCCAGTGCTGTGTGTGAGGTAATTTAAGGTGGTTCTGACAAGTGTCGTCGGCATCTTCATATCCGGTCACATGGGCGGCAAGCCACTCCTATCCGGTCACATGGGCAGCAAGCCACACCCACAAAGGAGGCCACACCCACAGAATAGGTTCGAACAATTTTTGAAACCCACCACTGGATCAGTGCCAGAGGAGAAAAACTGATTTGTGTTTCTTGTACCTGCCATGTGTTTTATATATTTGAACATATTTATTTTCTTTAATATGTTATCTGGCCCATTGACAGATGTCCAGCAGTGGTTTGAAAGGACTAAAATTGTAATAAAATAAATCCAAACAGAAATGTTAAAGCAAAAAACTCTGACAGTCAAATACCAGTATAACATGAAGAGAAACAGAGACAAACATAAGTCTCTGTAAGAGAAATAATATCAAAAGATTAAAAAGTTAGCAATACAGGAAAATAAAATAGATGCTTCATACCGATATAAACAAATATATTTCTTTCTTTCAGTTTCACTTCTTTCATATTTCATTCATCCAGAAAAAAGTTTTTTGTTGTAAAAAGTCAATTTCATAAGCAATTATATAAATTATATAAAAGAGGCAATACAAGAGGTAGCTTCAGTATATATTAAAAACCTGAAAATACCGTTTTCTATCATAACTTCAGATCAAGTTAAAATCTGTTCCAAGGAGAATTTATTTATTAATGTACTGCATGTATGGTGATTGTAGTACAAAAGTTAACTACAAAATGCCTGCTATCTTTTATCTTAAAAGGATTACCTATTACTTTCCAAATTTTATTTTAAAAATTACAAATGTTTGAAATAGGATTCCCACTTTAATCACTGAGGCTATCATACAACATCACTTACCAATCTCTCCTATAGCCCAATTTATTTCTCTTGAGATAGATCAACCTCTCAATTTCAACTTCACTCAGTTCCCCCTTTCTTTTATTTATGCTCTGAAACAATATTGACTTCTTGAAATGATTGTCTAGAGAAACTCATATGACCTTTAGTGAGATTAAATGTAGACAAAGATTTTTGATCAGTGTTTTTCAATACCAACCTGTTTCAAATTCTTGAAAGGTACTAATGTTTCATAGGACATGAACCTGTCACTATAAGTCCATAGGCAGACATCTTGCTCTGCAGGCTTTGCTCGTCCAGAAAACTCTTTACTCAGAGAAACAAGAAGGTAATGGAAAGGTTTATAAAGAATTTACAAATTTATACAGATATTTTTGGCTAATTTTCAGGAATCAATGATTAATCATATTAGCAGATGCTTTGTACTCAGGTAGAACAATAATAGTGGTGGGACACTATGCAACTGTAGTTTGTTCATTTGTTTTGCTCTTTGGGAAAGGTAGTTGGTTATTTGGTAGATGTTGGCATTATCTTTGGTATTGTTTTGGAGGCTGATTCTTTACAGAAAATTCCAGCTCTACCAAAAGTTATTTCCCATTATACTATGAATATACTCTAATGTCTAATAGCTTTTTCTTCACATAGGTCTACTCATAAATGTTCCATGGCAGTTATTATCCTGTCCCACTAAGTAATCTTGTGGAACATTAGCATTTCTGGAATTGTGTTGATTATGTTATTATATAATGTATTATGTGTATATTGCAAGTTTTTTTAAATTGACTAACTCATGTTTTAGAATTGCAGTATTACAAAAGAACAAGAACTGGTACTGATATTAGACAGAATGCTAATGAAGATCCTGAGATTTAAAAGTCTGTAGAGATTCTCAGTCATCCAGGTCATGGTTGCCCCAAAGGTGCTTTTTCAGGAGGCAACAGGACTTGTTTTTTCTTTAAAGATGTTTCACTTCTCATCCAAGAAGCTTCTTCAGCTCTGACAGGATAGTAACAAATGGATCCTGTCCATTTATATTTTATCCTCTCAGAGCTGAAGAGCTTCTTGGATGAGAAGTGGAATGTCTTCAAAGAAAAAAACAAGAAAGTACAGTTGCCTCCTGAAAAAGCATCTTTGGGACATCCTGAGATTTAGTATCCTCTTCCATGCCATTTGTCCCCTCTAACTTTTAGGAAATTTCACCTCAGTGGTATGGTGTAGACAGAGCAGAAAACCCTCAATTCCACACTTGATCTTAGCCAAAAGGCTGAGAAAACCCTCATTCCTCTCCTACTTTAGGCGTTAAAGTCATCACTATCTCTCAACTGTAAGGAAAAGGGAATGGCAAACCATTTCCTTAAAATGTTGCCAAGAAAACTACAGAAACTTGTCCAGGCAGTTGGTAGGAGTCAAGACATACAGGAAGACACAAAATGTATATCTATTTATCCTTCTATATCCTTCCAATTGATATAAATTCTGCATGGTGCAAATGGACTGCCATAATTTCTAACGAAGACAAATATTAGAAGAGGGACCTAAGAATTCTTTGAAGGATTCTTGTTCCACAGTACAATTCTGCCAGTGTTCCCTAATATGTATAAAAATTATTAAGATATACTTTAACTCTACAAAGTACTGTATATACGCTCCTTGATTTATAAAATAAATCAAATACTTTCAACAGGGAATTAAACTCTATCTCCAAAATAAGGCTCTCTGAGTTCACTCAGAGGAATTTTCATGTTACTCGTTTACTTAGGAGTATTTTAAATAGAATGGTACATTAGTAAGAAAATTTATATAGAGAGGAAGGAACCTAGATTATCTTTAAATCATAGTTTCCTATGATGAAGATTTATTTATCATTGGGCATTCATTTTGACTCTATTTTGTCAGGGAATTCAAGTGATCCCAAAATAGTTATGGGCACAATTTGTTGTTGTTAGTCATGTCTGACCCATCACAACCCCTGGACAACATTCCTCCAGACCTTCCTGTCTTCTACCATCTTCTGGAATCCATTGAAGCTCACGCCTACTGCTTCAGTGACCCCATCCAGCCACCTCATTCTCTGTTGTCCCCTTCTTCTTTGCCCTCAATCTTTCCCAGTATTAGGCTCTTCTCCAGTGACTCCTTCCTTCTCATTAGGTGGCCAAAGTATTTAAGTTTCATCTTCAGGATCTGGCCTTCTAAAGAGCAGTCAGGGTTGATTTCCTCTAGAATTAACCAGTTTTACCACCTTGCAGTCCAAGGGACTCGCAGGAGTCTTCTCCAGCACCATAATTCAAAGGCCGCAATTCTTTGGCACTCAGTCTTTCTTATGGTCCAACTTTCAGAACCATACATTGCAACTGGGAAAACCATAGCCTTGACTATACGCATTTTTGTTGGCAGGGTGATGTCTCTGCTTTTTATATGCTGTCTAGATTTGTCATAGCTGTCCTTCCCAGGAGCATGCGTCTTTTAATTTCTTGGCTGCAGTCCCCATCTGCAGTGATCTTGGAGCCCAGGAAAATAAAATCTGTCGGTACCCCCATTTCTTCCCCATCCATTTGCCAGGGGTTGAGAGTGCCAGATGAAATGTTCTTAGTTTTCTTAATGTTGAGTTTCAAGCCAACTTTTGCACTCTTCTTCTTCAAGAGGCTCTTTAGTTCCGCTTCGCTTTCTGCCATTAGAGTGGTATCATCTGCATATGCAAGGTTGTTGATATTTCTCCCGGCAATTTGAATTCCAACTTTTGATTCATCTAGCCCTGACTTTCTTATGATGTGCTTTGCATATAAGTTAAATAGGCAGGACATCAGTATACAGCCTTGCTAGACTCCTTTCCAAATTTTGAACCGATCAGTGGTTCTGTGTCCCGTTCTCACTATTGCTTCTTGACCCGCATATAGCTCAAATAAGATGGTCTGGTACTCCCATCTCTTTAAGAACTTGCCACAATTTGTTGTGATTCACCCAATCAAAGGCTTTAGCATAGTCAATGAAGCAGAAGTTTTTCTGGAACTCCTGACACTATGAGAAAGCTATTATTGGATCCTCTTTGAAATTGTGACAGCACTTGGTTTCTGAGTTAAGATTCTATTGTAGTATGAGCATTAAGGCGACAAGGCTAATTTGCAAGATAGCCCTTATTCACATGTTTAAGATTTTGGGATAATCGCAGTCTGAAAATTGCAGATAATCTTTACTTAAAAAAATATTTGAGTTTGTAGAATCACTACCACTGATAGATGGCCACTTCTAAATATGATGTATCATGGTGTGCCCCATTGTTGTTCCATTTAGTTTAATATTCATAAATGTTTTTGAAAAGTGCAATATGATTTTAAAATATGTATGTGATTCTGGACAATTTACCAAAATTTGGAATCTATCAATATATGTAGATCTATCAAACTTGAGAGTTGGATTTACTGTTATTTTTTTTTCAGGTGAAAGACTCTTCCACCCTAGATTTACAATTTTGGATTGTTCTCTGCCCAAAACTCTTTATTGATGTAATGAAAAGTCCAAACAACATAACTCCATCTTGTCAAGGTTTAATGCTATTTTTAAAATCTGAGTTAATTTTTATATATGTTTTCTACTTTAATTTCCTCCCCTTTTATGTTTATTTTTGTTTTTTATAACTTTTTCTCCTTTTTTCTGTATTGTTAATTTTTTTCTTTAATAATTTGTTTAGGAAGGAGAGGGTACTGAAAGATCCCTGCAGCAAAACCCCAAATGACCATCAGATGGCGACAACAAGAGTTTTATAAGAGCATTTGCTCTCATGTAGTAGTCTTTCAAATGTTTGCAGCCCCCATTCATTACTCTCTATGTAATGAGTCTGTAGGCTGATATGAGAAACACTGTCATTAGGATCAGAGGAGGTTTTGAGGTTTGCAGCCGTACTCCTATCTGACAGTTCAGCATAATGTCATGGCATGAGAATGCTGCTCTTCAGATCCTATCCTTGAACACCTCCTTATGTTGAAAGTTTCCTACTTGTAAAAACAAAGATCACATGGCTGGAGATCATCAGGAAGGAATTAGAATGAAACCCAAGGTCAGAGAATGTTTTCTATGGAGGAGTGGGGAACCCCCCCCCCAATGCTACATCCTTATTTTGAAAAGAAAACCATGTCCTGAAAGGCTGTACCTTACTATTATTTTGAATATTTTGATCTCAGTCAATTGTGAACCCTTTTTCAATTCATTTTTCTTTACATCTTGGACACACCATGTAGATGGGGCTTATAAATTATGTGCTGTAAACCTGGGCACGTGAATCCATATCCCTTCGCTCACTGACTTTCTCTCTCTCTCTGTATCTCTTTCTCCATAGTGTAAAGAGTGGTAAGGCCATGATGGTACCCTACACTAAATGCTTTGTTTCTGCCAACCTTCTGCATTTGCAGCCAGAACCATCATAGTGGCGCAGTGGTTAAATGCAGCACTGCAGGCTACTGCTAGATCAGCAGGTCAGCGGTTCAAATCTCACCGGCTCAGGGTTGACTCAGCCTTCCATCCTTCCGAGGTGGGTAAAATGAGGACCCAGATTGTTGGGGGCAATATGCTGACTCTCTGTAAACCGCTTAGAGAGGCCTGAAAGGCCTATGAAGCGGTATATAAGTCTACTGCTATTGCTATTGCTATTGCTATATAGTATCACATTATAGCTTGACTTCATACATATTCTATTTTCCTCCAACAGTTGGTTTTCCTCTGATTGAAAGATCACATATTGGTTGGTTCAACCGTAGATCAAGTTTCTTTTAACATGGATATGAATAATTATATATAATTATACGTAATTAAATAGATAATTTATTATGATGCCCATGGACACTGAGGTGGCCGTGGAAGGGCACAAATGGAATGCATGCTGTTTCTTTGGCTAGAACTTGCAATTTTTACGGCTGGAGAAAAAACCTATTTATGCATGTTTCTTTTCTATTGGCAATTATATAACTTGCCTTGTTTGTAGAGCACAAACTGTTCTAAAAACAATTAAAGCAAAGGATAGCGCATGGTTAAAATTGAGGAATATTCTTATTCACAGGCAAACCTACAGCTATTCTAAGGGAACACAGTGTCAAGGAGGACAAACTAAATCAGTGAGGTGGATGCAACTAATAAGGTTTCAATATTTGTTCCATTTACTATATAGCAGGTTAAAGTAAATGGGTAACTTTCAGAGCCAATGTAAATTTCCCCAGAGCAAACATTCCAAGGAACAGACTTAAAGGATAATTTCCACAAGGTTTGTATGGTGCTGCAGCTTTAGCACAGCATCATGCTGAAGAAATAGTGTTGCAATGACATGGATACCTCTTCATTCTGAAGCCTCTGGGAACTGAAGGTGAATTAAGGACATTTAACTGGGGTGTTTAGTTCAGCAGAACACACATACAGACACTTTTGAACCTTTCTTTTGGTAAACACTGCATGACTTCAAAGCTGATAAAGTAAAATCAGCCCTGACACGTGAAATGTGATCCAGGGTGTATGAGCGCTTTTAAAAATCAATTAAAACCCCATCCTTCAATTTTAAATTTTAAATTGTTCTAATAATTATTTTGATACAACTATTCTCCTGAAATGCCTAAAGCTATTAAGAGTCTTGAAAACATGAAGTAACTGAAAGCAGATGTAATTGGCAATAGTAAAATTGACTTAATTCGTTTACATTGTTTGGCCTAAATGTTTATTAAATTATATGTGCATTTCTTTATAATTTAGTCAAAGGAATGTGACTGAGTGAAGATGTCATGTATTAGGTGGAGTACAACATTAGGTATATACATATGCACCAGTGGTGGGATTCAAATAATTTAACAACCAGTTCTCTGCCCTAATGACCAGCTGGGTAGGCGTGGCCTGGTGGTCATGTGACCATGTGGGCTTAGCCAACTCAAAGTCACTCACATGGATTGGTGCTTTGCTTTAGCTGTTACAATGTAATAAGGGTTAAACTTAGAGGCAGTTTCTGTAAGCAGGATAATAAAGATTAGGCTAGAAACAATACCAGAATGTTTCCTTCCTGCCTTCCTTACAGGATTAGCCCTGTAAAGTGGAACAAAAACAAATGGAGATTTCTTCCAACAATTGGTTCTCCGAACTGTTTAGAAAGTTAACAACTGGTTCTCCCGAATAGGTGCGAACTGGCTGAATCCCACCACTGATATGCACGCACGCACGCACACACACACACACAAATGCAAACAATCATACAGTTTGGTTTAATGTAGCTACATTCCAATTTTCATTAAATTTTCACATTATATCAGCTATAAAATTGTAATGATAACACATCTGTCTGCCTGGATATTTACAACTGATCTGGCCCATAAACAAATGCAGAGACCATGATTTAAAATAGCTTACCTGACTGATAATACCTGAATAAATATTTTAATAGCATCAATAATGTTAGACTACCTCAGGCAGTCCATCAAATACATGCTGAAAACATTAATGAATGGACTAGAGAATTTGGGGAATCTTTATCTTGCAGAAACATATAAAAAGTGCTTTGGAAAAGAGCATCTCTATTAAATGATTGGAAATGCTGCTTGAGGTATGTCTATCCGCCAGAATACAGCCTTCCCCATGCAAAGGTTAATCTGTAAAATCAGTTGGAAATCTGAGTATGCGAACTCTAACTTCAATATCTACCACAATATACAATTCCTAACATATTCATTACCACTTTTTTGATGCAGAATACATCTTGATATAATAGTCTAATCTCCTGAGTTTTTGAAGCACAAGAACAAATTGGAATATTTAATATTCCCATCTTAAACTGTTTCATTACAGCTTGTTGCACAGTCAGCCTGATGTTCAGACTGAATTTGGCATTTTGATCCACCTATCGAGTCCGTTTGAAGGATCTGACATAGGCAGGCGTTGTTTGATGGTGCTAAAGGTATTGTTGCAGGACGTAAGCTGTTCCAAATAAAGCTGACTTTTGCAATCGATTGATGGTGATTTTATCTATGCTAATGGTGTTTAAGTGGTTTTGGGATTGCACCAAGCTGCTTATTACTGTTGGTGCAACCTTTGCTTTCTTTTTCTCACAGTCTTTCTGTGAGAAGTTCTATTTCTATTTCTATTTTGGTATTTTCTCCAGTTCCTTCTCTTCTCTTCTGCTGTCTCCAGATACTGCCACATCCACTATCCAAACTTTTTTGTCTTTCTGGTTGTCACACAGTCAGCCAGATGTTCAGGTTGGACTTTTAACCACCCATTGAGTCCGTCCTAAGGACCTGGGATTCTAATTATTATTACCATTACTGAATTTCCATGCTAAAAGCAGTGTTTTATCAATATCAAAATACACACAACAATTATCATATAGGTTGTGAGGTTTATTTTTTGAGAAGGGTGGAGTTGGTTAAATTCAAACCTGTGCATCTTGCAAATTCTAAACAGCAGAACGAAACATTACAGGAAAATTGTTAAGAAGAGCTGTTTTATTGCATTGAAACTCATTCTTTAGATCACTCAGTTTTTTAACTTCAGCAGAAATAATCTTCAGTATATTGTAAGATGGAACTTCTAATACATATTACATTATTATGCAATGCAAAAGATTTTAGATTTTACAGACTCAACAAAAATCTGTTCTCCAAATAATACTGAATGTTTCTGATGTTTTTCCAAAACTACAGAATTTCAATACTTCCTAGACTGAATTTTTAGGACATTGACTCAGACATTCTTCACTGACGTTCTCTGAAGAAAATTCTCTGGAGTAAATTCTAGCTGGCATCCAGGATACTCTTAGTGTAGACTGCACCCCTCAGGGAGATATCTCTATTGCTAATCATTCCTATTTTCTCAAGGAACAAAATTGGGTTTGTTTAAATAAATAAATAAGTAAATAAATAAATAAATATATTATTTTTATTAAATTGGTGCAAGAGATAGATCGCATGGCAAATCTTGTAGTGCTATTGAGCCAAACAATGCTGAGGTGCACCTTTAGAACACACCCTCGTAGAAGAGCCAGTCCTGATAGGCAAGTCACAGAAGAGAACTAAATATAATGTGTTAGAGATGAAATGGCAACTGGTCCAGTGTTTTGACAAAAAAGCCAAAGTTCCACTCAAAGATAAAGTCAACATGCTTGCAAAGAACAGCAACCCATGTTGAAAGGTGTACAGCAAGACACTGGAAAAAAATAGAGAGTGAATATAAATAACACTAATGCTTATAATAAGGGATGCGGTGGCTCAGTGGCTAAGACGCTGAGCTTGTCGATCAGAAAGTTTGGCGGTTCGAATCCCTAGCATCGCATAACAGAGTGAGCTCCCGTTACTTGTCCCAGCTTCTGTCAACCTAGCAGTTTGAACACATGTAAAAATGCAATTAGAAAAATAGGAACTACCTTTGGTGGGAAGGTAACAGCGCTCCATGCATCTTCAGTGTTTAGTCATGCCGACCACATGACCACAGAGACGTCTTCAGACAGCACTGGTTCTTCGGCTTTGAAATGGAGATGAGCACTGCCCCCTAGAGTTGGGAACGACTAGCACATATGTGTGAGGAGAACCTTTACTTTTACCTTAATGCTTATAATATGGTTGAATGAAAGCTGTAGCTTGCAAATGTGGCTAGAGGCAAAAAGGAAGCTTGATGTTGCAAATACATGAATGCAATTGGTAGATGGAATGCCAAAAACATGAATGAAAGACAAGCTTGATTGAAGTAAACAGAAATGTTTGATTGCTCAAAATAAGCAGAACTTATCTAGATACAGCTTCAAGATAATTTTGAGTTGATTCTAATGCATATATTCTTTAATATCACTTCATTGCCTAGAAGCCAACTAATAATAACTTAGTAGGAGCTTTTGAATAGGTGGTCAGGGATATTAACTCATATTAAGGAATCATTATGTTGTGAAACAATTGCAAAATAATTATTTGAATTAGACTTATTTTTCTCCTGTAATGGGGTAGCCAGTTTTACTGGAATTTTTGGAAATTTATAGACCAGATATGATTTGTACAATGCTGTAATATTTACCTCTGCGAGCCACCAGAAACACTCTACTTTCATAGACAAAAATAAACTATTACTTTTGAGACCTTGGTGCTTTTTGAGGTTGGTTGGTTGCTTACTTGTAGATGTTAGTAACATTATCAGTGCTGATGAGTGTGGAGTTTGGTCTCTGTTTATGTACAGTGGCTTGTCCTTCCAATGTTGGTAGGGGTGTGGTTTTCTCCTTGATAGTTCCTTGTTTAGGTTATTGTTTTCCTGTTTGATTGTTTCTCTGGTGTTAATCTCTGCTTATCTGGAACGAAAGTGTTCTTGTCTTTTTTTTTCCTTCTTATTTTTTATTGCCCTTTGAATGATGTATAAATGTGTAAATGTGGTTTATCTCTATGTGCCTTGAATTACTGATTTGTCTGAATGTCAGGCTTCTAGGAATTCCTTAGCATTTTTGGATTTAGCTTAGTTTAGGATGCGAACAGTTCCTCATTGAAACTATGGCTGAGTTGTCCATTTATTGTGAGATTAAGGAGTTTTCATTGTGTCTTCTGACTGTTAGCACATATATTCTGTTCTATTGGAAGAAATAATTATACTATTCAGGCTGCTGGGTTGATCTGATGTTGGGGGTCTCCTTTCCTTAGAGTCATTTCTTTTGTGACTGCCACTCTTGTGGTGACAAAACCTGTCAGCATTGACCTGGATCCTTTTCAACTAACATCTTGAAACAAACTTTAGAATATTGTCCAATGTTAACCTCCTTACTTAACTAACTCAGGGCCATTTAATGTTCCTTTCCATAATGCTTTCCTGGTTCAAATGCTCTGCTTAACATCATGGAAATAGCTTGTTCTGTCTTATCTTGGGGGGAAATGAATTTTGTTGAGGGGCTAATAAGGCACTTTTATTTTTTACTTTCTCTTCTTCCTTGCCTATAACTCCATGCTCTATCACTAGAAAAAGACGAGTTATCTGTTAGTTCTCATAAACACCAAATATTTTAACTACAATTTGTACCTATGTCCTAGCCTTCTAAGCCTGAATGAGTTCAGCATCATTCTTGCATTTTAGCAATTTATCCCAAGTACTGCATTATTTTTCTATTAGACTGAAAGCTACTCAGGACATGAACTGAGTCTCTTATGGGCTGTGTAATGTGCTATGTATACTCAAGGCGTTCCATAAATAATTATGGAGCAGTTTGATTTCATTAATTCAAAACTGTCTAAATATAAATGTGTCTTGGATGGCTACATTTATGTTCCTACTTTATCTGAGCCTGGTCATTAAGTGCACTAAAAGGCATTTATTTAAAGATTACTGATTGGAGTGACTGGCAGCTCATCCTTGGATAGACACACATTATATACTATTCTTACGGGATTGAAACAAAAAAGATGAATCTTTGTACGATCAGATTAAACCACCACCACAACTGTTGTCCTTTGATTAAATCAAGCACAGAAGATTAGAATATTAAAACAACTATGGTGTGAAATTAAAATCTTTTCATTTATAAGGGAAAAGTGTTCCAGGCACACAGACAACTAGTTATGCAGGAGTGGAATAAATACAAACCAGAATGTTAGAAGGGCCCCTAGAGAGTCAATAATTCTGCAAATATAACTTATTCAGTGTATTCAGAAAAAACACCATATTTAACCAGTTTTCAGACATTCATTTGCATATCGTCCTTTATTAGGATTTTTCCCTGTCCCTTTTATTCTTCTTTGGATGTAGATCCAATATAATCCAACTGATTTTTTATGGTAGTGTGTGCGTATTAATAATTTAATTAAACAATTGGTACAGTGGTCCAATCAAGTATTATGAAAGGTTAGCAGCATTGGAGTCATCTAAACTTTGTGGGGTGGGGGTATTTTGTTCCAAAGGACAGGCAACATACTAGACAGGACACTTTTTATGCATCCCACTATTGTCATTTTTTTGTAAAAAGGATCTGAAGCACAGCCCATCAGATCTCATGGAATGGACCAAAATATTTGGAGACAGGAAGGCCTACAAACTGCCTGGCTAGGAAAGTGGTAATAGCACCTTGAATTGCACCTTGAAGCTTATAGAGAGCCAGTGCAGCTCATGCAGAAGTGATGCTACATAGTTGAACCATTAATGCCCTGAACTACTTGTGAAATGAATTCTGGACCATTGTGGCTTGCAGATGGTTTTCAAAGGAGTCCCCATGCCCAGTGTATTGCAATAGTTGAAGTGGGAGGTTTCAAGGTATGGGTGATCCTAAAATGCTCCCCATTTACAACCCCAGAAGCCCCAAAAGTGGACCTTCCCTACTGCAGAAACTGCTCTTGGTAATGAGGTTCCCCTGAGTTCCAGATTGTTCCCATCTGCTAGTATTTTAAAGGATATAGATTTTTTTTTGCCATCCTTGCCATTGTTACTGTTAATTTTTGTCTATCATATTTTCCTTGTTTTTATTGTTATCTTCCCAGAGCTGTTGAGAGTCATGTATCATCATCATAATCATCATCTCCAAATTTTATAAAATTAGCTATAGTTCTGCTATAATCAAATTGCTTTAAACTGCAAAAATTTTCTAGGATCTAAGTGGATTTAATATGAGTAGAATTGAGAATAGTATTTAGAAGAAATTTTACTTATATATAATCACTCTCTGATTATTAGTTCAATGGCAATAAACCTTGGGTTCTCTAAATAGTTTGTAAGTTTGCTCTCTTTGAATAAATTTAATGGGGAAAATTATAATGAGACTGCAGCTGAACTGTTTCCCTGGACTTCTAAGGAAAACATAGTAAAGAGCCAAGATTGAATCCTGATGAGTTATGTAGAAACATGTATTCAATATTCTTGATATATTACAAAAGTGACTTACCTTTTCCTTGTTCTGGGATATGTTTTTTATATCTCAGTAGCTTATTTTTAGAACTTCCAGATGTTCCACCATCCAAAACCCAGAAAGTCTGACCTTGCTTAGCTTTTCACTCAGCCAAGGTCAATGAAAGAAAGTTGCTCTGAATAGGTTGCTTTACTCTATCAATAAATGGTTCCATTGCTTCGTTATCTGAAGGCGAAGTCAGCTTATTAATATTTAAGATTCTTAGAGATGCAGAAATAGTGGTAGGCTGTACAGTTTAGATTATGGAATTCATTCAAAGAACTTCAGATTTGAATATCATATTTTGTTAACTTAAAAGTTAACAACAAAAAAAGCCCACTATATTGGAAAATTCAAATTTCAATCACGCTGCCAAGCTTGGAAAGTTTGCTTGAGAACACTTTAAATTGCTACTAAAAGATAGCCAAGGAAATCTAGGGAAAGCCAAATCCTATGAATTGACTAATGTGTTGCTGCAATTCTAGAGCTCCTCTTAGAAAACACATAATTAGAAAGAGAAATGCAAATATTATATGTGCATACTGAAGTTGTCATTAGCATATTTGGGAAGAAAACCAACATAAATTCTTTGTGTAACAAGGAATCTTTATGTAATATTAAATCCATTTTATGTACTTAGTATAAATTATGGATAATATCAGACCAGGTTATTGAGATTTGGTATATGCTGATTTTCACAAATACTACCAGAATAATATTAGTCCAACCTTTTTACAGTTTATGTTGAGATCTGCAGAGACCATTCTAAAGTGATACTCAACATCAAGTTCACTTTCCCTCAAAATTTCAATCTTCTCAATAGGATTGAATGACACTTGTGGAAAAGTGGAGGGCTATATCTCTACCTCTCTTATCAAAAACTTTGAGTACCTGTGCCTTCTGTGGCTACTTCTCTTTGATAGAAAATTCCCCTACATATTTGCACGCATATGCAGAAGACGGAGAGAGCCAGTGAAGCACTAGCACGGATTATATGGCAGTTATTAAAAGTACAGCGAGATAATCCTTGATTTACAACTAATTGTTTAGTGACTATTTAAAATTACAACATTGGAAAAAGTGACCCATTGACAAACCTGTCTCAGCTTGAACCTCTCATTAAGAAGGATTGTGAACTCCATTTCTTTGAGAAAGGTATAGTTTACTAGAAGTCAAGTTCAAAGCCAGAACTGAAGATTGTGTGCCAAAAGTCCCCAAGTGTAACTTTTCCTTCCCATCCCCGGCTTTCCGTATCCAATCAAATTCAAATAGGATATTTTCACTTCAGGTGTAGGTTTGGTATGGAGCTGCATTGTGTTCTCAGCTGTCTGACCTTGAAGCTTCTTCTGAAGAATGAGATGCAGTGAATTTTCATTTTCCCTGAAGCCTCCTCCATCACATCTAGCCTTCCCCCTTGGTTCATGGCTGTTGGAAGCAAAAGCGAACACATCAAGTGGCAGCTGACACTCATAACAGGTCCTTGCACTTATGATCATTGCATTAAAATTTGGACATTGGCAACCAGCATGTAATTACGATGTTGCATCATCCTGGGGTCATCTAGATTCCTTTCAGTCTGGTTTCAGGCCTGGGTACAGCACTGAAACTGCTTTGGTCGCACTGATTGATGATCTCTGGCAGGCCAGGGATAGAGGGCATTCCCCTATCCTGGTGCTTCTTGACCTCTCAGCGGCTTTTGATACCATCGATCATGGTATCCTTCTGCGACGTCTGGAGGAGGTGGGAGTGAGAGGCACCATTCTATGGTGGTTCTCCTCTTACCTCTCCAGTAGGTCACAGTCAGTGTGGTCGGGGGACAGAGGTCAACCTCCAGGCCCCTCAAATGTGGGGTGCTGCAGGGTTCAGTCCTGTCCCCCCTCCTATTCAACATCTACATGAAGCCACTGGGTGAGATCATACGACGGCATGGGATAAAGTACCATCAATATGCAGATGATACTCAATTGTATCTATCTGCCCCGTGCCAGCTCAGTGTAGCGGCGGATGTGATGTGCTGATGCCTGGAAACTGTCAGGATCTGGATGGGGATGAACAAATTGGTGCTCTATCCCGATAAGACCGAATGGCTTTGGATGTTGCCCCTGAGGGACAGTTCAGACAGTCCGTCCTTGATCTTGGGGGGTGAAAATTTATACCCCTCACAGAGGGCTCGCAATTTGGGGGTCCTCCTGGATTCGCAGCTGACACTTGAACACCATCTGTCGGCTGTGACCAGGGGGGCCTTTGCCCAGGTTCGCCTGGTACACCAATTGCGGCCCTACTTGGACAGGGGGGCACTTCAGATGGTCACTCAGGCCCTTGTCACCTCAAGGCTCAATTATTGCAATGCGCTCTACATGGGGCAACCCTTGAAAAGTGTTCGGAGACTACAGCCGCGTGAGCGATATTGGGTGTACCAAGATACACCCATATTACACCTGTCCTCCACGAGCTGCACTGGCTACCAATTGGTCTCCGGATGCAATTCAAGGTGTTGGTTATTACCTTTAAAGCCCTACATGGCTTAGGGCCAGCGTACCTTCGAGACCGCCTACTGCCATACACCTCCCAATGGCCGATAAGATACCACAGGGTGGGCCTCCTTCGGATACCGTCAGCCGGACAGCGTCGGCTGGCGGGCCCCCGGAGGAGAGCCTTCTCTGTGGCTGCTCCGACCCTGTGGAATCAGCTACCCCAAGAAGTCTGGACCTTACCCACTCTCATGGCCTTCAGGAAAGCCGTTAAAACCTGGCTGTTCTGGCAGGCCTGGGCTGTTGACCTTAGGGTTAAGGTCCAGCCCCGATTAGAACATAAGTGTGTTGTGAATTTTAAACTATTTTTTATTTATTTTGCTTTTCTTTTTTCTTCTTTCGTTGTAAGCCGCCTGGAATCCTCCGGGATTGGGCGGCCTATAAATTTAATAAATGAAATGAAACATGATTGCCATTTGAGACTTTCCTAAGTAAAGTCAATGGGGGAAGTCATATTCACGTAACATCCATGTGATTCACTTAACAACTGCAGCGATTCATTTAGCAACCATGGCAAGAAAGGTAGAAGCGTGTGCAACTCACTTAAAAACCTGTCTTGCTTAGCGATGGAAATTCTGGTCCCAACCTGTTTATACTGTGCCAAGAGAGAACATTATAAATGTATAACAATTGCTCTCTCATAAATCCAGAGAAGGACACCTACCAATAATTTATAAGGCTCATGCTAATAATACTAATTTAGCTGTCGATCAGTTCAGAATAATGGCTCACAATAAGCAATTGAAATACATAACCAATTGCTTGTGTATTAGAATAGGTTTAAATATACCTTAATGTATCAAGCATGGGTTTGTAAATTATGCTTCCTATTCTCGGCAAGCAGGAGTTCAGGCTTAATGTGGGGGAACAGCTAAATGTCTATTCCCTAGTGTGTGCATTTTTAAAAGTCCTTTCTAGGCTTTGAAAGATGACAATGCTATTTCTTTGGTTACACAAATCTGACATTTAATAAAGGATGGTGGCAAAAAAAGTCATTTTAGGTATTGGATGGTTTTATCATTGATATTTTGAATTACTGGATGGCATAATTAAGATGCCTCTGTATTGCAGCCTTTTCCAAACCAGCCAGACACCAACACCCTTGGGATAAATTATATATATTATATATAATTATATATCTTATATATTATAATTATATATTATATTATATTATATTATATTATATTATATTATATTATATTATATTATATTATATTATATTATATTATATTATATTATATTATATTATATTATATTATATTATATTATATTATATTATATTATATTATATTATATTATATTATATTATATTATATTATATTATATTATATTATAATATATTATATTATATTATATTATAATATAATATAATATAATATAATATAATATAATATAATATAATATAATATAATATAATATAATATAATATAATATAATATAATATAATATAATATAATATAATATAATATAATATAATATAATATAATATAATATAATATAATATAATATAATATAATATAATATAATATAATATAATATAATATAATATAATATAATATAATATAATATATAATATAATATATCTAGTTTCATATATATAGACAGAAAGCCATTATTTTTACTGTTGCCTTTGTTACATTTGTGTTGCATTTGTACTGATAAATAAATAGAGGGAGACTAGTATAGATCTATTTCAAGCTATTTAGCTCTCATCAGCTAGCCATACCCTTACTGGGATTCGAACCTGGGCTGTATTACATATTAGGCAGTTGTATTAGCCACTAAATCACAGGCTCTCCTCCTTTATCAGCTAACACAATACATACCTATTGCTTTACACACACACACACACACACACACACACACACACACACACACACACGTTCATAAATCTGTTTATTCCGATTTCTGCATTAATCTATGCATGGAATTTGACTAAAATATGCATTTTTTCATCACAAAATATATAATTTCAAAGTGACAACTGTTTTGGCCTTTACTTTCCACATCCTCTCTAGTTTTTCCTTCAGGCCCTGGTACTTTTCCAGCTTCTTATCCTCTTCCCGTTGCTGTCTATTGGCACTGCTACATCTGTCACTACTAATAATTTCTGATCTTTTTCTACTACTGTGATGTCTGCTTGATTGGCAAGAAGCTACCCCTCTGTCTGGATCTCCATGTCCCTCTGGGTCTTAGCCCTCTTCATGACTTCTGTGGAATCTCCCAATTGAACCTGAGCTGATACTCTGTGCAGATGTACACAATGCCTGTACATAATGCCAGCTATTTTATTCAACTGTTCAGTGTATGGTGTTCCAGGCTTACACCCTACTACTATATGTAGGACTTTCTCTGAGACCTCTCTGCATAGTCTGCGCCTGTGGCCTTATCTAATGTGATAGATCCCTGTTTCTATTTGAATGCTTAGAGGCTGTTCTTGTGCTGGTATGATCAATGCCTCAGGGCTGTCTTTTGGTCCAGTCCTTTCTAGCCACTGCTAGGATTTTGCCGTGTCAGGCACCTCAGCTCTCTGTCAATGGTATATTCCATGCAGGGTCTTGTCTTGCCAATGTCAGGCCCAAAAACCCAGGAAGAATACCCAGAGTTATTTGCCAAATGATTATTTATCAAAATTATTTATTTATCAAAATTTTGAAATTTCACATCTGCCTCATAGAGGACTCTGAGTGGTGCATAAATACAATATTAAAAATTGTATATAAAATTTAAAAAGATGCAAGGATGATTAAAATTCAGTTTTAAAAGTTGATTAAAACACAGGGGAGAGTGGGGGGCTAAGCCCTGAACAGGACAGTCATATTTTAAAGCCTTTCCGAAGGCCAAGAGAGTAGGAGTCCATCTCACCTTGGGAGGAACGGGAGAATGTTCCAGATGGTTCCAGGGAAGGCTCTCTTATTTGACACCCTCAATAACAATCCTTTAACTGATAGGGTCCACATACCTTCTGTGTGTAATGGGATAGGACGAGCCAATGTAATGGGCTGAAGACAGTTCCATAGGTAACCTGGCCACATTGGGCTTTAAATATGATAACCAACACTTTGAATTCCCTCACCCTTCCCCATAACATCACCAAACTGTGGTGGCACAGTGGCTAGAATGTAATGTTGCAGCCTAATTCTGCTGACAGCCAGCAGTTCGATTCTCACTGGATCAAGATTGACTCAGCCTTTATTTATTAAAATTTACTGGACCCTCATCTCATGGCTTGAGGGGGTTCTGATTAAAATGATATATACTGGGATTATTTTCTTCAGTAATTTCAAATTCAATTCAGGTACAAGATAGTTTGCAGCACAAAGCACAGTATGATTCAAAGTTGTAACTAAGCAATGTTGTTGTTCTAGCAATATACCCATCAACACTTGGAAAACGTGAAAATATGTCAGCAATCAAGAAACAGCATACTAGTTGCTCTAAGATTATTTGCAGCATTACAAAACCATAGCTATTAAATGCCAGCATTCCTATTAAGTTTTCAGACTACCATTATGTTTTACTTACGTCATCTATGCACTACTTCTAGTTCTCAGTCATTTATTTTTCAGCCAACTGCTCAAGTGACTCATCAATAGGAACATGGTAAAAAACCTCCTTTTCCTAAAAAAAAATACAAAACAACAGTTGTGCTGAAGAATGGAAGGCATCTGAGTATTACACAAGATCATTTTTCAGTAAATATGTTTACTTATATTTTCTCTGCTGTTATAGGAACTAAAAAAAATTGTTGTTTTTCATCTCAGCCCTTAATGCATCTTAACTGAAGTATTAGCCTTGTAATATATGAATATCAGAGACAACATATATATTTGACACATGTTTTGTTCCCTGCCAGATGGACAACTATCTCTTCAGAATCCATCTGGCATCTTAGAACCATGTGTAGGCTAAATAAAAGAGTAGAGATAGAACTCCCACCACACTATATATTTCCCAATCATGGAGACCATAATCCATTGGGCAATACTGGACTTCAAGATTTAATGACTGTAGTTTGGACAACAGATTTCCCGATGCTTTGCCAGCAACTGTGGCTGATATCTTCAGGGGCAAGGTGGCTTGCTATGCTCTAAAGATGCCAGCTACAGTAGCCAGTGAAATATCAGGAAATTTGTCATCTAGACCACGGTCACTGTGAGCTCCCGAGATCCCTTAGTAAGTGGAATACAGAAGAGAAATAAACTAGATGATATTTTTATTAATTAATTTATGAATAAAATAATTTGGTATGCACAATTAATAATAGATAATAAAAATAACTGTCATACGGTAGGTGCTGCGCTGATAGTTTTCTTGGCAAGAGCATGCACTGCAAGTGTTCCACAATCACAATCAATTGCATGATTAGATAAAATCTAGTATAAAATCTAGTATAAACTTAGGGACAGGATGCTTAATTCTTCAGTAAATAGAACATACCATTCAGCAAATTAAAATTAACAAGGTCTATCATGATAGTAAGGTCTGTGGGTTGCAGCTTCCATGCCTTTGGGGAGCCAACTAATTTGTATTCACTGTATTTATTCAGTCTGAACGGTATTTATTGCTGCCTGTCTCGTTTTCCAATTTAAGGAAGGTGCACTTAGGATAATAGAACTGCTCATCGTTGCAACTTTTTTTAAGCAAGGTCTTCATCCTGATTTTCAGAAGTATGTAGGTAGATATACGCTTCTTAGAATTGACATGGTTTTCTGGATTATGACTCAAGATTTCCCACCCAACCCCCATTATAATTATGTAACTGCTTACAAGGATTATTTTTTTTTAGAATATAGGCAATGGGTGGGTTTTTTTATAAATGAAGTGCATCTTTTGAAAAATAGAAACTGACAAGAAGCCATTGCCCATAATAGTGAGGATATCATAGTTATATGACATGGAGGACAGGTAAGGGTGCCCTAAGTTTTATGAACAATATTCTTTGTTTTTGCACACATATGTTACTGCACATAAGCTTTTGATCAAACGAAAGACAGTCAGCACTCTCTCATATTACGTATATTCTGTATGCTGAAAATCTGTAGGTGAAATCAAGTACAAGGGACCACAGTATATTTGCCTGAAATACTACATGAAATCATTTTCCCCCTATAAATGGTGAAATGAACTGAGCATTGAGCTATATCCATATATTTTTCTTGACAACAATACATTATAATAGTGATCCCAACCTTTTTGGCACCAGGAACCAAGAAATATTTTTCCATGGACTTGGGACTGGATGATTTGGGGATGATTCAAGCGCATTACATTTATTGTGCACTTTATTTCTATTCTTATTATATTGTAGTATATAATGAAATAATTCTACAACTCACCATAATGCAAAGTTAGTGGGAGTTCTGAGCTTGTTTTCTTGCAACCAGATGGCCCCATTTGGGGGTGTTGGGAGACAGTGATACCCAAAGTGTGTTGCTTAAGTCCAGTCAACTCCATAATTTTGTTTTGGTTGCTGTCACTGCAGAAAAACCTACTTCACAAAGATAAGATTTTGGAAATAGAAGCAGGCTTTTCAGTGCTTTTGTGGCAGTCTCAAGTTATTCTGCCGTGACTTTAACCCAAAAGTTTGGGGATTTGAAGTTGTCTCAAACATAGACATTTTAAGGCCATCATCAAACAGTTGATACTCTTCTTGCACAGACAAAGTCAATTCATTTAGCTTATTTACAAATGGGTTGCGGATCCTTTCTTTGGCTGTTTGGGAGACTTTCGTGCTTGGGAACTAATGTTCAAACTCTTTTGAAAACTGAGATAGGTGATCATGCACCAGGTGGGAAAAAGAGGCCCCTGGCTCGGTCTCTTTCCAAATCTTTGCTAATGTTTGAAACCTATCAACAATCCCAATGTTCATTCATTGGCCCCATAATTCCAATTTGGCCTTGAATGCAGCACTTTATCTGCTGACTTGAATACAGTTATCGTTCTCCTCTGAAGTGACAGATTGGGTTCATTAAGCACAAGTAAGCAAGCTTTGTTCTGTGTCACTGGAAGGTGCTGCCAGGAGTGACTCTTTTTCTAAAAGAAATCTCCGGAGCGGCTTTTGTAATTCAAAGCTTTGGCCAAATAATTAATTTGAGTTGTGGTGGCATAGTAGTTAGAGTGCAGTATTGCAGGCTATTTCTGCTGATTGCTGGCTGACTGCAATTTGGCAGTTCAAATCTCACCAGGTTGACTCCAGGTTGACTCTGCCTTCCATCTTTCTGAGGTTGGTAAAATGAAGACCCAAATTGTTGGGGGCAATATGCTGACTCTGTAAACCACTTAGAGAGGGTTATGGAGCACTCTAAAGCAGTATATAAGTCTAAGTACTATTGCTATTTAGAAAGCCCTCTCATTTCTGTGAGGGAAGATGTCATTGTGGCCTGCCAGCTTCCAGTGGAGCTGATGGCAGACTCAGATGATGAGGAGGTTGGTGAGGAACTTGGACCAGTTCTGGAGTCTGGGAAAGACTCTGATGGATGCTCTGTGTCAGACACAGAGATAGAGCCAGGGCTGTACAACATTTCCTAGCCAACAGAGAGGCACCTGTCTTTGGAGCTGATATGAGTGAGGAGGAAGAACAGCTGGGGCCTGTTCCAGATGCACATATGCGCAGAGCACTTAGAAGAGGTGAACAATGGAGGACAAGGAGTTGACTCTGGAAGCAAAGCAGATGCTGAATGCTTCCTCCCTGGATGAGGAATAAATAGAAAGAAAGGGGAGTGATTGTTGTAGGAGACAACAGTTCGTATTTCTGAAGATTTTGCTCATTGCGTTTTGTACCATAAAGACTGTTTGCCAGAACTTAACTTGCAGCCTTTCAGCTAGGAGCTCACAGCCTTGCAATTATCATGAGGAACTGATAAGGTCTGTTACTGCAATTAACTCCTTGAAGGACTATTGCCTGGACTTTTTGGTAGGTGAATGTAATTAATTCACAAGAGGTAAATAAAGAGGGGTTTTTTGTGACAAAGAGGCTGTTTCTTGCTTCTGCTAAGACTGGGTCAGAACAGACGTGTGCACTCTGCATGAACAAACATGAGTTAAGGCATATATTTTAATGTGGTTGATAATTTTAATCACATCCTGAAAAATTTGTTAAGTGCAGTGATGTTATTCAGCCAGCCAGCATTTCTCTATCGATGACACTGTGCAAAAGACTCATATTCAGAAGCGACCTCCTTGACCTGAGTAATGAAACCAGAAAGCTGTCCAGTCATGGCAGATGCTGTGTCCATGCATATACCACCACAAAATGACCAATCCAACAGTTCTTCAGCTATAGTATTGGTTGGCAACAAAAGTGCACATAACATAGCCTCATGCACAAATATCACACAAATATATCAAACAAAAACTAGCATTATTGCCTTGTTGTCAACAGCAGTAGACTCATCAACCTGGATTGCATACCACAGTGACTCATTAAATCCCCACTAACAATTGTGCCTCAATATCCTGCAATTTCATCAATTTGTCTAGTTACGGTACCAGCCGAAAGAGGAACATGGGCTACCTTTTGAACTGCAGCCATCCTAATTAGTTTATTGTCATGTGCTTGAGAAGATGGTAGAGTAATTTCAAAATGGTAGGTAGAACATTGATTAGAAAGGTGCCACAGGAATACATCATGTTGGTTTTTTATGATCCTCACTGACTCCCAGTTCATTTTTGGAACCAGTTAAGGATGCTAGTTTAACTTACAAAGCTCCTCCCAGTTTGGAAGCCCTTCCCAGTTTGGATCACAGTATCTGAAGTAACACCTCTTCCTATATGCTCCTATCCATACCTTAAGACAGGGGTGAGATCCTACCGGTTTAGCAACCGGTTCGCTGAGCTGCATGCACATCCGCAGTTTAGAGAAGGCTTACCTTCAAGATTACTGCTTGGGAAGGAAAACAGATGAGTTACGGCAATCCACTCTGTGACATGACTCAGCCAAGAAGATAAAGTAAGTAAGTAAGGGAAAGCGTGGGCAGGTGGGCCCACTTGCTAGTGGAGCGAACCGGTTTGCTCCCAGCTGATCTTTGGAACAACCGGTCCACCAGAACTTGTCCGAACCAGTAGAATCCCATCCCTGCCTTAAGATCATCTTCAGTAGACCTATATCTGGTGTCTTCCATGTGAAGACATGCCTGTGGCCTTCAAAACATTCTTTTTAGTATCTTCCTCCCAAAGTTGAAAGGTCATCTCAAGAATGTATGCTTAGTGCCATCTTTATTATCATTTAAAAGCATTATTTTCCCTGGGCTTTTAATAATAATACTGGTGTGATTTTCTTTGAAGACAACAATTAATTAGAAATGTCAGGTGATTGAGCCATCACTATTAAGGACCGTTTGTTTTAGGAGATTGAAAACGGTCTAGATATTATTATGTAGTGCATTAACAACCTTGGGAACCTAAGAGTTGATTTTGTTGCTAATTCCTGCCTGTTGTGACTAACCAGGCTAATAAGAACATTTGCTCAACAGGAGCAACCTATTGTTTGGCTGTGTTCTAGGAGGAAATAATATGTACTAGAGATACTGGATTTCATAACTAAAATATACAATGGCCAGAGGCAGATCGGGCTCCCTCTCAGTCAGTTTTTGCCTGGCTGTTTAGCAAGTAGAGATGGAGCGATATGATTGATGATGAGCTTTGTGAACTGTGCTTCACAGGCGTCCTGCCTGCCTTAGAGAATGGACATTTGCAGTCCAGCAATCATCGTCATCAGCCAAGATCAAGGGAAGAAAGACAGCTCTTTAGAACCAACACCCTTTAAATAATGCATGATTATGATTCACCCCGTCCTTCCTTTGGAGCGCATTGCACACGGACGTGTAACAAATGGGAAAAGATGAAAAGCCAAATAATACCGATGGAAATTGTTTCTCTGAAACAAAAAAAAGTGATAAGAGCTGAGCAATGGGAGGAATAAGAAAGCGTGTCAGAGGCATGAATCACTCAATGTGCCAAGGGCAGCGAGGGAGCGTTGCTGTTCAAGAACAGCCTGGAGAAACAGCACAAAATGTCAGAGACAGCAACGGACTTAAAAGTACAGTTAATCAAATAAGAAGCTGAGGTTTCGGATATGAAAGCTTTTCATTTGTCAAACATTTTTAATTCAGTTCAATGATGTGCTTCTTTAAGCACCTGCCTATAGTTGTGTTTCCCTCTCTCTCTCCCTGTGTGTCTTATTCACAATACAAAACATGATGCCTCAGATTTTGTAAGGTGGGACCTAGAACAGGATTAGAGATAAATACTTTCATCATTTGAATGATCTGCCTCCACATGTGGTAGCTTTCAATTACATTAGGTTTCAGGATCTATAATTCTATATACTTTTGTTATTTTATTTTATTTTGTGTTATATATATATTTTAATTTGATTTAATTTTTTATTTTACTTTATTTTTATTTTATTTTATTATTTTGTCCTGGTGACTGATCCAGATTGGATCCTGCAACAGTATCCTAGGAGATATATTCATCTTCATTTTTATTTTATTATTTTATTTTATTATTATTTTATTATTTTATTATTCTATTCTATTCTATTCTATTCTATTCTATTCTATTATTTTATTTTATTTTATTTTATTATTTTATTTTATTATTTTATTTTATTTTATTATTTTATTTTATTTTATTTTATTTTATTTTATTTTATTTTATTTTATATTTTATATTTTATATTTTATATTTTTTATTTTTTATTTTTTATTTTTTATTTTTTATTTTTTATTTTTTTATTTTATTTTATTTTATTTTATTTTATTTTATTTTATTTTATTTTATTTTATTTTATTTTATTTTATTTTATTTTATTTTATTTTATTTATGTGCTACAAATCTCCCCTACAAGATGACTGTGGGCAGTTATGACAATATTAGCTAGTTCCATTCCTGCCTTAGGCATTACAGCTAACCTGGGTGACCTTGGGTTAGTCATCTCTCTCAGCCCATCCCACCTGATAGGTTTGTTGTGGGGAAAATAGATGGAGGAAAGAACATTAGGTATTTTCACTGCTCTGAGTTATGTATAAAAATAATTTTAAAAAATTAAGGAATAAAATTTATGAGAATTAAAGTTAACATATGACAATCTGGATGATGACTCACTGCTGAAAAGTTTTCCTGTCTATAGCTTTGTCTTTGAGATGTAAAAACGTAGAGTGTTGTCCATGTGTGTGTGGGTGCCTCTGTGTCTCTCTGTGTGTACAATCGCAAAAGTCCAGCTTGCTTAAATTCAGTTGATTTTTATAAGCCTTTGGCAAGGCTGCCTATTGCTCTTTTCATTTTTGAATAAGGAATTGCCGTTGCTTAAGATCTTTGCCTCTTTGCAGCTGCTATTAGAAAACTGAGCAGGTTTTGCAGGTGCATTTTTTCAACCTCGGTGGGAAAAAAATCTCTCTTCTTTGTTTATAATCACCTGAGACTTATCCAGAGACTTATAACCTCATCTCTTAATAATCCTGCACCCTTTTGTCCCAGGTGATCAGCCTTACTTGTTTATAATTTCCTGGATCATTCCCCACATCTTTAGTAAAGATTTGGGTGAGATATTTGTTTCCTTATTGTTCCCAGATCACCATTCCTTCTCTAAAAAGCTTTTGGTAGTCACCTGGCACTGGAATGTGAATTATTTAGGCATAATAACCAGGGCTTCTCTTGGTTGTTTCTCAAAAATTGCTTTTGTCATTGTCAATTGTTAATTAAGTTGATGGTATATGGAATTTTGTAGGAATAAATATAAAGATGAATACAATGGTACAAATGCTGCATTTAGGCATGGGTAGTAATTTTGTTTTCTATGGGATTAAAGTTAAGATAAAGTCTAGTATAGGTTTTGAAACAAAAGGAAATTTCTCTCTCCTTTCCTTTTCTAGATTTGCAGTTTCACGCAGCTCAGGATTTCCAATTACATTCTGATCTTTTAAAGCTTGAGCTACTTGATCTGAGCACCTAACCTCTTGCAGCTGCAATTTATCTGCTTTTATACTCCCACTTTTTCCTATTACATGTCTGTCCTATTACAACCCCACTGCACATAATTACAATAAGCCTAGGGTTTTTTTTAGCTCATTCCAGACAAAATTTGATGACATATGTTCAGGGGTGGGTTCCTGCCAGTTCTAACCTCTTCTATAGAAGAGGTTCCACAAATCTATTATGCTGTTTAGAACCGGTTCCAGCTCCCCCCCCCTGCCTATCTGCACATCATCAAGATGAAGAGTGAGAGGAGGAATTCTGGGAGTTAAAGTCCACAAGTCTTAAAGCTGGGTTTTTTTCTAAAGGGTTAGGGGTGCAAGGGTCTTGGAGCTTGACAGCTTTAAGACTTGTGTGCTTCAAATGCCAGAGTTTCTGAGCCAACCATTTGGTTGCTAAGCAAGAGCATTGTTAAGTGAGTTTCACCACATTTTACAAGTTGGCCATGCCCACCCAGTCACATGACTGCCAAGCCACTCCCACTCGGTCACATGGCTAGCCAGCCACTCCCACCCAGTCACATGAGTGGCAAGCCACTCCCACAAAGCAGGCAACACCTGCAGAAGAGGTTCTAAAAAAAATTGAAACCCATCACTGCATATGGTGGTTGATTTGTATATCATCAACTATATGATATATATTTGATGATATACAAATCATCCAACGTATGTCATCAAATGTACATCATCCCTGACCAGAAGTATTGAATGGCAACTGTTTTTTTCTACTGATACTCAAAAATTAAATACTGTATGGACAGATTGAATTAGTGTAATGACTGCTAACCAGATGTATCAATTATTAATGGCAACAAATCACTATGCTGAATTATCAGTAAGGTAAGAAAATAAAGTCCAGCACTTTCCCCTTGATTAAAATGTATAAACTGTATAACGTAATATTCAGAAATGGCTACAGTACACTATCAAATTTTATCAAGACAACATGATTTATTTTAGTTCCATAGAAATGGCGATTTGGCCATGATTTATTTTAATATTTCTGTACAATACTATCAGTAACAACAAATCTGTACAATGCTACTACTGAGGTCATACATAGTCATTAGATTAAATACATTAGATTTAAACAAATGAAAACATAAAATTGGGCTTGTTACTTTCATCTGCTCACTGAAAGAAAAAGTTACCTTTAATATTGAACATGAAGATACCTTTAACATTAACATGACATTTTGATCAATGATTGACTTTTTAATCATATACTGTATGCTTTCTCATAAATGTGTGCTGACATATCAGGAAAATGGCAAATATGTTTGCCTTAAAAAAAATCAACCTGAAAAAATCTATTTAATCCAGGATTCTAAATCAAAAGCAACCACTGGTTTATGATAATGGAGCATATAGAGCTATAATTCATATTAATTTAAAATGTATTCCCTTCAATCAACCTGTAAATCATAAACAATCAAGGGATTTCATGAGGGAGGAAATTCTGCAATGATGCTTATCTACAAAATTATCTCTATAGTTCCAGTTGTGCAGATATTCAAGATAAGATACTTCCTTCTGGATAGCTTCTAATATTATTCATCAAAAGAATGAAGCAGCACAAAGCTTTCCTGACCTGCTCCTGAGTTGCCATAGGCAGAAGGATGGGAAATCATGCCTCACAGCTGCATCAAGGAATTCACTCAATAAAAACAAAAAACATCCTAGATGGCAAATTGCCCACTTTCGACCCAGAGTGGTAGTGATGAAAAATAACAAGACAGGACTCTTTTGAGGCCTTGTAATTGGAGTGAGTCCACTTGGATTTGAAATGTTTTGGTGGGATCGGCAGCCTGCTGCCTTCCTTGAATGTGGTAGCCATTTCTTAGGCTCCCTCTCCGAAATCGAACCCTGATTCCCCTTTATCCGTGGTCACCATGGTAGGCGCAGAAAGTACCATGGAAAGTTGATAGGGCAGACATTCAAATGCATCGTCACTGCCATGGGGGCATGCGATCGGCTCGAAATTTTCTAGAGTCTGAGATTATGTAGAGTCATCAAAGTGTCTGGAGCGAGCCTGGGTTGGTTTTGGTCTGATAAACGCACGAATCCCCATGCACTTGTTGGTATATATTTGCTCTAGAATTACCACCGTTATCTAAGTAATGGTGAGAGAGACTAAAGGAATCCTAACTGATTTAATGGCAACTTGGGAACAGGTCAGGAAAGCTTTGCAAGTTAACAAAGGCACTGTGTCACCATTTACTCTTTAACTATTACTGTGTAGTAAGAAAAAGGCAGGAGGAAGTGGTGCAAATGTAAATGAAAGAGACCAAAAGAAGATGACATCTTTTCTTGTAAAATTCCATATTTGAGCAAGGGTGATTGCACAATTAAAACATATTTGGAAGCACTCTTAATGTAAAATTCAGTAACCAGAACTGACATTAAATACAAAATTGATCCAAATATCTGAAAGTTTTTTTGGTGCAATCATACCAAAGTGAAAAGTTTTAATTCTTTAATTTGTCCAAATTGTATTTTTGTTGAAATAACTACAAGTAAGAAGTGAAACTGATGCAATTAAGCAGTGGTTTTCCAGTAGCTTCCACTGTTCCATAGGAAGTCCAAGGTTAATATGATCGATCATCTCTTGGAAAAGTCTAACAATGTGTAATATGGGAGGTACCAAAATCCAGATCAAGTAACTTGAAAACCCCATAATACCTTTGCTAGTTTCTCAGATTAAATAAATTGACTCATTCAGGCCACTGGGAATATTAACAGGAACTCAGCTTCAGTCAAATGTTTTTGGGTTTTTTTTGGCACACAGAAAACTGAATGTCTCATTTTATAAGTATTGTCAGACATTGGCCTGTATGTAATGAAAATACTATGCAGATGGATGAATAATAGAAAATAAACAAACTAAAACAAAGCACAGAACGATGATAACATTGCATCAGTTTTGTAGTAACTAAACTGAACATGTAGTGGTGATTTAAACAGACTCTGGCATGTTAAAAAGTGTAAATTATTTAAAAATAATAAAATAGGTAATTTTTTGAAAATGGATGATAAAAATTTAAGAGGAACAAAATATCCCAAAGGTGCTAACTGAACTTTCTGATTTTTCTTGGAAGACGTTCCACTTCTCATCCAAGAAGCTTCTTCAGCACTTTTTAATGGTTGAAAAGTGAAATGTCTTCCAAAAAAACCCAGAAACTCCAGTTGCCTCTTGAAAAAAAGCACCTTTGGGACAACCATGACCTGGATGACGGAGAATCTATATAAAGCACGGTTAGCTGGGGTAGGTGTGGTCTGCGTGTGACACATCCAGCCTGCAGGCCACCAGTTTGACAGGCTTGCCATAAAGGAACAAAATAGCATCCTCTTGGGCTAACATTAGGATACGTGACATATTAATGTAAAGATCATCCATTGTATAGCTTTTCTAGACTTTCATTCCAATATCAGACATGGACTATCAGCATTTCAGTCTGAATTAAAGACTTGGAGATTCTCCAGCCTCCATTAAACTAGATGGGGTAGGAAAGTGACTCAGGTGACTTTATACACCATTGTTTGTTGATATCAGGCTCTCTAGCAGTTAACTGCCTAAAACCAAAAGAAATTCTTTCTAAGCAAGATACTCAAAGGAATTGTCTTTAGCATGATCTATTTCAATGAAAGAGATGGAGTTACAAGCATACAACCACAAAGAAGAGAGAGTCAAACTATTCTCCACGGCACCTGAGGGTAGAACAAGAAGCAATGAGTGGAAACTAATCAAGGAGAGAAGCAACTTAGAACTGAGGAGACATTTCCTGACAGTTAGAACAATTAATCAGTGAAACAACTTGCCTCCAGAAGTTGTGATTGCCCCAACACTGGAAGTCTTTAAGAAGATGTTGTATAACCATTTGTCTGGAACAGTATAGGGTTTCCTGCCTAGGCAGGTGGTTGGACTAGAAGACCTCTAAGGTCCCTTCCAACTCTGCTATTGTATTGCATTATTTTACCAATGGAACTATTTCCCATTTAGCACCCATTTATTCCCTATCACAATCAGGTAGAGACTTTATTTTTCTTTCTAATCAGATTTCTATAAACCAGCAAGGAGGAATGTATTTTCAGTGGTGATGCAAAAACTTTCAGTTGGATCTTTACATAGATCTTTACAAGTATCCTAAATGCTTATCATTCTGGGTTTCATTACAGCTGACTTGAATAGAGTAGAACTAGAGCAAAAACGTACAGAAACACAAAGTATTGTGACATTTCAGCATTAGTAAAATTCAATTCACAGAAACCATTAAAACAGCTTTTAAGCTTCATTGATGACTCTGGCAGGGCAATTCCATGTGTGCTTGTTCTGAAAATTTTGTCATTGTTTTTTATTTCTCAGAAGTAATGTTTATAATTAGGTTGTATATTACTATAAATTATATCTTTATCCAGTTCTGATTCCATTAGTCTGATGGGTAGACAAGCCACATCTAATTATTACCTTTTCCGCAGTCAGATAATAACTCTATTATCCAGTTTTCAGCTGAAGTTTTTATATCACCACCACCACCACCACCACCACCACCACCACCACCACCACCACCACCACAAGCTCACATTCCTGGAGCTAAAAATTAAGAACATAACCCACTCTCTTCTTGTGTTATTGCCACAACTACCTTTGGGAGTCTAAGAAGCAGTGAAGAATGGCATAACACTATATGCATATCCATGTCTACTAAATCTAACACTTGGGTTCTTTGTTGAACTGAAAATCACAAAAAATTGCAGAAGATATTTTGGGAATCTGTATTGTTTTATCAATATCTTGAACATAATATGTAGATTACAGTTCAGGAACTGAGTGCAAATAGTGCATGATCCTCAATTTTCCTGTTAATGAGAGAGATATGTATAAGTGTTTAGGTACATATTAATGGTGAAAAATTGGAATGTGGCCTGTAATGATTGTGGACTGGAATTATCCAGACTTTACAGATTTAATTCAGAGTCTTCCAATTCCACTAAAACAAGCATTCTTTAGATTTTATGTGGGCCCATGACAACTAAGTTTTCTCTAGGTGGTTTTGAAGGAAGAGACAGTAGCTTTTCAGCAAGATCATTTTCCATGCATAAAGGTCAACAAAGATGGATGTCTAAAAAAATAAACTTTTGGATAGGCAGAGTTAGAGAAGCAAAAGTCTCAGTCACTCAGCACCTTCTGATATTTATAATAAGTGTCCTATATGTGTCAAAACTAAGAAGTGAGATGTGATTATCAACCATTCCAAGGTAGTAGCAATCTGATATGTTTTATCCGGTGTGCTGCAGTACTCCAATGATTAACTAGTACAGTAAAACCTAGATTTGATTTTGGACTAGAGAGCAAAATTAAGAGGCCAAATGATTTAATAAAAATGGAAAAATATAACTTGGTCCATGTTGAAAAAAAAATAAACCTTGCACCACAAGGTTCTTATTGGTCAAGTAAGTGACAAAAAAATGACAGCTGATTTGATCTAGTGGTTAATTCATCAGACTAGAAACCAGGAGACTGTGAAGTCTCGTGACCCGTCAAAACCGCGCTCGACTAAACCGTGCCCGATTAAACTGCGTCGCTGACGTCATCAACAGGGCGACAACAGCCAGGGCGGAGAAAGAAGGGCGCTTTAAATAGCGCTTTGAAAGCAAGCCGATTCAACTTAAGGTAAGGGTTAGGTTTAGGGTTAGGTTAAGGGTTAGGATTAGGTTTAGGGTTAGGTTAAGGGTTAGGATTAGGTTTAGGGTTAGGTTAAGGGTTAGGTTTAGGGTTAGGTTTAGGGTTAAGTTAAGGGTTAGGTTTAGGGTTAGGTTTAGGATTAGGTTTAGGGGGGTTAGGTTTAGGGGTTAATTTTAGGTTTAGGGTTTACAACGTGCTTCTGTCTCCGCGCTGTTGTGGCCCTGTTGATGACGTCAGTGACGCGGTTTAGTCGGGCACGGTTTAGTCGAGCACGGTTTTTTGGTGGGACCGTGAAGTCTAACCCCACTTAGATAAGGAGCCAGCTAGGTGACTTTGGGCCAGTAATTCACTCTCAGCCCTAGGAAGGAGGCAATGGCAAGTCACTTCAGAAAAAATCTTGGCAAGAAAACTTAAGGGATTAATCCAAGCAGTCAGCTGTAGTCAAAAACTGACTTGAAGGTGCATACAAACAGACATTCACAAGCAACAGATCAAGTGGGGTGGATTGTGGGGTAAGACTGATGTAGCTAACTGATATGATTATGTATGTCCAGTTGCAATGCAGATCAACTCTCTTCTCAGTGAAGATGTACACGAACTAATATTTGCCAACAAAACATAGCTTTTGTTGAAACTACCAAGCCATCTTATTTCTTCTGATATGACAGAAGCCAAATTAAAATGAGTTAATTAGCCAGGTTGATTCAACTTCAATTTGAAAATAATAGTGTTGATTTGTTACCTATTGAAGGGAACCATAAATGTGCAAATATTTGCATTATTTAATTGCCTGTAGGACAGATAACTTGGCCTGAATTTCATAGGGCCCATTCCCTGCCTTGTCTCTAAGGTATAAGCTAGCTGCTTGCTTAACCACTTTTATTTCTAGTGCACAGTATATAATATCTGATCTGTTAATCTGATCACACTACTTCAACTGTGCAAGGGAGTGTCTTTAATTGGCTCCGTTTTCTCTTTTCCTTGTTTCCTTTTGCCATCTCATGTTGCAAGAACCTCTGGAGAGGAAGATTGTGGAATTCACCATGAGCTTAATTTTTCATGAGCTTTAAAATCGTGGATATCTTATGGATTATAACAATAAAGACACCAAGGGATGTAAATTAAAAAGCAGTGCAAAACCACATTTTTTAAAATTAAAGAAATGTTTTTGTATACAGAAAAAGCACAAAAAAGAATAAAGAGAAAAAATATATATTATAATACCTTTTAGTATTTAATTAAACCTGATTTTCATTTATTAAAAATGTTCATAATTAGGTGGAAAACACATATCACCAATTCAAGTTTGTAAATCGATACCACTATTTTTCCATTAATTATTCCAGAAGAATAACTCTTTTTATCATGTTCTATAATTCTTCACACAATTATAAACTCTAAATTTTTGGTATAATATTCAAAACCACATGCCCACAAAACTGATGACTTAATTAACCTACTTTATGAGTTCAGATTGTGCATTGAATATAAATGGGATGGGTTTGTACAACACGATATGCCTAACGGAGAGTATTCAACATATTCAGAAATAGAATCACCATAGAATCACAGAAGAGTAAAGGACTTTAAAGATTTTCTGGAACAATTCCCTGCCAAGGGCAAGAATCCTCAGAGCACACTAAACAAATGGCCATCTAACCTTTGTTTGTAAACCACCAATGTTGGAGTAGCCATCACTCTAAAGGGCAGGCTTTTTCATTGCTTAATAGCTCTCACAGTCAAGAATTTCCTCCTTATTTGAGTTTGGATCTTTGTGAATTAAGCTTCCCAATTATGGTTCTTAGAATGCTGTCAGGCACTAAGAGAGGAAAAGATGTAGTTTTTTTTCTCTCCCTGTGATAGGTACCCAAGTATTGGAAGATTGCTGTTATGCCTTCTCTTTGCTATCTTTTCCTTAGGCTAAACAGAGTCAGCTCTTTTAATCATTCATAAGATTTAAGCCTCACACAGTCTTTGTTTTTCTTCTCTACATTCTTTCCAAGAGATCTACTTGCATTGTCTAATATATATCAAGATGCTACACACATACTCATGTCTGACATGTGTTTGTATCTGGCCCACATCTGCAGTGGGACCAAAATTGGACATGTTGGGACAGAGTGGACAGGGGAGTGCTTATAAGACTAAAACAGAAAAATGTAGACTAACTCTCTATTATTTAAAGTTTTGTCACATAACCGCGCCCCTCATTGATTTATTATTTGTAGGAAAATTACATGAACTAGGGAAGCAGAATAAATAAGAACAATTACAGTTGGCTTATTGTTCTGAAAAATGGAATGCATATGGACAGAAAAGGAAACTAATGGAGGAAATATCAAGCAAGAATAGGAATGGATTGAAAAAAAATCATATTTGCAAGACCATTATGATATAGCAATCCAGAAATCTCTCTTTTTCTCTCACCAATCAAAAAGAGAATAGGATTAGGACTGATCAACAGATCATATGGATTCCTAGGATTTGAGGATTGGTGGTAAATTGAACAATGAGTGAATACTCACTATCTCCCTTTTTTGGGGGGTGCAATAATATTTGACACATTATGCTCTTCAATAACAATATGTTGAAGGTGGAGTTGGATAGAGGCATTTGAATATGTGATTGGCACTGTACACTTATACACTTCCATTCAATCTCTAAACCACCATAAATCTACCCTTTTTGGCCTCGTCTGGACTCTATGATGCTGGAGCACAGTGATCTGATAACTAGAGTGCCAATAAAACTAAGGAAGGTAGTCATTAACAGTTTCTTTTCCTACCTTTCAAGCATGGGAGAAAGGAAGTGGGATTTCAAGTGTTAATTCTTTTAAATCTTTCAGCAGCAACACACATCTTAAAAAGAAATAGTCAGAAACAGAAATGCCTAAGCTACACATTTTAGATGTTATGCTTGAGATAAACTAAAATTCTTTGCTTTTTAACTGTCTGTCATTAAGTGGTGCTGATTTTTATCTGTGAATGGAACTGTTTTCTCTCTTGTTATATATGTAGACCAGGATGGAAACATCTGGTCATTATCTTGAATTCTGTATATATGTATTTTAAAAACTACTAGGTAGAAGTTCAAAAAGCTTAGGGGGGTGATGATAACGATAAAATCATATTACAAGAAAAGTAGGAAATAGACAATTGAGTTAAACCTGTGATATCAGAACTTTTATTTCCATATTCAAATTTCAGCCCAATTTGTACTTATTAAATGTTTGGAAAGATACTTTTCTTGATGGAGATAGCAAAATGAAAATTGTTGGTCCTCTTCCAGATGTTTTAGTTTCAAGTTCAACTATCATCATGACTTCACAACACATTGACTAGGCTAAGAAAAAAATGCAGGGCAATATTTATAATGAAGGTTAAGAAGAAACATAAATATTCTTGTGACCATTCACATGCATCCATCTCCAAGATTCATCTCCAAGCTTGACTCCAGCAACCATTGTCAAATGAGCCATGTAAATTTTAGAAAAAAAAATATAGAAAAATACCATATTAGATCTGAGTTGGAAATTAAAAGATACGGCTAAAAATGACTACAATAACCTGTACCCATTCACTATACCAGCTGAAGGCTCCTGTTTGATCTTATAACAGATATGGATAAACACTTATTAATCTGTATGGATGGTCCTCAACTTAGTTCAGAGTTATAACTGGCTGGGAAAAAGTGACTTACAACCTGCCCTTGAAGTTATGAGCATAGTTCTACCCTTGTGGTCTCATGATCGCAATTCAGGCACTTAAATAGATGACATACTTTACAAAAATAGTCAGTGGTAGAAAGAATACATTGGATTATCTTGTATAGTGCTGTTTCAGATGAATAAGTCACTTCTTGTCCTGTTGACATCCCTATGACAAGGACAAGATGTTAGCTTGCTAGAAGACTATTACTTTATTTAATATCACATGAGTTTGGGTCTACTCAGTGACATAAGTAATTACCAGAATAGTAACATAAGGTTCTTTGTTTACAAAAGACCACTTTCTTGATAGAAAGCACATAGAAAAGGTCATTCTTGCTAAAAGAAGAGTGGCAAGGTGAAACCGAATAAGAATTAGATTAACTGAGATGACACCTCAGATGGAAAAGTAGACAGGCATCATTACTAGGGATCAAACTGTAGAATGTTCTGTTGCAGAAGGTGGATGGAAAACAAGCACGAAAGCATATAACGATTAAAAAAGAAGTAGTAGTGAAATCAGAAATGTGTAAGAGACTCTTAATCTATTGTGACAGTCCAATCACTGGGCTGAGTCCAAAAGCATTAGGAGTATTGTTGCTGAGTCTGTTCTAAATGGAGCTGAATCCCATTGAAATACAATGGCATACTTTAGAGATATGACAAGGACTTCTTTTTATTAGCTTTGATCCTCCTGTATTATATATTTTTTATCGAAGAGAGCTTTAACCTTGAAGCCAACCTTTATATGCCTTTAAAGACAGTTCCTTTAATGTATGTATGTATGTATGTATGTATGTATGTATGTATGTATATATGTATGTATGTGTATGTGTATATATGTATGTGTGTGTGTGTGTGTGTGTGTATATATATATATATATATATATATATATATATATATATGTGTGTGTGTGTGTGTGTGTGTGTGTGTGTGTGTGTGTGTGTGTGTATAAAATATATATATATTTGTTTTCTAAGGTTTTCGCGGGTGTTAGTATGTAGGTCTTTGGTTATTCAGGTTTTCTCCCACGTAAAATTGGAGGTGTCTTGGCGACGTTTCGACGAAGTCTCATTCGTCATCTTCAGGCTCTTCTGACTACCAAACCAAATTAACCAACCTACTCCAAGACTCCACATACAAACCCCTAAACACGGACCCCACCACCTACCTGGAAAAAACCACTAGATCCAAAATAAAAACCTCCCCCATCAGCGAAGAGATCCAGCAAAGAATCATTCCCAGAGAGAAATCATCCAGATGCCCTAAGCTCTATGGTCTCCTCAAGATACACAAAGAAGGAACTCCACTTAGACCCATAGTCAGCTCCAAAGGCTCACCTCTACAAAATCTAGCCAAATGTCTCGCCAAACAACTACAGCCCTATGCAGATTCCATCACCTCACATGTAAAAAACTCTTTCCAGTTCATAGAGATCATAAAGAAACAAAACTTACAGCCCAGCGACCTACTCGTGAGCTTCGATGTCATATCCCTCTTCACCCAAGTGCCAATCAAAGAAGCCTTGACAGCTATCCAAAACAAATATAACCCCCCCAAACACATCCTTGATCTGACCAACCACTGCCTATCCAACACATACTTCATTTATAATGGACAAAAATACAAACAGATAGAAGGAGCACCCATGGGATCACCCCTCTCACCTGTCGTTGCCAACCTCTACATGGAAAACTTTGAAACCCAAGCTAGAAAAATCTGATCACAAACCCAAACTCTGGCTCAGATATGTAGACGACACTTTCATAATCTGGCCACATGGGAAAGAACAACTGGACAACTTCCTTACACACCTCAAAAGCCTACACCCCAAAATACAGTTCACCATGGAAACAGAAGTAAACAACCAACTTCCCTTCCTGGATGTCTTAGTCTACAGGAAATCCAATGGCTCCCTGGGACACACCATCTACCAGAAGAAAACACACACTAACCGCTATCTGCACGCACTCTCACATCACCACCCAGCCCAGATCAACTCCGTAGCCAAGACACTCATCTCCAGAACAAAACGCTTAGCTGATGAACAACACCTAAAAACCGAACTACACACTCTCACTAGCGTACTGATATCCAATGGATTCCAAAGAAATAAGATCACCAACCTAATCCAAAAAGAAACCCATATATATATATATATTTAAAGTCACAACCCCTGGTATGCCCAAATATGGGAGGAAGGTCACACTTCCCTTCTCTGTCCTTCGGCTCGTCACAAGAGACCATCCAGACAGAAACCCAATATTTTTTACTGTTGCCTTTTTGTTACATTTGTTATATTTGTGCCGATAAATAAATAAAGGGAGACTAGTATAGATCTGTTTCAAGCTATTTAGCTTTCATCAGCTAGCCATACTCTTTTTTCGATTCGATTCCCAGCAAGGGTATGGCTAGCTGATGAGAGCTAAATAGCTTGAAATAGATCTATACTAGTCTCCCTTTATTTATTTATCAGCACAAATATAACATATACATATACATATACATATACATATACATATACGTATACGTATACGTATACGTATACGTATACGTATACGTATACGTATACGTATACGTATACGTATACGTATACGTATACGTATATGTATATATATATACATACATAAATACATACATACATACATACACAAACATACATAAATATATATACACATATACACATATACACATATACACATATACACATATACACATATACACATATACACATATACACATATACACATATACACATATACACATATACACATATACACATATACACATATATACATATATACATATATACATATATACATATATACATATATACATATATACATATATACATATATACATATATACATATATACACATATATACATATATACATATATACATATATATATATATACATATACACACACACACACACACACACACACACACACACATATATATAAATTTAGTTCTTGTGTTTACTTCCTTAATCATTGGTTCTTAACTTTTCTGGATGTAGTCATTCAAGCTGTGTCTTTCTTCTACCACAGTCTGCTTTACTTGTAGGAGTTTGACACGCCTGGTCTATATGGTACAGTTGTGTTATCAGAATCTTAAAAGAACATGAAATGTCATGTGGCAATTAACAGTTAAGAATGGAATCCATTACCACATAAATTGAACTTCACTTTTGCAGTACATCTTTTCTTGGAATCACTAGGTCTACTTATCTGCTCTGAAGGAAGCTTAAATTTAGAAGAGATCACAGGATGGAAAACAGGGGAGTGTGCAGTTAACAAACACGTAGAAGTAGGTTGGCACTCCTTTTTTCTGAAATTCTTGATAATCTGGTAACCAATCAATAAATTCTGTTATTAATCATGTGTCTAACTTTCCTCTGTCCCAAAGGATTCTGGTCAGCTTAGAAACCAATTTAATAAAAATAAAATTAAATAAAAAATAAATATCATTCAGCCAATATAACAATTGCAAATTACATTGACTAGCTTCAAATCTGCTTAGATTTTTTTTTTAATGAGCAGCCAAAGTTGGGTAAATGCTGCTTTTCTTTTTCTCACAACTGAAAAAAAAGACTAAATCAACACATTTCATTCATTCTAACTAGGTAAATTCTCCACCTAGCATACTATATCTTGTGTAATCATGATTAAGTTTGGATTCATCCCATTAATACATTCCAGAAATCCTAAAAAGGAGGAATTTAGCAGCAACATTTTGTGGAAACAGGATGAATTAGTTGATCATTCACTTTTTATTTCAACAAATACATGTCATCCAAAAATAGCAATGCATGTAAATTACCCAGGCAAATGAAGTCATCTTTCAGATGAGAACATGTTGGCTAGGCATGTGTTTGTCAGTGCCAAGGCAGTGAAATAAATGAAACAGTGTCATTCTTTTTCTGTTGGGAAACAACATTTTTGCCAAGAGAAATACTGTAGTTTCCCTCCTAATTATAAATTATATTTTAAAAATAGGTTACTTTAATTCACATAACACTATTTGAGAACTTCAGTCATTTTCATGTTATTTGTATGGATGTAATCTGAGCTGTAATTCTATCCTTCCTTCCTTCCTTCCTTCCTTCCTTCCTTCCTTCCTTCCTTCCTTCCTTCCTCCCTCCCTCCCTCCCTCCCTCCCTCCCTCCCTCCCTCCCTCTCTTTCTTCTAGCAAATTTCTGTGTAATCTAAGGCCTACATCTAACTTTTGCTCACCAAAAGTTTTTTTTATTTGTGCTCTCCTCTTCATTTCCATTTAGGTGTCCCATGGATTCCTCACAAGAGTTCCAGAAGTCTCCAACCTTCTAGATCAGTGTTTTTCAACCTTTTTTGTGCAAAGGCACACTTTTTTTCATGAAAAAAATCACGCGGCACACCACCATTAGAAAATGTTAAAAAAAATTAACTCTGTGCCTATATTGACTATATATAAGGTGTTTTTCCCATGGCACACCTTACAACATGTCACGGCACACTAGTGTACCACGGCACAGTGGTTGAAAAACACTGTTCTAGATTACATTTGGAGGACATAAGAAAATGAAAATTTGATTTGTCAATACTATGTGTTCTGCTGGCAGATGAAGACAGCACGGCTACAGCTTATTTATTGGATTCATATATAACATCTCATATTGCTAGATTTACAGTCTGAATTGGTTGAACTTGTTACAATATATGGTATCAAATCCAGAAGGGCCTTGAGAAATAAATAAAGTATAATGCAATAGAAAAGTATGACAAATTTAACTTTCTCTCTCTTCCTCTCTTTAAGCCAATAACAAACATGTCAAAGTACAGTCAGATAAAATGGACACAAATACAGATCCAAGTCTAATTTTTTAAATCTGTCATGTAAGAATTTCTTTTCATGTACCAGAGACTTATTCAAAGAGCTTTTTCATAGTTGTTTAAATGTATTGTTGGAGATACTGGTGAAGTACAGAGATCTTAGAAATACTGTGGGTGCTGTTTTTCTTGTTATATAACACTGCAACTATCTGCCCCTACTTCCCATTCTGAAAAATGGGGGGAAAATGCCACAGAATCTCTCTCTCTTCCTCTCTCCCTTTCCCTCCCTCCCCCTCCCTCTCTCCCCCTTCTTCCCTCCCCCTCCCTCCCCCCTCTCTCCTTCCCCTCCCCCCCTCCCCTCTCCCTTTTCTTCTTCCTCTTCCCCTGTTGTGCAACATTGGAAGATATGGACTTAGCTCATACAATCACCAAATGTTGGACACATCTGAATGTATATCATCATCATCATCTTCTTCTTCTTCTTCTTCTTCTTCTTCTTCTTCTTCTTCTTCTTCTTCTTCTTCTTCTTCTTCTTCTTCTTCTTCTTCTTCTTCTTCTTCTAGAACAGCAGAAACACCCACCCTCTGCTCACATATATTGAACTGAAATTCTTTTCCCCTTGAAAGAAATTCTGTTTTTGTAAGAAATTTCAAAAAGAAATTATTTTTCACCAGAATGAATGATAACTGGTAGAGGAGATTATAAGGGACTCAGCCTTGTATTATACAGGTACAGAAAGGAGGTCTTTAGATTACTTGCAAAATGTTCTCTATCTTAGACAGCTTGCTTAAAATAGTTTAGAACATTCTTGGGCAAAACTGAAGTTGTGCTTGCAGATTACTGAACAAAATGTTGCAAAATTTACCATAAACAAGACTATTGCATGTAATGCAGGTACAATTAAGGCTGCAAATCTAGTTTACACCTTCATTACCTTACTAACAATCATCCTGGACAATTTCCCTCCAATCTCCAATCTTTTTTTTTTCTTGGGAAGTGAAAAAGAGGGCAGTTGGATTTTAGCCCCCCAAAACTCCTGAAGATAAAGTTCCATGTGGATTATTTAGACCAGTGGTTCCCAAACTTGGCAACTTTAAGACCTGTGGACTTCAACTCCCAGAATTCTCCAGCCAGCAGAAAATTCTGGAAGTTGAAGTCCACAAGTCTTAAAAGTTGCCAAGTTTGGGAACCACTGATTTAGACCATTTCTGTTGGGTTTTAAGCTAGAGTTCATATAGAGACAGTACTGGTTACACTTGACAATGATCTGTTGTGGAGCTTGGATTGGATAATGCAGCCACGAGGCCTTGTGGTGCAGTGATTAGAATGTAGTATTTTAGGCAAACTCTGCCCGGAATCTGGAGCTTAATCCTGGCTGCTCAAGGTTGACTCACCCTTCCATCCTTCTGAGGTCAATAAAATGAGAGCCCAGATTGTTGGTGGCAATATGCTGACATTGTAAACACATCTTGATTCCCAGGCTGTGAGATTGGAAACTCTAACCCAGGACCTGGAGGTTGTGCAGGCTGGATAGGAAAGGGTAGGTGAGAAAGGGCTGGGATGGAAAAGGGCTTCAACAGTTATGCCCTTCCCATATTCCCAAAATAACTTTGTGATACTACTTTGTGATACTACTCTAGTATTCAGGGCATTGCTACCCTAGTATACCCTAGTATACTATTCTAATGCATTCTATGTCACAGTCTTTGATGGATAATTTTTAAGAAGGAAGGACAATTTTACCAACAAATTAAATGCATATCTATGGGATCACTGCTTTTAGGGCTTATAGCGGCGGTCGTCATGCAACATCTAGAACATCTAGCACTTCCACAAATACAACCAAAAACATGGCTCAGATATGTAGATGACACCTTCACCATAATAAAGAAGAACCAATTAGAAAACTCCCACAGGAACATCAATAACACTTTTAAAGGAATCCAGTTTACCAAAAAGAAGAAAGCAACAACTCGCTACCCTCCCTGGATATCCTGATCAGCAGAGACCACAATGGCAAAGTAGAAATGCAAGTTTACAGAAACACATCCATAAATATCAATTAGCAGTCAGAAGACATGATGAAAATTCTTTAATTTCACATAATATAGACAGATTTAACTATAGTTACAATTGGAAAAATGTGACCATTCTAGACCAAGCCAAGTCCAAAAATGCCAGAGAATTTCTAGAAGCCTGGTACTCTGAAATCAGGCATCAATAAACACATAGACATTAACAACATCAGTAGATCATGCAAAAGGGAATATCACCCATCCCAAAAAGAAACAAAAAGACCCAAGCACATCTCTACCAGCAATCAGCACCTAGATCAGCATAGATTAATTCCAAGGTCAGACCAACAATCAAATAAACAATACCCCAATCAAGACACTGTCAAAGAAGCTAACAGCAAACAACCCTACCAAAGAATCTCTAAGACCATCTCCACCAACACTGACAGGCAAGTCACTAGAATATAAACTGATAGCAAACAGCACTGCTTACTAGCCCTGATGATGTTACCTAGTTTAGGTAATAAAATGTCTGCAAGAAAACAAGCAAGCTCAGACAGCACCAAGAACCCCTAAATTTTAAAGAGTTTTTAAGATGTTCCTGTTTCGTTGCAGATTCTGTACAGTCTACACATTGGAAAGCTCAAACTCAGTTCAAAAGAATATGATTCTAAGAATTCAGAATGTATTCCACAGAGTTATTTGTCCTTGTTAAATAAAGCCCATAAAACAGCACAAGCAAACAATGAAGATATAGCCTTATAGAAATGATGAATGAATAGCTTTTTAGAAGTAATAAATGCAGGGTGTTTGTCCGGGAGTAATTTAATTCTGCACTTAAAAAGATAGACAATCAAAGATCTTGTATTTTCTTTTCATTGTGCAATGTGGTATTATGCCAGTGTTAACAGACAAAAAGGAATGTAAGCCTGGAAGCAGAAAAGTCACAATTCAATTGTTTTGAAAAGAATGGAACATTGATTTATATTGCTCTTAAGTAAGACTAAATTTTCTTAAAACCCTAACTATTGGAAGAAAGATAAAACCCAAATGCATCACCCTATTATGGTTAAGTAATTTTCACCACCCTAAGATAGGATCTGAAAATATCTTGTTTCTTTAACTTTGCTCTAGGCTCACACTAAGAGGAAAATATCTATTAGGCCCTTCTGACACAGAAGTAGTAATAGGATAAAGTATAGTATAATTCCTTGTATTTTGGTCAAGATGAT
Organism: Thamnophis sirtalis; assembly: GCF_051295495.1. Lineage (NCBI taxonomy): Eukaryota > Metazoa > Chordata > Lepidosauria > Squamata > Natricidae > Thamnophis > Thamnophis sirtalis. The sequence continues at coordinate 98,273,834 of NW_028261383.1, forward strand.
ATGAGGCATCTCTCATATTTTATTTTTTAAGAAATTGATGTATATGTATATTCATTGAGAAATGTGACATGATTCCATCAGATCTGAATGATCACACAATTATTTCACGTGCAAAATCGTATTAATTAAAACCCCAGCTTGCATTGATTGGGTGTGGTTGGAGCTAGCTGTCAATATAGCATCACCTATGATTAAATATTGCTAGATCTGTCAATATTTGTTGCAATTTCTGTTTTACAGCCACCATTCTACAAAAGGTTAGTGAAGTTAACAGGCTCTTGAGAAAGCTCCTGTCCCAACGCCTTTAAGATACTAACACAAGACACTTCATTGTTTTCAAGGACCCTTCATTGTTTTATAGGACTACATTGTTCTCTGACACACACATAAAGCATGTAGCATTGATTAAATCAATCATGGGTTTGGTTTAATTTTCAATTTAAATGAAAGTTGTAGGAATGCTAGAGATAGGCTTATCTTGAATGATTTTTATTTTAAGATGGCAAGAAAAACAACCTAGGTGTATTACAATTCAAGCAGTGTTACAGCTTGGTACCTGAAATTCAATTCCATTTTGTTCAGCTTCATCATGTTGTTTGCCACAGTGATGAAAAGAAACTGGATGTGATTGATTAGGCTGAGCTAACTGGCTTGAGATGAGATAGAAACACTGGAGCAAACTGAGTCCTCGTTGAATACATGATGTCCAAGCCAGGCATAACACTGCTAATGTGGATTTTGTTTTTGTAAATTTGGAGTTGTGTGGAGTCTTAGATGCCTCAATAATTTGAATATTAAAAAAAAACATAATAGAATACCCTGTTTCCTGAAAATAAAAACTCCCTGGATAATAAGCCCAATCTGGTCTTTGAGTGCATATATATATATATAAAATAAATACTGTATATATATGAATGTGTTTTTGTCTATATGTATATGTTTGTGTGTTTATTGCATGGGTATGCACGCACACATATAGAGACAGAAACAGGCCTACACATAAACATCCATACATATAATATTGGTTATGAGTAGGTAATATTTGGCCCAAGCAATGCTTTTAAGTTTGGCGAGGTAATTTTTTCCCATTCTGCTTAAGGTATATTGCAGAAGTGGTATTCAGCAGGTTCTGACCAGTTCTGGCAAACTGGTTGTGGAAATTTTGAGTAGTTCAGACAAGCGGTAAATACAACCTCTGACTAGCCCCGCCCCATCTATTCCCTGCCTCCTAAGTCCCAGCTGATTGGGAGAGAATGGAGATTTTTGCAGTAACCTTCCCCTGGAGTGGGGAGGAAAAGGAGATTTTACAGTATCCTTCCCTTGCCATGCCCACCAAGCCACGCCCACCAAGCCATGCCCATAGAAACAGTAGTAAAAAAAATTTGAATCCCATCGCTGGTCTGTTGTGGTTCTACAGCAGATCAATGATGCTGGTGCTTTATATGGTACTTTTATAAGGATGTCACTGTCTACCACAGTAAACTTTTCTTAGGGCCAGTTGCATGGAATATTGGCAACCCTGCCTTCTTCAACTCTGCCTATTATAAAACAGAAGTGGATGACTTGAGGAATTAATGACTACGCCTAATTCCAAAGCAGCCTTCATAAGCCTTTCAACAAAATCAGCATCTGTTTCCTTCCATTTTGAGATGAGGGGCACACAGTATAGAATTTGTACAGCTTTAACCAGCTTTATACAATGTTCCTGAAAGGAAAGAAAAAGCTCTTTCCAAACCACAAGAAAAATCCTCAAAAAATCTAGCCCCAGCCGTCTCTGAAATTGTTCTATAGTCACCACTCTCCCCAAAAATATCATGTGTGCTCTTGGCATTCATTAATGCTATCCACCTGAGTCCAAGGAAGCACATGTCTGCATAATAGTAAATATGGGATGTTTTTATTTATATGTTTTATTTATTTAGTAAATTTCACCATTTACTAAATGACCACCCTTTTTTAAAAAAAGTGACTCTGAGCAGCATACAACCATTAAATAAAATGATAAAGAGATAAGAAATAATTATTAAAAACAATCATATTAAAAGTGCAATCATCCGATATGGGAATAGAATGCATCTCTTCATTTGTTTACACTCAAGATAAATATATGTAGACTTCCGGGGGGCGTGGCCTGTTGCCGAGGAGGGCTCCACCGAGCTCCTCAGAGATCTGGTCTGTATATCTAAATAAGATCATAGATAGCACCCCTTTTTGGCTAAGAAAGGGGCAGGGAGGATAGCCCCGTAGGTTAGGATCTAATCGTAAGCCACAGCCTTTTTTCTTTTTTGGCTGTGGAAAGAGATTAGATCCGGCCGAAGCGGAGCTCTTATCTCCAGCCATTTCTTCTCAGCTGCCTTTTTTTTTTGGCAGCCCCAGACAGGCTAGCCCCCCCCAGGACAAGACAAAGTTTTTTCAAGCTAGAATTGATACGGGCGGGTCCCACCCCTGTGAGATTTATGTTTTCAGTACTATCGTAAATACCAGCACCATTCGTCTTAGAGACTTCTTTGTCTAAATAGACCTCAAAATGGCGATTTCTCTCCGTGGATGATTGATGTACTTAGCCGGTGTTATCTTCCTGCAGACTGCTCCTTAACAAAATAAATTTTTCTTCTTTGGAAATAGAGGGGAGCGAAGCTCTGCTTACTTGCTTATTTATTATGCCACCCAAATCAAAGAAGCGTCTTGCTACAAAAGAATTTAAAGAATCTTCATTGGAAACACAGCCTTTGTCTCCTATGCCTTCTGCTGGGGAACTTTTAACACAGGAATATCTCCTTAAAATGCTTAACGCTTTTAAGAAAGAAATCAGGGAATTTGTATTGGAATTATATGATGATTTAAAATCTAAAGTTAATCAAATGAAGGCGAATACGTTTGCAGCTGTGTCTGCCCTGTCAGATTACTCTGCTGAAATAGAGAACAAATTGGAAAGTCTGGAGAAGGCTAACTTTAATTTGACTACCAATATTCAAATTTTACAACAGAAAATTAGAGACAATGAGAAACAGCTTATGATGATAAATTTTAATAGGAAGGCATCTGCTATAAGAGTCAGAGGATTCCGTGAAAAGGAGCAAGAGAATTTGAAACAGACCTTTGCTGAAGCCTTCAGCCATGCGCTGGGAAGCCCGGGACTTAACTTTGATTGGCAGATTCGGAAAATCTATCGCCAGAACTCATTGATAGCGGAACAGCGACAGCTCCCGAGGGACATAATTATACATTTCTCTACAAAAGAATCTAGAAATGCGATTGTGCAAAAGCTTCATAATAACAGTCTCCGAGTTGACGGCCAAGACCTGATTGTTTTTAAAGATATTCCTTCTCAGATGTTGAAAGCAAGAAGGGATTACGCCTTTTTAACTAAGGAGCTTAGGAGCCAACAGATTCGATACAGATGGGAGGCCCCTGCCGGTATCACGGTTACATTTGAGAATCAAAGATTTCGTCTTAACTCTGTTTCGGAGGCCCAAGATTTCTATTGTAGGATTCTGAAGGCGGGACTGACGCGTTTGGAAGAGTGGAGAGACAAGCGGAAGGAGAAGCCGAGCGGCTGGCCATGTGGTTGCAAGATGGAGGGGGTAGCCCCTCCTCCCTCGGAGAAGCAGAAAAACGGAGATCGAGAATTTAGACATTTCAAAATGCTTGAGGACTGAATGGGGGTTTGAGACCTCTCTCCGGTAGAAAAAGCGGACTAATTTTTATCAGAAGGGAAAGCTGGGTGAAACTACTTTGAGCTAGATTTTAAATTAATGTTAGCATAAATTTGATAGTGGTAAACATCAGATAAGCAAGGGATGAGGGTAAAATTTACGTTGTTTAAAGCTTATCAGAACAGAAAGCCGGTTGGGATTATCTTAAGATAAGTGTAAAAAGAATGCGGAATGATTTAGGGTGTTTAAACTTTGTTAGAAGGGACTACTTTAAAATAGAAGGATAACTGATTCTTGCTGAAAGTATTATTTGAATATGTGGAATGATCCATGTTATTTAATTTTTATATGAAGGGAAAGTTGGTTGAAATTGCTCTGAATTACATTTTAAACAAATGCTAGTATAAATTTGATAGTGGTAAATATCAGACAAGTAAGGGATGAGGGTAAAATGCATGTGGAATGAACTACGTTATTTGAGGTAAACATTAGACAAGCAAGGGATGAGGGTAAAACTTATGTTGTTTAAAGCTTATTAGAACAGAAAGTCGGTTGGGATTATTTTAAGATAATGTGTAAAAAGAATGCTGAATGATTTATGTTGTCTAAACTTTGTTAGAAGGGACTATTTTAAAATAGAAGGTTAACTGACTTTTGCTGAAAGTATTCGAATATGTGGAATGACCCATGCTATTTAACTTTTACTTGAAGGGAAAAATTTCAGACAAGTAAGGGAAAAGGGTAAAACGCATGTGGAATGAATTACGTTATTTAAATCCTATTAGAAGAGGAAGTTGGTTGGAATTATCTTAAGATAGAAATTGATTTCTGTGTAAAGTAATATTTGATTTACGCTGCTTAATTTTACTAAGAAGGGGAAGCTTGGCTAGATAATTTAGATTTACTGTTTGAAAAGGGGGTAAAGAAAGATCATTCATCCTGTGTAAAATTTTACCAGAAGGGAAAGTTTGATTATTTGTCTGTAAAGTTATATTTGAATATATGGCATGAACCACGTTGCTTAAATTTTATCGGAAGGGATCATAAGGTTTAGGAAGAGGAACGGGAGAACCCACAGAAGGTTGGGGTAAATAGCAAAGAAGTAAGAGACGAGAATAAAATATAGATAGAATGATTTATACTATTTAAACATAGATAAAGATGGGGGGCTGAGATCAACACAAAGAGTGGTTTCTTTTTTTTTTTCTTCCCCTTTTCTTCTTTCTTTTTTTCCCTTTTTTCTTTCTCTGTTTTTTCTCTGGTTTTTTTTTCTTTTGATATATTATTTTTTTATTTTTTATTTCATTTTTTTTAATCCATATGTACACAAGATATTTTAGACAGAAGGTAGCGCCAGGTGTGGGCCCTGGGAAGTCGAGAGGATTAGGGATGGGGATTTGTGGGGGGGTGGGGTGGGGGGGTGTTAATATAGCCTTAATAAGAACAAGAATGTATTTATATACGGGTTTTTTTTTTGTTTTTTTTTTTTTTTTAATTTCCTTTTTTTTTCCCTTGGTTCATTTTACCTTTATCAGATCAAACAATACTTGAATAAAGGCATACACCAAGGAGGGAGGTAGAGGGAAGGAAGAGGGAGGAGTAAGGAAGGAGTAAGGGGAATGTAAGGAGTAAGGGGAATGTAAGGAGGGTGTCTGGGGAGTAAGGGGAGAAGGAAGGTTTGAGGGGAAAGGGAAGTAGGAGGGGAGTGTTAGAGGGAGAAAGGAAAGTTGGAGGGGGTAGATGGGGTGTATGGAGGATGGAAGGGTTAGGTGGGGTTGTGAATGATGAGTTGTGTTTCCTTTTTATCTGTTCGTTTTATTCCCTTTTTCTTTTCTTTTCTTTTTTTTTCTTATAGTGAATACCCTGTATATAAATGATTGCAAATGGAATGTGAAAATTGAATAAAATATATTCAAAAAAAAAAAAAGATAAATATATGTAAAGATATGACAATTCTTTCAGAATCATCTCAGAGCTTAGCAGTGTTTGTCTCTAAATACCAGTTTAATTACTTTATTCCAATACAATTGGTCATCATTTTGCAATTTTAGAATTCAGTGGATTCTCCTGAGGTTATTTCTGAGTATATTTAGAATGAATCCCAAATGTGCTTTTTCAAGGGGCAACAGGACTTCCTTGTTTGCTTCTTATCCATGAAGCTTCTTCAGCTCTGATCTTTTTCAGTTGCTTCTTGAAAAAAACACTTTTGGGACAATTATGACCTGGATGACTGAGAATCTCCATAGACATTTGGAATGATTATAATTTGGATTGAAGAAATAAGGTCAGGCTCTTGAACAGAAATGTTTGATTTTATGTCCCATGAAATGAATAAATAGGTTAAAGTTGGAAGACAATATCTTTAATTTTTAATTTTGACTTACTATGCAGACTAGCAGAACTCTGAGTAACAGTGATGGATTAACTTTGGGGGGAAAATCACTCTATAAACTGTTAGGCATTTTGCTTAATCTTCTAGACAATCAATATGGGATTTTAATATGAGTTGATAATAAGAACTTGTTCATGAGATGTCATATATAATAAGATGCTACCACAATATGTTCACATGGATTTAAGAAGTATAACTATGACTGAATTCAGTAAAAAAAAAAAAAGAGAGAGAGAGAGATCTAAAGAACTGATGCAAAATATTGTTTGGTAGTAGGGCCCTGGTTTTGTTCTCCTGCCTACCAAGCAAAAGACATGGAAGGGAAATGCAATTCCCAACTTGGAGCCATAATTTTATGAAAATTACTGAGTGCCACCTAGTTGTTGCAGTCATTTCTTCTTCCTCAACTGGATGTTTTCTATTCAACCTTTCCTTGACACTTGACACTGTTTAACCAGAGTCATGTGGATTCTTTATTTGACTTATGATTATATAATTGTGATTATAATATATTTGCCTAGCTAGGAGGCTGCCTGAAAACTGGGTAAAGAGTGGTATGTTAACACATCGAGCCTATGTGTTTATTCAGTAGAAAAAGAAAAAAAATAGTTTTAACTTATGATTTCAGCTATAATACTTTTTTTCTTAATCACCTTTTTATTTTGTTGTTTACTGGCTGCATCTGAATATCATTTGTGCCTTTTTTTAAAAAGTAGAAGGTAATAAAAAGAGGAGAGGCAGCTCTCCCTCATGCAATTTTAATTGGTTAATCTCAAATAACCTTTTATCCTAAGGTAACACAGAAGAGATATGATCCCGGAAGGGTTAGGGTAGAAATAGAGATAGAAATTTAAGAATGATATACTTAAATATAATGGATGTTACTCAGTACTGAGAAGAACACTTCTGAATATTGGTCTGGCACTCTTTCTCCTGTTTTTTTTCTCACCCAAACAGATCTGTATATAGTGATACTGGTACCTATGCATAAACAATGGGAACTATCAGTTTTCACACCCCAGCATATCTCACATAGTGTTTATTTAGTCTAATTCTGGGGTGGTTTATTTGTTTGTTTTTAGGCTGCCTTTACTTATTCAGAAACCACAGCTGTGCCTGACAGATAACAGCTTACTATAAGTGATAAATCACCTTTTGTTTGATTTTTAGCAGGGGGAAAAAAAGAAAACAAAATGTGTACACATCCATTCTTTTTTAAAAGTCAAAGGAATCAGAAAATTAATTTATCATCTCCCTAATTTCCTCTTTCTTTAAATAGTTCTACACCACCAAGGATTCTATCTCTGAAGCTCTCGCAAAACAGTTTCAAATTAATCCAAGATTGATTATATTTCTGGTGACCTAAAAATAAGAGAATCAGTCAGAGATATCTGCAGACTGTGGTCAAAATAGGTTGGTGGTTGTGGCAGTACAATTGAAGCTCTGCCTTTGGGTTTTGTTTTTTTCAGATGTGTGGCATGTGCAACACACTTTAAAAACAGGTAGGGCTTCAGTCACATTCTCACAGCCACCATTTTAACATTGTTCAGCAGGCTGAACAAATACCAGGGGTATTTAATCTCTTTCCTTCCAGCTGACTGATGTCATCCAATGTCTTCCTCACTAAGCTAGCATCAAACATGGAATACCAAAAATTCCATCTCTACCAAGTCGCAAATAAATAAATAAAATAAACTGCTGGAACACCTGTTTTCTAATAAAGGCAGTCCTTGCCTTATGACCACATTTGGGACCAGAATTTATGTTGCTAAGGATGTGAATTGTTAAGTGAATCACACCCAAGTCTATAACCTTTCTTTTTGCTATGGTTGCTAAGTAAATCACTGCAGTTGTTAAATGAATAATAGCAATAGCAATATCACTTAGACTTATATACCGCTTCATAGTGCTTTACAGCCCTCTCTAAGTGATTTACAGAATCAGCATATTGGCCCCAACAATCTGGATCCTCATTTTACCAACCTCGGAAGGATGGAAGACTGAGTCAAACTTGAGCCGGTGAGGATCGAACTGCTGGCAGTCACCAGAATTAGCCTGCAATACTGCATTCTAACCACTGTGCCACCACAGCTTCATGTAGGTTGCCAAGTGTCCAAATTTTGATCACATGACCATGGGGATGCTATTACAATTATAAGTGAGAGGATTGGTTGTAAATGATTCTTTTCAGTGTTGTTGAAACTTCGAGCAGTCATTAAATTAATGCTCGTAACTCAAGGACTACCTGTACTGCATTTGTGTGCCTTTGTCTGGTGTTTTGCAAAGAAAAGAAAGAATAAAACAGAAGTTGCTAAGAGAAGAATCTATGAGAGAGAAGGTGAACTGTAAAAAGATAAATAGAAGCACGCATATCTTCCAAAGAGTTTCATCTACACCCACATATCCACCCACCCACTCACCCACACACATCCTCTCCCAATTTTTTTAAAAAAACCATGTGAGTTATAAAGGCAAAATCATTGCATGCCAACAGTTTTCAATCCATATTCCAATAATTGTAAGTATGGTTGATTTTGTTGCAGTGGCTGCACATTGACAAAATCAAGCTTCACAAACTGGACACATTAAACTAAAGTGGGGTGGACCATTTTTTTTTTGTTCGGCATGAAATACACTAATCCACTATGAACAATTCGGCTTGGTGTAGAAATAGTAGTAGAAGTAGCAATTTCTTCCATTGGATAATAATCTGACTAATTCTGAAGTAACTCAAGGCAAAATCAAGACTTTTCAAAACACATCAAAAACTGGACAGAAAGAAAGAAAAAGCCAATAATAAAATGTAACAGCAATTGGAATATTTTTAAAAAAATTAAAATATTACATTATCGAAACAAATCTATGAATTGCTCATGCCCAGCAGTTGCTGGAAAATTGTTTTTTGACGTTTCCCTAAACAATTGCATGACCTCTAACAGGTAGGTGTCACAGAGAATGTTGTACTGTGGGGGCCTCTGAACCTTGAAATGTCTTAGGAATCTGTAGGCCTTTAGAAACACACTGTCAACTTCTAAATGGATGGGCTTGTTGCAGCCATTTTCTCCATTTCACACTTTGGAGAGGGGGAAGGGAGCTCTGGAAGGTCAGACCGAACATCAACAGTTTACTAAGGGAACCAAGGTCATCTCAACAGGTGCTGACCAGAGACCAGAAGAGGTTATCAAGGATATGCCAGAACACCTAATTGAACAATGTGACCTGTGCAAAGAGGGAGGAAGCTGTCTAATCTTTAATTATATGGAAAATGTGGTAAATACTGGTTTTGCATTTCAACCATGCCAAAATGATGTACTCAATAAACTTCTTTGAGAAAGCTGAATGTCTCAGAGTTGCTAGATTGGGTTGGGTTCATGACTTGGAACCTTGACACACACAACTATGATTCAGGCTGCCTGAAGCCACTTTTTCAGTTTAAATGTTTTTGAGGTCAAAATGTTTCATACCTCTTTAGTGTCAGAAAATATTGAGACAATCTTGAATTTAAGGATTGGTATCCCTTTCACCCAAACTATCTCCCAAAAGATGCTAATTTGAAATTTGTGGACTAAATTTGTTGACTTTCTGTAGTTTGGGATTCAAATGTGACTAGGGATAATCTCCGAAAGGGTAATTGGCAAAGTTAAATGTGTGTCCAATCACACTTGGCCAATAAAGAATTCTATTCTATTCTATTCTAAATTAGAAAGCGTATTTTCTTCATTAGCAGTGATTGCTCTTGTGTGTAACCATTGTGCTTATCTTGCATCTGTCAGGAACTTTGCCTAGGTACCTTACAGATTAGGCCTCTTGTTAATCATTGCCTGTTCTCCTGCTCTTCCCATTGTTTTCCTCTGCTCTGATGTGCATTTCACACAAACATAGGCAGATCAAATGAGGATAATACTGCTTGTTGCCATGGTTATCAATAAACTTGTTTGTGACCTGAGAAGTTTGAGGAGTTTCTTGTTCTAGTTCATCCTGCAATTATCTTTTCTTAAAATGTGAGTAAATAGACTTTTTTGTGGCATGTCACCCACTCCATGCCCAATCTTGGATCATGAAAAGCTGATGACAGAAGATAATAGGGATATGAGCTATTTCTGAAGAGTCCTTCCATCTTCAAAAATATTTTATGTTAAGTCTTTATTTACTGTGGAATCCTTAGCGCTCTCTGAGCCTGGTTGTTTTCTTGCCAATGTTTTCTGATGATGTTATCTAGTTTGGGTAATGAAACATCGGCAAGAAAACAACCAAGCTCAGAAAGTACCAAGAACCCCTCATTTCAACTCTACAGTATAAATACTCTCTCTTAACTTTATTCACAGCTTACCTGTTTGAGTGATATTAATCTTTCTGTCCAGAAGGGACAGAATTCTCATAATCTAACTATTTTGTATTACAAATAAATGTAAGCTTTGATTCTGGACTGTAGGATTTAAATAGACGTTCAATCTGAGGAATAAATGAAAGAGGGAACATAGAAATATTCCATTAATAAGTTTCACTAAATCTCCATTACATTCAAATAAAATATTCTTCTCCATATTGTGTGATATTTCATTTGCATGTTTGCTTTTTTACTTAATTTGCTTAAATTCTGGTATTTCTCAAGGGTTTAAATGGTGTACCTATCTAATTTTACCTTTACCATTATCATGCAATAAGACAGAATGACTACCCCAACTAAGCTTTGTAGTATAATGGACTCTTAAGATTTCTTTGGGTGCAATCCAGTGTGTCAGTCACTCATTATATTGACATACTTGCTATTGAATGCTCCAGCCAGCTTGCCTATGAGTTGGTCTGAACTGTGAAAGGAAAATGATCTAGGGTTGACAGAGTAGCAGTGTTCCAATATCTAAGGGGCTCCCACAGAGTAGAGGAGGCCAACCTATACTCCGAAATACCTGAAGGCAGAACAGGAAGCAATGATTGGAAACTAATCAAGTAGCGATCCAAACTAGAAATAAGGAGAAATTTCCTGACAGAACAATTAATCAGTGGAATGGCTTGCCTTCAGATGTTGTGGGTTCTCCATCACTGGAGGTTTTTAAGAAAAGATTGGACAAGCACTTCTCTGAAATGATATAGAGTTTCCTTCTTGAGAAGGGGGCTGGACTAGAAGACCTCTAAGGTCCCTTCCAACTTTGTTACTCTATTAATTCTTCCTCACTATGTTCTATGAAGCCATCTGATTCTGTTCAGAGATGCCCCAGCAGAATTTTAATTTCTCTCTATTTTCTGAAAGAATTTCCAAGAGATTTCACCATTGCTTCTGGGATTGGGGATAGCTATGTAGGATTTTTTTTTTTTGAAAAGTTGATCAATGACAGAAAAACCTTCTCACTTACAAAGCTTCTTTTTCAGTTTTTGATGGACCCAATCAGAGACTAATCTTACACCTAAGTGGAATTCTTTAGAAATTGCAGAGGTTTGTTGCCTGAGGTCAATTTGTGTTTTTACAATAAAGTCAATTACAGCTGTTCTCTGGCCTGGAGTTTTTTCTCCTGGCCCCAGTAATGCTGGCAAGCAATTATATGCAGCTCACAGCAAAATATATCATGGGATGAGATATGAGACCAGCACTTTTATGTACAATTGTCTCTACTGCACTTCCCAATGCATCTTAATCTGTATGCTAAGACTTGATCTTCAAGCATGAATGGATAGCCCAATACTCTTTAAATCTTTTCCATACAGCCCAAATACATGAAAGGACTGGAACAAGAATTGAAATGAAAACCACAGCCTTGCACCTAGTGATGTGATTGAAGTTAAGTCTTTCTCCTACTTGACTTTGGTTTCCAAACTGTAAAATGGGAATATGAATGCTCTCACCCACATCAAAACATTTTTGTACCACCACAAGTACTGTGCTCTTTCCTGTAAGAGTGAACTTAGGTGACAAGTGCTGAGAAAAAACTTGTCAGCTGAGCTGTTCTGCCTCAAGGCAGTTTTGCTATTAAGAATGCCTGATAATAAACTTGATCTGAAAGAGATTCCTAAGTGTGGAGTTAACCGCATGCCCCGAGCAAGCCTACAATGCTCTTTTTCAGATCAAGTTTATTATCAGGCATTCTTAATAGAAAAACTTACAGTTCAGTGTTAAGATACTTCTAACTTTCCATAATCTGTCCCATCACGTGGTGTAAAAAGATGATGATTTCACTCCCATGTTGAGTGGAGATACAAACACTACTATTCAGGTTCACAAAGGCATTCAAACTGTGCAGCTATAAACCTTGCATGTGGGCTGAATGCCCCAGTGGCCAATCAGAAACAGAGATGTGATCATGGAACTACATTTCCCATAAGGCAGTCTCTGCCTACATTTCCCATGGGGTAGTTTCTTAAAGGAGACGGTTCTTAATTCCTATACCAGCTACATACTGCTGGGACAGCACATGGGCCACTGGGTGAAATACTTTGTTTATATTTTGCCTTGCTGGAGAAGTCAAAGTTAAGTAGGAAACTGTGGAACTAGAAAACAAGTTAAGACTAACAACAACAACAACAACAACAACAACAACAACAAACAGAAGCAGGAGGGAGGCTGAATCAAAGGATAAAGCTGAAAAGTTAAACATGCAGGATTATATCTGAACTTAAAAAGCTCTAGTACAGACAAGGCAAACCCGAATTAGAAATGTTCTGCAATGAACATGAAGACAGGAAGGTGACTATTATTCAAAGTGTTTTAAATATTGATAGGAAAAAAAACAAAGTTGAAAAAAATATGAATAATCATTGTGACTTTGTGTGGCCCAGAGTGAACAAACCTCTAGGATTGAAAACTTGCCAACATTTCAGACCAACTAAGTTAATTGGAGTCATGCTTGACTTTTTAATTATTCTTTTAATTTTTGTTCAAAAGCTGACATTACAAAAGTAGCCCTGCAAACAGGAAGTCTTTTTTCCTGAGCTAATTAGGTTTGTAAACGGTTAGTGTTGAATTTGCATCATTAAGGAAGTCATGAAACACCTTCAGTATGCATAAATAGCGGCATTGATTCCCCCCTCCTTTCTCTTGGCCAGTGAATGTGTGATACTAGAAATGGCTCCAAAATATAATTTAAATCACCAATTGTGGACCATTCCAGGCTATCATAAAATGGTTGTAAAAAAAAAACTTATTTTCAAAAGCCTTAGATAACAAAAGAAAGAAAGCCTCCATATTATCAGTGTTTAGCACAGACAAAGCAATTTTATTTCACAGCAGTCATAACAATTTGCCCTGTTGGAAGGAAGGTGGTTATCCATTTGATGCTGAAGCTGCTACTAGAAATACGGGGCTTGCTATTAAATTCTTCTTGTTGGAGATGTGAGATTATGATTCACAGATGGTAGAGATGTAAAAAGCACTTATAATGTTTGGAACATGATACAAAGAATTGACCTTATCCCTGGGCAACATTCTAAAGCAGGGACACCATTTACATTTTTAATAATGTTTGACCTGCATTTTCCTATCAGCAGCTACAGTGACCTGTTAATTCAGTTCATTCAGGCAGCTGACATTCCCTAAATTACCTTCCCATCTAATCCCTCCCTTCTTTTTAATCTTTCTTTATCTTCTTTTGCTATGGAAAAAGAAAAGAAATAGACTTCCCATTACCTCACAGAGGCCAAGGATTGTAGCAACAATACACTGTGAAATGATCTGTAAGGTTGCTGTTTTAATCCAGGTGGTTTTGGAAAATGCATCCAGTAGCTCTGTTCTGTGGGTTTCTTAGCTGACCTGCAGAAAGGGAGGGAGATAATCAGTTAGGAAAGAATGCAGCATGGATGGCATGAAAGTCATCTAAGGGCTTCATGCTGAGAATCTGCTTCAGGATAGAAGTAGGGAGCCCACTAAATGACACTGATGAAGGCTGGGCATTCTAGTGTTATGGGATCTTTCAATTTGTGCAAGGATTTTTCACTGGACCAAGTATCAGTTTTCTTTGGTTAGCCTTAAATTAAATTAAATTAATGTGGGGGTATTTGGAAGCCTGTGTTAAATCAAACAACTTCCTTTAAAGTTTGATTTTTCTGATCCTCTTATTACAAAATTGTGATCACGCAACTCACTCTTGGGAAATTAGAAACTAACTGTTGGAGAGACAGGACCAGTCCTTTTTTTTTTTTTAATAGCAGCAATCTTATTTTGAAACGCTCTGATAATGGAAGTTGAATTAGCAATTTAACATACAAAGTAGCTCAACTCTTTGCTTCTGACAGCCAGTTTCCCTTGCTCAGCATATACTTTGTGCTGTAGGGCCCAGGAATGATGGGAGACATTTTTACCAGATGCTATAATCCAGCAGAGTCTAGCAAGGACAGAAACCCTTGTGTTTCAGCATATGTGTTCCCATTGCCAAGATGCTGTGCCCAGAGCCTATCAGAAGTAATATTAGAGCAGAAACTATGCTATCTGGAAAGTTGAGTCAGGGAGTTGGGGGTGTCTATAATTGCTTATCTGGAGGACATTCAGTTGAAGAAAGCTACTGCAGGAGGAGGTTGCCTAGGACTGGGAATCATGAGCAAAATGATGACATCAAAATCAGGACAAATTCCTTGTGTGTCCAATCACACTTGGCCAATAAAGAATTCTATTCTATTCTATTCTATTCTATTCTATTCTATTCTATTCTATTCTATTCTATTCTATTCTATTCTATTCTATTCTATTCTATTCTACCTCCACATTGAATCCAGTAGTGTGATTAGTCCCCATTCTGGATACTTGAGAGACCGCCTTCTGCCAATTACCTCCCTACGACCTATACAATCTCATAGATTAGGCCTCCTCCGTATTCCATCGGCCAGCCAGTGTCGGCTGGCAACTACAAGGAGGAGGGCCTTTTCAGCAGTGGCCCCGACCCTTTGGAACGAGCTCCCCGTAGAGATTCGTACCCTCTCCACCGTCCAGGCCTTCCGCACAGCCTTGAAGAACTGGCTCGCCCGTCAGGCCTGGGGATAAGGATTGCTACCCCGCCCGAATGTTGTATGCATGTTGCTCATTATTTTATTATGTGTTGTTGTCTCAACGTTGTATCCCCCCTTCCCTGGTTTTCTGTGCGCCGCCCTGAGTCCCCTCAGGGAAAAGGGCGGCCTACAAATGCAAATAAACCTCTATAAACCTCTATAAACCATTCCCATTTGTTCCTCTTCTATAGTGTGTTGGCTTCCCTGGGGCAGACGTTGTGAAGAAGACAGCAGCTCAGGAAGAAAAAAAAAATCTAGATGTACCTAGGACAAAAATAATCAATGGTCTAGCTTTAAGCTAGGTAAATTCCCTTCTGACGCTGCCAAAAATCAATTACACTAACTCTGAAGGGTCATTCACAGCTTAATGCCTGCTTTTTTGGATGGACCTGAACTCAGCTGGCATCATTTCCCTGAAAATTCAATCCTGTGCTAACATTGCTTGTTGCCAGGTCTGTTGGGTCTTGAAAATTTGGAGCAAACTCTATGAAAAAGCTGGTAGAATTGGCACTTTTTAATTTTTATCTACCTGAGTAATATTATCCCATGGCACGATAAAGGCTGCCAAAGATATAACTCATTAAAAAAGACAACAGCAACAGACAGCCTACACCAAGTCTGTGAAGCATCCTGCAATTTTTTTTAAAAAAAATCTTTTTAAATTCTTCCCCCCATGTTCGTCATAGAAGGGAAAGTACAATGGAGCAGTTCCTTCACAACAATTTATCTATTCCTTTGAGACATTTCTGCACCCCTACAGAGTCTAGATAGAAAGGGATGTCCCTTTACAAATGAGCCTTAGCAACAGATGAGGCTGTAGCCTACACATCTAGTATGGTTTAAATTACAGATATATGACAGTTTGGGCATTTGAATTCACAGATTCACAGATGCTATGTGGGCAGCAACATTGTTATTGGCATCAACACTTCAGATAAACACAAAAAACAGGATATGTTGGTGCTTCTTCTGAGACTGAGAAGTGATTGTCTGGTGAAATTTGAAATCACTTTATATGGGCATTCCTTCTATGTAAGTGTTGGGCTACTTCCTTGCAGGACAAGCAATGTTACACAAATCAGACAATCAAAAGGATTTTGGCGGCATGTCTTCCTATTGACAAATGTTAAAAGGCACCATATGCTTATTGAAGGGCAGACATGGTGCTGCCACACTCAGAGCCTCGGTTACGCATGTCTCTCTTCAGGACTGACAAATAGTAAGCCAAAGAAAGAAGGCACAACATAAAGAAAAGAAAAGAACATTCAACTAGAACTATTTTGCACTGACCCAATTTACATACTGTTACTTTTTATTCATTCCTGGGTTGATAAATAGTATCAGGATCATACTGATGTTATCTAGGAAACCATTGCTACTAAGAGCTATCCATATTTTGTCATGGCCTTCTTCCTCCTCCGCGTCCTCTTTTATTACTGGGCAAAGAGCTTTCTTTCCTTCAGTCTTTGTTTTCCCTTCCTTCTCTCTCTTTGCATGATGAGATACTCCCTTTCTCCCTCCCCTCCCTCCCTCCCTTCCTTCTCCCCGCCCCCAACAGAACATGCTGGCTCACCCACTCACCCACCTCATCCTTTAGAACTCTTGTTGGAGATGTCCCTAGCCAAGCCTTGCTTTCCCACTCCAGTTGCTTGGAAAGCCCAGGTTCCCTCCCTCCTCCAGAAGCAATGGTCCTCAGCACCACAGGAGAAGCAGCACTGCTGAGCAAAAGAAGCTGTAGGACACCTTTTTGACTTGAGGCAAGTGATGATGCCACTTCACCAGGCTGTTTCTCCTCCTGAAGCAATTCCGTGATCCAGCCTTCACACACCTCCAGTGTACATCTTCCAGGACTTGGTCTGAATCACTTAGCGTAGAAAACAACTTTCATGGGCTGCAAGTCTATTTTAAGAGAACAATAATAACATTCCATTCTGATGCACATATCAAACAAGTTTCACAGGTCCTCAAATACTTCTGCGGTATGTTCTTACTTCACTCTAATTCAAAAAAGCTTCAACAGCTTCATTCTTTACATCCATTTTTCATTTGTTCTATTGTGAGTTAAATTTGTTTTCTAATGTGTTTTGTATGAGACTTGGGTTTTCTTTTCCTGCAATTATTCTGCTTGTCACTTTTATTTCTCCCCACCACCACCATGTCATTTCCACCCAAGATTAATACTTGTCATTATCCCCCAAATTTTTCTCCATTTCTTCTAGTTCCATAAGCTCACACTTATTTGTTGCTGTTTCACTTGGCTTGCTATTCATTTACTTCTCTTACATTTCAAGGCACACAATGCTCATTTTCCATGGTCCTCATCAGATGAAGCAGTTACAATTGCTCTCAATCTCCCAAAATGATGTTTGTTAATACCATATTTTATATTTTGGAATTAAGATAAATGGTAGACTAGCTTACAAGCCTCATCCAAACCCATGCCTCATTTCACCTTACTGTAATAAGGCAATGAGGCATGGGTATGAATAAGTCTGGTACCTTATTGTAATTAGGAAATTAATTATGAAAGAAGAAATGTAATTAATACTGGGCTCAACAGTAGTAACTGTCCTAATGGATAGTTACTTAAATATTTTTAAGTCAGCAGTGTGTGGTTGCTGCAAAAAAATCCAACACAGTCCTAGGATGCATTAACAGAGGCATAGAATCAAGATCATGGGAAGTGTTAATATCAGTTTATAATGCCTTGGCAATGCCACACTTTTGGCCGCCATGATATAAAAAAGATGTTGAGACTATAGAAAGAAATTAGAGAACAGCAACAAAGATGATTAGGTGACTGAAAGCTAAAATATATGAACAACATTTGCAGGAATTGGGTATGTCTAAGTTAATGAAAAGAAGGATTAGGTGTGACATGATAGCATGTCTGTTTCAATATCTAAGACGCTGCCCGCAAAGAAGAAGGGGGCAACCTATTTCCCAAGGCATCTGAAGGCAGGACAAGAATCAATGGATGGAAACTAATCAAGGAGAGAAGCAACTTAGAAAAGTGAAAATTTCCCGACAATTCGAACAATTAATCAGTGGAATGACTTGCCTTCAGAAATTGTGGATGCTCCAATATTGGAGGTTTTAAAGAAGAGATTGGACAGCCATTTTTGTCTGAAATGGTATAAGGCTTCCTGTTTGAGCAGGGGTTGGAATAGAAGACCTCTAAAGTCACTTCCAATTCTGTTATTCTTAAGTTTGGCACATTTTGGGCACTACATGCCACACTCTCAATCAAAATATGTGTTTTACTCTATACTTGCTCAAGCTATTGTAGGTAGGTCAAGATCGCGAATTACTATTTTGAAAACTAAAATGCTGTTGCTCACATCTGTGTGAGTGTGACAAATATGTGTAGTGTGAACTTTGCGTGTGAGAAATACGTGTAGTGCACAGATGCACACTCAGAACATGCATTTCTCATAGGGGAGAGGGAAAAGAGATAATACAGTATAGAAGATCAACCATTCCTTCCCTCTTTGAGAAAATCATTCTTTCACCTCTTGGCACTTCTTTGAGTGATGTTTGTCCAGCAGAGAGGTCAAGCTAACTTTACTGAATATCAAAGTTATTTATCCTTTGGTGTTATAAACTACTCATAAACTACTCAGTTATAAAGTCTTTTTTAGATTAAGTTCATCTTTTGGTACTAATTCTTGCTTTTAATTAGCTTTTATATAAATGTTGATTGTTTATGGAGTTCTGATCTGTTCTATGATCGAGGACATAGTGGACTAGATAAAATGATCATCCTGTTGAGAGTTGTGTATATATGCAATTGTCCTTGGAATTTTAAAATGCATTTTACATATTCTGCTACACAGATCCTGAATATATTTTAATCCTTGGACATTTGCTTTTAACTTTTAATAAAGTTTCTTTTGTTTTACATTTGTGAAATTAAATAATAAGTTGGGCATTGTTATACCTGTTATTATTGACAACCTATTTTTCTGCTCTATATGAGGACTCAGGTGAGCTAAGTAAAATGGATGTACTAAATTAAGAATTAAAAATTAATAGAGCACAAATTAAAGTTAAAGCTAAACTTAATCAACTATTAAAGATTCATCTTTGATATATTTCTAAAGGAGACAGTCAGGGCTATTTCCAACATATCGTAGCTATTCAAGATGATTGCACTCTGATTATAGTTTATAATTAGTCTGACACACAGCAAACCCTGGCTACCCCACAAATTAAATCAAGAGGTACATGTCTTTCAGTTCATTGCAACTTGCTGCGTTAAGGGGGACAGTTATTTATTGCTTCCAAAAATGTTGTTTCCTTGCCATTATCTAAACATACATTAATCATTCAATGTGAAATAAACACTTCCTTTTAAGAACAACAGTTAGCAGGGCAGAAAACTGTAAACATGTAATTTCACCAAATTGTCAGCTTATTGTGAGAGAGTTAAAGCAGTGTCATAAAAACATAATTGGGTGTTTATGGAAATGCCCATATGCAGTGCAATGCAATGGGGCACAGGTGTGAAAACATATTGATAACACATCTGCATCTATATTTTAACAGAATAATCCCTAAGTATCTTCCTTACTCTGCTGAAACAGCGAGACCTGGCGATGTCACCCAGTGACATTAGAGGACAACCAATGGTTTCTTGTGCCGAATTTATATTTATACAAATAACGGAATAACAGAATTGGAAGGGACCTTGGAGGTGATTGTAATATTCTTATTTTTAAAAGGAGGAAATATTGTACAATGTCGATGTAAAATAAATTTATAGACTAAAATCAAAATGGAAGGAAATTCCAGTACTTTGCTACCAGAACAATAGTACATACCAGCTTGTCATATATTGCAATTCTTCATGTTAAATAGAGAAGCATAACCTAAAGCCACTCTTTGGTGGAGCCTATGGAAGCTTTAGGAGTTATCCTCAGACTTCCTACAAGACTGTAATTTTTAATGGATAAAAGAGAAAAAAATGTGAAAATGGATTAAACAAAATTCAAAATAAAATTTGATTTCTATGTTTTAGAAATTGAATGATGATTTTCAATCTACATGGAAACTAGCAGTGGCAACTTAACTCATGTACTTGGGTTTCTCTCTAGATCTTATGCTCAATCTGGAATGGCATTATAAAGCATTCATTAAACAGTGTACAGCAGAACACAGATCACACTTAGATCTAGCCAGAACTCCAACCTTCATTGGCAGGGAAAATCCAATCCAGCAATTTTCTTGGCATGCCTAACTAAACTTGAAGTCCCTAAGCATCAAAGAGCCTTCACTCTTATGTTATGCTCTCCCTCCAGGAAAATTAACCCAGAAAGACAGAGCCCCTATCACTTTGGAGACATGAAAAGAACACAACATGTGATTCTCTAAGGCCTGTACTAAAGAGACATCCATACTAGTTTCATCTCACCATTTCTGCACAAATACCCAGAGAGCAATTTTATATCTCTAATGCAGTGATGGGGTGCCAATTTTTTTTATTACCGGTTCAGAAGTGCTCCTGTGTTTGTTTGCATGTGCGCACAATGGGTGGGTGGGTGGAGCCTCCCACCGCTGCTACTACCGGTTCTCCCGATCCGGGCTGAACTAGGAGCAACCCACCTCTGCTCTAATGCTGCTTCCAGATACTAACCCTGCCACAACATACAGTGTTGCTAGGTTCTACACCACCAGTGTCAAACTCGTGGCATCACATTGCCATCACGTGATATATTGGGACTTTCCCCCCTTTGTGGACCTGAGGTGGGCATGGCCTGCGTGTGACTCATTTGGCTCACGGCCGCCAGTTTGACGCTCCTGTTCTACACAGTAGTGCTTAAAATTTGTCAGAGGATGGCCTGTGACACAAACTATACTTAATGAGCACCTGGTTCATCATATTAGACTGCTTGGTAATTTGATATAAACCTTTTATATTTCCCTATATCACCTCCTGAGTCCTGATCCTACCCATTCTTTTAGGTCTGTATAGACTTTTCTGTTTTATTATCTTTTGACTTTTCATTTTTTTTAAAAGATTCTGATGTACTTTATAATGGGCTCTACCTCACCTTCCTTATGCAGCTCTCTGGTCATAATAAAGATTTTATTTGATATGTTTAGTGAGGCAGTTTCCCACATATTCCCTGTCCTGAAGAATGACTTTGACTTGAGTCTTAGGAGATTTCCAGATAATAGTTGAATCCAAGCAGACATTCAATCAAGGAAAGAAAAACTGAGTAATATCCTTCAGTGAGTACATTATGCATTTGAAACCAACAAAATAAAATAACAACAATTCAATTGATTTGTAGTTTCTGAACTACACAAAAACTGGTCTTATCTAATCTTTTAGTTTACTGATGGTGTAAGCCATTTGGCTTAGGAAGAAGCTACCATTGAATGTCAAGGGAAGTACTATGATATTTATATTTATACCCGAAGAACAAGATTTGCTTGAAATTTTAAGCATCTGTGTCATGTGCTAATTTTGTACCAGGTGAGTATTTTGCTCCATGACCTTACTGAAACTTAGTCAAGGGAATGACCTCAAGGAGTGTCAAGAAAAGTCATCAGATTGCTGAATCTAAAGGAGTTTGAAAAATTGCTTTATGTCTTCCTGGACTATGGAACTGCAAATGTGTAAAGAATGTTTATTATTAGAAACATATTAAAAGCAAAGCAAACATGTGAAGAAAAAGAACTGTATGAAGATATAGCACTTCTTTGTCAATCATTGTTTAGGCAAGTGATGTGTCTTAATTACTAGGATTACATTTACCTGATACATTTGTAGAGTGGTCCACCATTATGGAAGTGTATAAACATTCAAGATCAATGAGAAAAGACTTGGCCTTAAGTCTCTGAATATTCCTTGGCTAGAATTTCTAAGAAATCAAGCACATTTACTTCTCACCATATAAAGGCTACAATCCATTATATGGATATTGGATATTTTTCTGTGTAAAGTATTATAATTTATGCCAAACCAAATCTACACAACTATTTTGGAATTCTATGTTTACAAGCAGAAAATACCAACACCTTAACATCAATGGAGTGAAAATGGAAATTGAACTTGCTACAAAGAAGAAAAAATGTTTATTAGCCATGGTGGGAATGAGCAATGGTGCACAGTGGTTAGAATGCAGTATTGTATTCTAATCCTGCTGAGTGCCAGCAATTCAATCCTAATTGATTCAAGGTTGACTCAGTCTCCCATCCTTCCAAGGTTGGTAAAATGAGGACCCACATTGTTGCGGGCAAGATGCTTACTCTGTAAACTGCCTAGGGAGGGCTGCAATGAGGGTTGCAGGTGGTACACTCTAGTGTGGGCGTACCGGTGCCTGCCAGGAGCACCGGGTACCGTTCCGGTATGGTGCTCCGAAGGGCCCACCCACCCGCCCGAGCTCCTTACCTATATTTGAGCTCTTCAGCACTTCCGTGCACACGCACAGAGCGTACGGCTCCAGTGCAATGCTCCGCTGAGAAGCTGGAGCATCGTGGAGGCATCATGGAGGTAAGGATGCATACGCATGTGTGCGCATGTGCTGCACGCATGCATGTGGGGGACGCCAGACCCTGTTGCATCGTACTGGTTGCAACGGGATCTGAAACCCACAACTGAAGGGCTGTAAAGCACTATGAAGCAGTATATAAGTCTAGGTGCTATTCTTATTCCTATTATGAATAAGGACAAAGCCACATCTATATGATTGTGGCTCTGTTTTTCCCTTAAATGTAACTGGACATCAACCAAATAATTTCCAAATTCTAAGCACATTCAACTCTGCACAGAATCTTCATTCAGGCTCAGTTCACAAAGGGCAGAAATGAATAAACCAGGATGTTTTCAACAAGGCTGGCGTGTGAGTCTCTACATTGTTTTTGGCCTTTGATATATGACTAAATGTTTAAATAAGTCTACAGTTGTGCAGAGAGGTTTTGATATCCACAATAGCAATAGCATTATTGTTTCTTTAGTCCAAAAATTCACAGAGAATAAATATATATGAAGGAAACTATGATTTCAACAAAGGCCAAAAGATGAATCAAAATGGAAGCCATACTTTTATATAAAATTAAACCATCTACAGCATTCAAAAGCTTTCCGCAACTGGGGAATTCTTGGTGCTCTTGAACTTGGTTGTTTGCTTGCAGACATTTCATTAAGCCGAGGTGGCGCAGTGGTTAGGTTGCAGTATTGCAGGCCACTTCAGCTGACTGTTATCTGCAGTTCAGCAGTTCAAATCTCACCGGCTCAAGGTTGACTCAGCCTTCCATCCTTCCGAGGTGGGTGAAATGAGGACACAAACTGTGGGGGCAAAATGCTGATTCTGTAAACCGCTTAGAGAGGGCTGAAAGCCCTATGAAGCGGTATATAAGTCTAACTGCTATTGCTATTGCTATTAACTAACTAGGTAACATCTTCCGTGAAGTTAGTGCCAATCTCAAAAGCTACAACCAGCCTGGCTAAAATTACATGAACCAGAAATTCAGCAAGTTTGAATTAATAAAATTCAACAGGTTTGCTGATCTTCAAGTTGATGAAGGTTGATATAGGTATATTAATACTATAAAAATTATATTAGAGGTCTTGAAATGTTTTAATACTACAATACACGGTGCTTTAGTCATTTCTGATGCTTTGATTTACATATTTTCTATACCCTTTCATAATGTATACACCTTAAAATACTTTTTACTATAGAATGTTCCAAAACACTTGGTAGGAAAACCACCAAGGTTCCATAATAAATTAAATGAGAACTGTTCTTCAAAGCAAATATAAACATTTTATTTATACTCCTACAAAGGTATTATCAATCTGCCATGTCAAATTAGCACTTCTTCCCTGATGTTAATATTTTTTTCTTAAAAATATACTCATAGCAACAGGAAAAACAAAACAAAACAACAATAATAGATTTTTTTTTTCTGACTGCTTCAGATACAACCTTTCTGAAGAGATTTTAATAATAACAAAACACCACATCAGGACTCTCAGTTCTTTGCAATGGATGACTAAGCCACCTAAACAGAACACTTTTATAAAAAGGTAAATAATTTCTCCTCGACTACTGGTACAGATTTATACCTCAGGCAAATGGCACAACAGAAATGGGGGACCTCTAGGGGTAAAAATAAGAGCACATATCCGTGTATATTGAAATCTTATCTTATTAAGAATTCACTATAAGGACCCAGAACATTGCCATATATTTTTTGAGAGACTGCCTGCTGCCAATTATCTCCAATAGACCGATTAGATCCCACAGATTAGGCCTCCTCCGAATTCCATCCGCCGGCCAATGCCGACTGGCGACTACCCTGAGGAGAGCCTTCTCTGTGGCTGCCCCGACCCTCTGGAACGAGCTCCCCGTGGGGTTTCGAACCCTCACCACCCTCCAGGCCTTCCACAAAGCCCTTAAAACCTGGCTGTTCCACAGGCCTGGGGCTAAAGAGCTTTTGTCCCCTCCCCCCTCGAATGGTATGGTTGTTGTGTGCTTTTAAATTGTGTATTGTTCTGTTCATCCTTTTATTCTTTATCTGTACTCCCTCCCTTGACTTGGATTGTGAGCCGCCCTGAGTCCCCTTAGGGGGAAAGGGCGGCATATAAATTTAATAAATTCAATTCAATTCAATTCAATTCAATTCAATTTTTTAACCTAGGAAACTAAACTAGATTAAAGGAACTCTCAGGTGACTTGCAGTTCTGATCCTTTCAGCTTCATCTGATTTGTTTATAACAAATCATGACGCATTTTCATCATGAAAGTATTTCCAAATAAAAAGAGTGATGGGAATAACACAGAGATGGAATTCTATTTTCTTCACTACCGGTTCGGTAGTGGGAGTGCTCGCGCCCATGCGCTCACTTCGCTCACACGCGGAACACCTGAGTGTGCGCAGAACCTTCTGCATGGGGAGAAGGTCCTTTATGATGTCAAAGTGGGGGGGGGTGGAGCCTTGCACGGGCGCCATTACTGGTTCACCCAAACTGGTGGCAGCACACCACCTCTGGAATAACAACGTTATTGTTCATCTGAGGCAGGGATACAGCACATGGTTTCTCCATTTGTCACCTTTCACAAGATCGTTTTCATGTCTGGATCATATTTTTAAAAACAAATCTGAAGAAATATCCGCTAGAGTAAATGGGGACACAGAAAGATTGTCCTTTTTTTGATATACGCAAAGTCAAGCAGGTGAAGGATCTCTTTCACGTGACTGACAAATATCAGAGAAGATCCTCCGCGAGCTGCACTGGCTGCCTGTTGATCTCCGGGTACGCTTCAAGGTGCTAGTCGTCACCTACAAAGCCCTTCATGGTATTGGACCTGGGTACTTGAGAGACCGCCTACTGCCAATTACCTCCACTAGACCAATAAGATCCCACAGACTAGGCCTCCTCCGAATTCCATCAGCCGGCCAGTGTCGACTGGCGACTACCCGGAGGAGAGCCTTCTCTGTGGCTGCTCCGACCCTCTGGAACGAACTCCCCGTGGAGATTCGTACCCTCACCACCCTCCAGGCCTTCCGCATAGCCCTTAAGACCTGGCTGTTCCAACAGGCCTGGGGCTAAAGACTCGCTGCCCCACTTCGAATGGTATGATTGTTGTGCTTTTAACTATGTATGGTTTTTATGTTTTTATGTTTTTGTTACTCTGTTTGTATTTCCCCTCCCTTTTTGAGTTGTGAGCCGCCCTGAGTCCCCTCAGGGAAAAGGGTGGCATACAAATAAATTAAACCTAAACCTAAACCTAAGAGGCTCATCTAAAAGAATTAGCATCCGACAACCACAATGCATTATAGTTTTAGTTCAATGGCTCTCAACAAAGTATTGGAACTGAAGAATTATGAGGTTTCCCTTAGAAAACCAGGAAATGCAACTCAGATTACAAATACTATGATCTTTATTGGGTCTAAGGATGTTGAATCTTCCCTACCTGCACTGGTATGTTGGATTGGTTTAAGATTGTGAAAGATTTCTGTTTAGTGCTTTCTTTGATTTTTATTAATTAATAATATTGGAACAACATCCTCAGAAGTACTCAAAATGACATAGAAATGACATACTCTTTAGTAGCGCACTGTATTAAAAAAATAAAAATTTAAAACTACTAGGCAGCAAATTAAAAATATAATTATCAGCAAAAAACCTTTTAAAACAAAGAGTCAGCAACAACAGAGGAAAAGCTTAGGAAAGTAAGAATTATTTAGCCTGCCAGGAAAAAAAAATGGAGAAAGAGGGCTTGCTAAGCAAGGAGGAATAAAAAGGATTGATAAAGCTACGCCAAGATCCTCATGGATTTTAGTGTAGCGAACAGGGCCAAGACTATTTAAGATTCTTACAAGCCCCAAAACATTTCTGACATCCCCCCTTCTGATTGCAACATACAGAATAACAATTTTTCTCTCCCTGTTGTTAAATTTCATGGCACAGTAAATGGAAAAGCAGAAGGACGCCTGAGCATTGATGCCTCAATTAGCGAATTTATTCTATATTTAATTAAACCAACAAATACAGCTACAAATTCTGAGCTGGAAATAGCAAGATGACCACTGGATGGCAGCAAAAAAAAATGTGAGAATTTTGTCTTTCTCTTTGCTGACATCTAGTGACCTTTCTGATTTCTGCAGTTCAGACTGGTAGCCTTTGCTTTGAATGAAAAGCATCAAATCCTTGATCATCTCAAGTACTACATCTTTCTTTAACACATCTCTCAACATGGTGGGAAAAGAAGCATTTTTTTTGTTATTTCAGAAAGTTTTACATGACTGTAAATAAGACATCATTGCTTAGCTTAGAGTGTGATAAGATAAAAATGCTCCTAAATGCTGGACTGGGACCAATAAAAGCATTAAAGAACATTAAAGCATTATCAACATTAAAAACTCAGCAATGAATGGTGGGAGAAATAAATCAGTAGTGAATATAGGCAGGTCAATATGGAGTGATATTTAGGATATAACTGCCAGAGATTTTGCATTATGAACCACATTGGTGCAGTGGTTAGAGTGCAGTACTGCAGGCTACTTCTGCTGCCTGATGGCTGCCTGCAGTTTGGCACTTCAAATCTCATCCGCTCAAAGTTGACTCAGCCTTCCAGCCTTCCGAGGTGGGTAAAATGAGGACCCAGATTGTTGGGGCAACAGGCTGACTCTGTAAACCTCTTAGAGAGGGCTGCAAAACACTGTGAAGCAATGCTAAGTGCTATTGCTATCTTCCCCAAAGGCAACTTTATGACGATGGTCTCAATTTGCATGAAAATAGAACGAATAATAAAGGTTTATTCTCAGACAGGAAAATAAACAGGCCATAAGAACTGCAAGTTATAACTGCAGCCTCCTGTCTATTCGTGTTTCTAAGCTAAGTAAAAACTCTTGACTTTGGGAGAAAATTAAGGGACTACCACTTAAACTCTATTACCAAATTCTCCTGGAAAATTCCTTTTAGCTTCCATGTACATACTCATATGCTCTCTCCTTGAAACCTAGATCAGAGCAGCTGGTACACAAATAGATCAGAGGTAGTATTCAGCAGGTTCTGATCAGTTCTAGAGAACTGGTAGTAGAAATTTTGAGTAGTTCGGAGAACCGGTGAATATCACCTCTGACTGGCCCCGCTCCCATCTATTCTCTGCCTCCCGAGTCTCAGCTGATCAGGAGGAAATGGGGATTTTGCAGTAACCTTCCCCTGGAGTGGGGAGGGAATGGAGATTTTACAGTATTCTTGCCCTGCCATGCCCACCAGGCCATGCCCACCAAGCCACACCATGCCCACCGAGCCAGGCCCACAGAACCGCTAGTAAAAATTTTTGAATCCCATCACTGAAGTAGATTTCATGCAGTGGTGGGTTCCAGGTCCCGTTGCAACCTGTATGCTGCAACGGGACCCAGTATCGACCATGTGAATGCACGCAGCGTGTGCATGTGTACTTACCACCTGTGATGCTCCAGCTGCTCAGCGGAGTGTCGCACAGGCACCATACGCTCCATGCGCATACGCGAAAGCCCCGACCAACTCAAATAGTGGTAAGGAGAGTGAGTGGGTGGGCCCTCCGGAGCACTGTACCGGAATGGTACCTGGTGGCCCCAGCAGGCACCAGTACACCCCAGTATGGGGGTTGTATGCCACCACTGATTTCATGTTTTAGCTCGTGCTCATTGCCCTTCTTTTAGGTAACAGGCTTAACAGGTGCACTTTTCAGCTGTCATAATGAAGTCCTCTTCTTCTGCATTTGTGGATAGTGAAAAACATGTACCCAGCTGGGTTCAGTTGACTGAGTTGTACCACTTACTTCATCCAGTTCAATAAGACATTAAAAAAATCATACTATGATTATGCTTGGGAGTTATTTTATTTGCTATTAACAAGATATTCATAAGCATTTATTCCACAGGGAGGAAAAACAGATGTTTCCACTTCCTGCATGCCTCAACTAAGATCCTGATGAGATAACTTGTGAGTATTTAGGCTGAACTTTTGATTCCTTGGCCAGGGTCAATATAATATCTATGTCTCTGCATTGCCATAATATTTCTGGTATCCAGATCAGGCCCTCCCTTATATTGTAAAACACTTCTTTCAACTTCTTATACAATCAGGAATGGAGGTAGGGGAATTACCAGGCAATTTAAACTAACTAATGTATCTTAATTTACAATAAAGCAGCCCTTTGTCTGTGATGGAGAGAACTAAAATCTTTCTTGGTTATTATGTCATGGAACATAATAGCCCCTGTGGATTTCATGCCACCTTACTGAGTACTGATCCACGAATGAGTTCAGCAGTTACACCAGGATACAATAGATGTTGCTAGTAGAACTGTTTATATCATTGCTTTCTTGTTACTGCAGTTAGCTTCAGGTTATTGATAGCCTGGAGGTCTTGAAAATAAGATGACTTGGCCAAAGCTCAGAAGTTAGAGAAATATGTTCATTACACAAATCACTATTCTTAGTCCTTCAGCTGGAAAAAACCAGAATGTGTCAGATTCGAATCCATTTCGCAAATACTGCTTGAAATGAAGTTCAGTTGTAAAGAATTTCTACTTCCATTACAAAGGAGGAAAACAAATTCCATGCATCTTGTTGTGAGCCATGCAGAGTCACTTAGGTGAGATGAGCAGCCATATAAATCAAATAAATAAATAAATAATAAACAAACAAATAAATAAATACAAGATTGATTCAATAAGTCAAGCATCTCATCTGTTTAGGTAATCTGAACTGGTTGGTTGGCATGGCAGATAAATCTGCTTAAGTTTTAGTAGTTACCGAGGAATTAGTTGAGTTAGATACCTTTGGTCACATCAACACCAATGTTTTTTGGACATAGAAGATAATAGGAATGTTGAGAGGTTGCACTTTTTAAAAATATACAATATTGTGATACTATGCAGGCAATTCAGGATTACTTTTCAAATAGTCAAAAAGTATGTTAAGCAATGCAAATAATGGCCATCAACTCACATTCTACCACTAGTTTATACCAGTAATGCTCTGCTGAAATTTCAAGCACCCGAATTTGAAATCAATACATAGGTTAGAACCCAAGATTTAAAATTCAGCCTTCTCATATTTCATGCTGTTCTTTCAAATGTCCTTCACCCCAAAACATTGGTTTGCTGACGATCACCGAATGATAAAATGTAGGATTAATCATTAATGAAAATATAGTAGAACTGTACAATTCAATGGATTCTAATAAGTTACAGTTAACAATTTTATTAATTCTATTTTTGTTAAATTCTGTTATTCTCTATAATTGCTACTAGAAAAAAAATGTTGTTTTAGGGGTGATGAAATACAAATATTGCTTCCTCGACAAAAAGAGGGGTAAGAAATTGTTAAATCTCTTTCTTTTTTTCTTTTTAAAATGAAATATAGGAAAGCCAGAAATTTTGTCATTGAGTTCACTGACCATCTGCCTAAACAAAGAATGACAAAATTTTTCAGCTGTAATTCATGAAGTTTGTTAATCAGGATTCATGGAAACACATCTCCACATATGATTACCCAAATACTCTATAAGTGAATCAGCATTGGGAAAACACCCAATTTCTATGCAAGGGGAAAGTGGCTATCATTTTTGCAAACACCATTGAGAGAAAGAAGCAAGTAGAACTATAAACTCAGGAAATATTTATTTGCTATGAAGTTCAAAAGAACAAAAGCATTGGTCACTGCATTCGCATAGTAAGGGCACAAAGGAAATCCTAGTTCCTTTTAATTTAGTTTTGATAAAATATATCTTCTTCCTGGTGTTCTTCCAAACACCAACAAAATAATTTGCTTGGTCGATCCCTGTAATCATGTTGGTGGAGCTCCTTTGCCACCAAATTGCACTTAGAATATCTAAATGAATCATATGAATTAAATATATACACTTTTGACTGATGGCTACTAACAACTATATATATATTGCGTAGGTGGGTATTGGGTCCCCCCCACCTGACTATAAAATTAAAAGTGAGTCAACTTGAACCCTAGAATTGTTCTTTTTCCCATAGATCTTATACAGAATACTGAGCCTTTCTGCTTTTTAAGTATAGGCTTGCTAGTACAAACTAGACCAAAAGTTTATTTCATAAATCTATCATAAAGATCATAGATCTATCTATGATCATAAATCTATCTGCAACATATACCCTAACAAATTGCATGCTGAATGGAGTAGGCTTGATGGAAATTCATACAAATCTTTTTGTAGCTTCCAATTTCTTTGTCTGCAGGAATAGGATAATGAGTACATGTTTTATTGGCAGAATAGTATGTAATACATACTAGTAAGAACACAGCTGGACTTAGCTAAAACATGCTTCCATTCAGAGGAAGATGTAATCCTAAACCCTTTTGCAAGGAGGTCAATCCCATAAAATAATGGGACAGTTCTGAGTAAATATGGTTAACAGAGCACATAAAATAAAGAGAAGGGTTATTTGATCCAAGATATTATTCTAGTGCATATCCTGGGGTGCTTTTTATGAACATTCTCTGCAATTTTGAGAACAGAGTAGGGTCTTGTTTTCATGATGTGCTGAAGAGTGATTAGCACTCCAATCTTTTCAGAATTGAGCTGATTTATTTCCAGATCTTCTGTGATATAAGGGAAACTGCTAGAAAGCTAGCTTACTTTTGAGGCTTTTTTTAATTGAGAAATTTAGGCTGTTGGAAGTTAACACCCATCCCTCTCCTAGGAAAATGAGATATTTTAGGAAATATTAAAAGGACAGAATATTTCCCCTAAAAGGGAGGCAGAAACTCACCCCTTCCACCTTTGTCAATGGGTCATTAAGGCCTGAGCCAGTATATTCTACATAACAAAGGCCTATCTACTTCAAGAAGAGTCATAGTAGGAATCCCAAAGCCCTTTCATTACATCATCACCCAGCAATAGCTCAACCAAGCTTGGGACTCAAAAGACAGACAGAAAGCTGTTCTGACCCCCCCTCGTCCTGAGACAGACACGCTGAGACAAAGATACTTCAAGGATTTATTAACACACAGACTAGACCTTGGCAGCAATCCAGCACAGACTAACCTTGGCAGCAATCCAGCCTGCCAAGCTAGCCACGAGAGTTCTCCAGCTCTAGTAAATACGTTGATTCCTGCAACGAGCGTGTGGAAAGTCATTCCTTTTATAGTCTTGAGAGGAGCCTAATTACCACCAGCTGAGTTCAATTATCTCCTGTAATTGTGTAACTGTTCTTTACGCCTATTAGCCCTCCGGTGCCGGGCATCCAGGACCAACTCCCTTGTCTCCTCCCCACTGCTCCAAT
The DNA here is from genome assembly GCF_051295495.1 of Thamnophis sirtalis. NCBI lineage: Eukaryota > Metazoa > Chordata > Lepidosauria > Squamata > Natricidae > Thamnophis > Thamnophis sirtalis. The sequence continues at coordinate 98,305,618 of NW_028261383.1, forward strand.
GCATGACGTCAGGATCACACTCCCTTGTCTCCTCCCCACTGTTCCAAGGCTCAGGCGCCTCCTGGTGGCCAACCAGCCTCTCTGCACCCTGCTTGGAGTCAGAACTCTGTCCAGGGTCCTCCACATCCTCCAGAGCCGACTCATAGAGCCCCTCGCTGTCGGAGTCTGGTGGCAACTCCAATGGCTCCTGCTGGGCCACAACAGAAAGCTAGCTAAGATCCCCTCCCCCTGGGAGTCTGACCACCAATCAGAGTGCATTTCTTGCACAGGAATGGGAAGCCCAGAGAGGGCATAAAACAATCACACTCTCAGCATCTCTTCCCTTTTTTATCCCAGCATCTCAAGCCATGTGATCCTGTCCACCTTTAAACCATCTTTCCAAACAGCCACCATGTCTCCAGTGTCTTTTTCCCCACTTGGAACTGAACCCAGAGGGACATTTCTTTCAACAAGGCTACATTTTCAAAAAAAGTACACTTGCTTCATCCTTTGTCTTGGCCTCTTGAGCTTCAAGTCTTACCAAGGATATGTTAGCTTGAGGATTTGGCAGCCCAACCCCACAAAAATGGATGCATGTCTGAGAAAACATTTGTCGGTTTTTCTCTTTGATGGAACAACAGACTATTGGTAGAGTAAATGAGTAAATATTCCTTGGAAATTGCAAATGAGAGATAGTGTATCTCTCAAGTCAAACTATTATTTTTTACAACACTTTGCAAACCTTTGGTGTGCCCAGAAGTGTCATTGGAGGCAAAGATGAGAAAATGGTGAAAACAGCATTGTGAAAATAGTGAAATGGTGAAAAAAAACCACTCATTTTGTACATGTGCTGTGACCCTGCACAAACAACTAAAAGAGAGCCTGGGTCAGGATAGCACAATGTTGCTTTTGTCATTTTTACCACAATCTCTGACTGTGAATTCCTCCGAGTCCATCCTATGTTAAAACACAATTTGATAATATATGCCTCCAGTCAGGGTAGCTTTCTTATTTACTCTCATGGGTAACATATTTAGCCAGGAAGAAACAAAAATCATGTTCTTTAATATTGTATTTAAATCCATAGAGAATTCATTCTTCATACAAAGTTGGCCCTAAATACAGACTTCTAAAAATGACAGCTTTCCCTAGAATGGATAAAAGTTGAAAGGTGTACAATGCCATGTTACAAAAGCTGTGAGGAAACTTGTTAAAAATAAAATTGGCAGTGCATTAGGAAGTGGTCTATAAATAGTTTCATGCTGTTTATGAAGGCTTCCCAACTCAATTCCTGTTTGTCTAGCCAAGTACCTGATTTGTGAATTGCTTCAGCCACATGCCATTCTTTGCTGCTGACTTCAGTTGAATTTTGTTCACTTGATGGAATATCTATGTGGCCCGTGCAATAAAAAGCAAATATAGTAAAACAGCAGTGAGGTCAAGGCAGCTTAACCCTTGTCTCTGACACCACAAGCCATATAGTGCAGCAGTTGAAACCTGGTATCCTTGGGTCGATACCAAGACTTTCCAGCCTGGCAGACCTTTCTCCTGAAATCTGCCACAAAATTACTCCATTTCCATAGCCTGTCAGCATTGCCAATACTAATGAGAAATTGGTCTAATTGCAATTTTAAATTTTCATAATTTGAGCAATGTAGATTATTCTCCTTATGGACATGGTCCCTTAATATTCCTTAGAGTTTAAGGAGAGTTACTTAGAGTTGCTGCTATGAAGAAAAATATTTTCTTGACCAGATATTACAGAGGGCGTTCACCTTTAGTTCTTTTTATCTAGACCCTTTCAAATGCAAAGCCGGCTTTAGCAACACATTAATGCCTAGTTTATAATGTTGTTATGATCCTAGAGATTGTGTTGATTTTCAGATGGACAAACCTCCTGTTACCCCTTTGAAGTAGGCAAGTTCAGGAAACAGCAACAGAAGGAAGGCTGTTTTATTGTTGTACATAGGGCATATAGAGTAGACAATGTAGAAGAATAACATAATAAAAACCTCTGATCTTTCTTATACTAAACAGATTCAAGGTGAAGTTATCTGGAGTTTCTTTCTCTCTTGTAACTGAGTTGTGTCTTATGTCGCCTTAACTGTTCCTGAATACTTTCTTCCAGATAATGTAAATGAAAAAGCTTTGTTGGAAAAACCCTTACCAGATTGGATGAATGCATATGCTGGCCACTGTAAAGAGCTATTAGATTCCCTGAATTCAGATGGGCAGATTTTTGATAGTCAAGAACTGTGAACTGATCATAAAGTGATTGGGGATGTAATGCATATATGGGGTTTTCCTAGAAGTGCAGAATGGAAAGATTGAAAGTGGTCTTGGAAATAACATCAGCCCACTCAACTTATACTTCAGTGCAGAAAGCTATTACTAAGGTCTCTAAAGGATAACCAACCACTATTTAAATACTTCCAGTGACAGGAGCATTTAAATATTAAATCTCCTAAAGAAGCCTACTTTATTAGGAAATTCTTTTTTGATGCTTATCAAAAATTAATTTCCTTGTAAGAAGCCAACTGTTTCTTCTCTTGCTTCTGGAAAACAACATGGAGCAAATCTACCCCTTCTATACAACAATTTTTCAGATACTTGTTGGGGCTTATCAAGATTCCCCACAGTTTTATCTTCTCTAGGCTAAAATGCTTGATATCTTTAAGTGCTCCTCTCTTTTCCTTTTCCTTATCGTACTGGTTGCTCTCCTCTGGAGATATCAGTATGCCAATATCTTTCCAAAAGTGCAGAATTCATAAGAAGACACAACATTTTAAGATTTTGCCTGACCAGGAAAGGAATCAAGAATGATCTTGATTTTGCTTCTATTGATGCAGTATCAGAAGTGGGTTGCTGCCGGTTCTGTCTGGATCAAACCAGGCAAACCAGTAGTAGTGGCGATGGGGTGCTCTGCCCACCCGCAGATACTTCTGCATGCACAGAAGCGTTGCATGCCCAAACTGGTAGTAAAAAAAATTAGCAACCCATCAGGAGTGGGTTCCTGCCACTACTGGTTCGGTGCCTGAGAAATTTTGCGTTAGTCAGAAATGCTATAATGGATCCTGTATTCAAGAGGGAATTGCCCTAGATAACCGCTATGATTTTAAATCATATTTAAAAGCAATTGAATTCTGTACAAAAGAAAACAAAATGGGGAATAGAATTTCTATCATTTTTTTTAATGAATTGGAAGCAGGTAATTACAGGGGTATTAACTTAATCCAAGGGGCCTGTCCCATGGAACATCATTCCCTCACTCTCAGGTGAGAATGGCTTAATCCTTGAGACCCTACAGTAGTTAAATGATTGCTGGCTAATGACAAGAACCTTAATGGATTTGGTCTTTCAGTAAGGCTGAGAGTGTAATGGAGGCTTCCTCCATCATCACCTGCTGGTGAAATGACTGCTGTCCCAGTGACATCTGAAAGGGATGTGCAGTAAACTGCATGAAATGTCTCTGCTTCTCATTTTATCTTCCTCTCCCGCGGCTGATAAAATATCAACCATGCTGAAGCATTTTCCCCCCATAGGATTCTTCTTTTAAAAAATACTTCTTATTTATTTTATAACACATACTCTATTTCTTTCCAAGAAAAAAAAAGGAATACCACTTCCTTATATCACATGAAATGTACCCCACCCATGCATACTGGACATTTCTGAAAAAATATATATCTAATAATGGTACCACTGATGAAATTTTGCAAAATGTCTCTCTTCCTTGATTCTGGTGATCTTTCCTGCACAGCAATTCTATTTATTAAAACACCTAATTATCTTAATTATACATTTTGCTTATTTTCCAAATGGGGGGAAAAAAAGTTAAATGAGGCTGCAGCAATCTTTTAACTCTTAAATATATGCTATCTATAAAAAAAAATGATTGCCTTACGGAGTACTTTTTGCATCTTTACTATTTGCATCATGATTTATGCATTATGCCAACTTTACCACGCAATAAGCAATTTCACTGCACCCTAATAAATACAGCTTTCAATTTTCAAGCATAAACAAGATTTTTCAATGGCACTAGCAAGAATTAGTTTTAAGCATAAATGCATTCTGTCTACCTGCAGATTTTTAAAAGGCATGTCCTCATATCTGGGTTTTTTTCCCCCCAGCTTGTATTTTGGGTCTTTTCTGGAGAGGGAGAAAAGCAAATGATGTTAGATGATATAAAACATGTTTTAAATTGAACCTTTTATTAAACAACTGTTAATTTCCTTTTTAGTTATGATAAAAGAACTGGTTTAGCACTCCAGTTTGCAGTTTGTTTTCTATCAATAGTTCTAATTGGACAAATCTCTTCGCTTTGTTGGTTATGGGCTGTTTGCTTTTTGATTAGCAATTATTGGGAAGTTTGATTTGCTAATTAATTGTTTTCACAAGGATTACTTCTTTTGGACCTCAATACCAAGACCATTCCCAAATTTCCCCAAACAAACTAGCAGGTTCCAGATGGAGGAAAAAATATATATTGTAGAGCATAAGTCTGGGGACTGAAATTTTGACCTGATGAGAGGCACATGTTCCTTTTCACTGTGAACAGTGAAAAGACTTTTATAAAGCTGGTGTGAAGTAGGTGTACATAATTAGCAATTTGCTAATCCAATTGTGTTTTTGGAGCAGGTCTGGAATTACGTTTACGATGTGGAAGGTACAGAAAATAAATATCAAGGAAAAGTTTACGAAAGTTGATTGCATTAAGAAATGCTTATTCCTGGAAAATTCCATATGCGAAAATGCTTGCATTACAAACAATGTATACAAAAAGGGAATGGGTATTTTAGCATTTTTTTATTTTATACAAATTTTTTTAGAACAGCAGGAACATCAGATTAAAATGCATTTAAGGATGGAATAATGAGAAAATGAATTAAACCATTCCTGAGAGAGTCAGCCATCACTAGGCTAAAGAGCATCCACAGAGTAGTGAATATTTTTTTAAATCTGCCAGAGTTTCTCCATATCCTTAAAATAATATAGGGTTGTCATGAATTAACTTTTTTAAAAAGTAGGTGTGTTTTATGCCTAATTATAGCCACTGGGTTTATGTAAATATTCCTTTTAGAACCAAGGGCATTTGTTCTGCTGTATTAACTGCTACTGAAAACAAACCTGTTTTACATTAAATATAGTAGTATGCAGTTCTTCCACTTAGAAGCCAGTAAAATCATATGTAATCTGGTTTATTGTACACATTAGAGACCTTCTAAGGCAAGGGACTTTGATTTAACTACTGCTTCAAAACAGTTTTACAAGTTTTGTTCAGTATAAGCATTGGAGATATTTACTTTGTGGTCACATTATTTCTGTGGTTGCTGATTCTTGTGAAACATCAAGGCTATTATATGTCGGAGATGTTGAGGTGAAATGAGTTCTTTATACTTATCTTGAAATACAGCATTTAGAAATTAAAAAAAAAATACCAGGAGTGGTGAGGCCTCTCCATGTGCAATAGAAAAACAGGAAGTTCTGGGAAGAAACCTGAATTCTGCGTCTGAGTGAATTTTTCCGAAGTTGAAACACAGTCTGTACCTACCAACCATTGGAGAAAATGCTAAGCAACGCGTGGACCAAGGCCTCGCTCAGCCCCATTTCAAAAGTTCTCTGAAAAGGATCGGTTCAGGCCTCTGTGATTCTTTTGCTTCCCTCTGCTGTCTGTTGTAACAGAGAAAAAATGTTAGAAGAAATTGAAAGAAAGAAATTGAGAGAAGCAGGAGTATTGGGAAAAAAGAGTTGCTTAGACAATGTGCTTCTCCATGTATTCTTGACTCCACTAACATATTGTTAGTGTAGAAAGTTAGACCGCAGCCCTCTCCTAGAATAATGAAATGTTTTGAAAAATATTAAAAAGGCAGAATATTATATTTCCCTGGATGATAAAAGAAGAAACATGTTTTAAAGACGGAGAACAGCTCCCTTCCCCCAGCAGATATTGGGTGTTCATTAAGAAAGACTGGATCAGCCTATCTACAAGACAAAAGTCCTCCAACTCCATGGTAATGGGATTAAGACATGACCCTCCAGGACATCATAGGATTAACCCATCTAGCAGCAGAGCTCACCACCTGGCACAATCACTGGGGACATTCTATCACCCAACAAATCTCAACCAAACCTGGGACTCAGAAAACCTACAGAGTTAGCTATGACCTCTACAACAGCCAATAGAATTCATGTTCTTGCACAGGAACAGGAAGTTCAAGTGCAAAGCCCAAGAGAGGGTATAAATCTCAACTCCATGTGGTCAGCTGCATCAGGACCATATGCTTGGTGATTCTGTTCACCATTGAGCCCTCTTTCCAATCAGCCTCCATGTTTCCAGTGTCTTTCTCACGGCTTGGGACTGAACCAGATGGATATTTCTTCCACCATTGGCTTTAAGTTGATGTTCCATATTCTCTTCAGCAGATAAATTCTAATGAAATGAGGTCTTTTATAAGAAAACCCATCCTTGTTTTGTCAAATTTGGATGGATAAAGGCTAGGCTAGTCAGTTCAGACTTTACATCTATGTAAATAATATGTCTTTCCCCATGGATTATGAATGGAATTTAGGCTTAGGGAAAAGCTTTGGGATCAAAGGTTGGGAAGTCTAGAAGAAACAATCTCTAACTCTAGAGAGTTGCATCTTTCCTCAGTATCTGAACAAAAAAAAATGCATTCTTATCAGAGCCTATAGTGGCACCAAAACAGTTCTGGCATCCTAAAATATCTCAACATGAACTTTGATTGGAATTTAATTGAGTCCAGGCTTTCTTTAGCACCCTGGCATTATTTATACACAATTGGCAGTAGCGGTTCTCATGAATTTGAGTCATCATGGGTTCTGTCAAGCAAAAGCAACCAGAATCCTTTGTGAAGAATCTAAAATGGAAATGCTATTGCTAATCACCTGTTACAAGAATCTCACAAGACTCACTGCATTCTCTGGAAAGCTGTAAGATCGTCTTCAAGTATTCTGGCAGAGGTCTGGCCTTCCATTACTTTCTGCAGTGCAGACTCTAAACTCGGCTCCCTCTTAATACCTCCCGTCAGTGTCAGATTCCCTGTTAGAACATCCCACCCCTTCTTGCCCTAACCTGAAATGTGAGCAAGGGACAAAGTTTATGCCTATTTTACAGGGAAATTTTATTGCCTTCAGAGAGATGAGCCATGAGGTAATGGAAATTTACACCTCCTGGTTTGTGTATCTTATACCATTATTTATTCTTCTGGGCCACTGAATCCCAACTGGCATACTAACTTCTTGGAAGACTATAAACAGGCTGTTTTCTGCAACAGGGTTCTCCTGCCAGGATCTGAAATAGACCTTGATCCTGAATCCCATCCTCACAGAGAATGAGGAATTAGAATGAGATACAGAGGCTGGCTCTTGTTCCATTGGCTTTATTAGAATAGAATAGAATAGAATAGAATAGAATAACAGAGTTGGAAGGGACCTTGGAGGTCTTCTAGTCCAACCCTCTTCTTAGGCAGGAAATGCTACACCATTTCAGACAAATGGTTATCCAACATCTTCTTAAAATTTTCCAGTGTTGGAGTATTCATAATTTCTGGAGGCAAAGTTATTCCACTGATTAATTGTTCTGTCAGGAAATTTCTCCTCAGTTCTAAGTTGCTTCTCTCCTTGATAATTTTCCACCCATTGCTTCTTGTTCTACCCTCAGGTGCCTTGGAGAATAGCTTGACTCCCTCTTCTTTGTGGCAACCCCTGAGATATTGGAACACTGCTATCATGTCTCCCCTAGTCGTTCTTTTCATTAAACTAGACAGACCCAGTTTCTGCAACTGTTCTTCATATGTTTTAGCCTCCGGTCCCCTGCTGCTACTAGAGGAACTTCTCATTCCTCCTGCTCTTTGACCAATTTAAATAATTCAGGATCAACAATCAATCCTCTCCCCTCCCCTCCCCTTCCCACTCGTTCCCTCCATGATTTTCAGGCTGTGCATAGGTTTAACCAGTGATGGTGGATCTTTTAGACACCGAGTGACCTAACTTCATGCTCATGCCCAAACTGAAAGGTGCATGTATGCACGGACATGCACGCAGAGACACAAAGACCAGCTGGCTGGTGACCTTTTTCTTTTGTGAGCTTTTGTTTCATCGTTTGCAGGGAAACAGAAGCTCATGAAAGAGGTCTGACCTGGGGTAATGGTGCATGTGCCAGCAGAGAGGACTCTGCGTACCACCTCTGGCACATGTTTGCCATTATGGAGTTTAACTATTCTGAAGACTACTTGTAACATCAGAAAGTGTAAGAGATGTCTTGATATGCCTAGTAGGTATCTACAGATATTATTTTTAATTTGCTTACCAGCTTTGCCCAAAACATGCATATATTTCCAGCCAAAGTGTTACTTCACTTTGAGGTCACCAGAGAGGGACAATATGTATGTATGTATGTATGTATGTATGTATGTATGTATGTATGTATGTATGCATGTACAGTATGTATGTATGTATGCATGTACGTATGTATGTATATTTGTGTGCATATTTGTGTATATATTTGTCTGTCTGTCTGTCTGTCTGTCTGTCTGTCTATCTATCTATCTATCTATCTATCTATCTATCTATCTATCTATCTATCTATCTATCATCCATCCATCCATCCATCCATCCATCCATCCATCCATCCATCCATCCATCCATCCATCCTCACTGGAATCTACTAACTGCTGTATTTTATGGCCAATTTTGATTTACTATTTTATTTATTCAGGGCTTAGTTTAAGGAAGATTATGCCATAAGTTAAAAAAGAAAGTTTTAAAGAGTCATTGCTTTTGCTGTAGCATTTTATTATGGCTATATTCTGTAAGTGTGATTTTTTTTTTTTGAGGGGGGAATGCATATATTATCTTACCACTCCTTGTTTTTTTTGTGCTAGTGTTGTAATAATAGGGTTGGGTTGTATATGAGCTGCTAATACATTAACATTCATAGTATATTATCAAGGTGCGTGCATGAACACACAGACATGCACACACATACATTTTCTGGACATTCCTTAGGTTGACTTGCCCAGAGTCAGTAGGATCAGAATGTCCAAAGAAAAATTCAAGAAGTTAAACAGCATTGACAGCTCCAAGTCGAACTTGCAATGGAAAAAATGTGTTGCAAACATATTTATGTTCTGCATTCATGTAGAGACAAATTTGGTTTTAATAATATAGTCTACTGGAAAGGCTGCGGCTCCTTGACATATGTAAAGTGACATTTCTTTTAAATTCCATTTTTGAGGAAACCTAGCGAGGCTGTAATAAAATCCTAAATCTGGCAAAAGGAAACTGATATGCCACTGGGAATTAATCAAGAAAGGATAAGCATGTTCAGCATTCACCAATAGGCTATAAAAAAAGTGATTGCCTGATAAAATCCAGCAAATTAGCCATTTCCACAGCTAAACCCTTTAATCTCAGCTGCATAGATTTTTTTTCCTTATAAGGCTTTTCGGGACTTGAAAAAGAAAGTAAAATTTGAAGCTGAGAATAATTTACAGTAAGTTAAACTCTGAATCTGTTCTTATCTTGGAATACAAATATAGCACATTCTTAACATTTAAAAAAACTTATTTATTTTTCAAAGCTCTATACCATCAATTTTACCTGCATGACTCTGTTGATGTGTTGGAAATGTCCCCACTTCCATTTCCATATTTGCTTCCCTATCAAGTATGATTACCAAAGCACTCTTTAACCAATGCCATTCCAGATGTTTGACCAAGCTAACTAGAAACGATGGAGCAAAACATCCGGATATCACTATATTGGCTGCTGTAGTGTTATATGGGAATATTCTTGAGAGATGAGGGAGAATCACAGCCAAGGGGATCAGATAAGAGGCATCTTAGCCTGCAAAAGGAATGTGGGCATGGCAAACATCTCAGAAAAGGACCTTTTCTAGATTCTTGAGATGTGAAGTGGTGGAGGAGAAATGTGCTTTCAGACTTGGACTGAACTACCTTGCAAGGTAGGTCTGGACTATTGATTTAGACTATTTGTGTTCCTCTGGATGCTGTGATAGACATGGTCTACTTACAGACAAGAGCCAGATCCCTTGCACTGCAATTTACACTTCAGAAAAGAAATTGGCACAAACACACATAGCTCCAAAGTCCTGTATTGAAATACTTCCTGCTGGTGGGGCAGCGCAATGCCTCAAAGGTTAAGACATTGGGCTTGTCAGCTGGAAAGTCAACAGCCAGGTTCAATACTCAAGCATCATGTGACAGAGTGACCTCCTGTTACTTGCCCCAGCTCCTGCCCACCTCACAGTTTGAAAGCTTGCAAATGTGAGTAGATAAATAGGTACTACTTCAGTGGGAAAGGTTAATACATTCCATATTTTCATGTTGGCTACATGATGACTGAAACATCTCTCAGACAATGCAGCCTTGGTTGACTGAGAATCGAAGATGAGTACTGCCCTCTTGAGTTTGTCATGACAGGACAGGGAAAAACTTTAAACCTTTTAAACCTGTTGTCCAATGAGATGGATTGATTTTGGCTCCTAGTTTCTTGTAGTTTAATATTATCCAAGAAAAAAAAAATGGGCTAAAAACTTCGAGTACAATATTGAATTGGAGCACTGGGAAAAATTATGGGGAAAAATTATAAATTGACAATGTCGGCATCCTACAAGGAAAACATCTACAAAATGTTTTATAGGTGGCATTTGCCCCCAGCAAGATTGGCCAAAATGTTCCCAAATAGATCTCCAAACTGTTGGAAATGTAACCACCAACAGAGGAACTTCTATCATATGTGATGGATGTGTCTAAAAGCCAAAGAATTCTGGACAAAAATTCAAAAATGGCTAGAAGAAATAATAGAACAAAAAGTTGATATGAACCCTGAGGAATAATAATTTTTTTAAATAAGGATATCCAATATATAATGCTTCATATAAGTACTGCTGCCAAAATCTCATTTGCCCAAAGTTGAAAAAAAGCCATTCCCTCAAATTCAGAAATCATTAAAAAGGTGCTAGAAGGCTAGAAATGGACAAACTACCGATGGAACTAAGAGATAGAGAGGAAACAGAGTACTACAAGATATGGAATAGGTGGCTTGAAATCAATGCATAAGGAACATATAGTAAACACAATGAAAAGAATGACATATACTTAGAAAGCCATAGAGATGGAAATATTGTATACAGATGCATATATTGTAAAAATGAGAAAGTATGAAAGAAAGAGGAATATGTATAAGATAATAGAATGGAAAATGGAAAACCCAAAATCAGAAAAAAGAAATAACGATAACTGTTCTGACCCCCTCCTCTGTTCAGTAATGAATGCCGAGACAAGCTTAGCTGGAATGTCACAACTCTTTATTAGCAGGAAACATAAATCTTGGTGGCTGAAAGCCCAAACACAACGAACAGATAAAGAACCTTGGCAGCAACCCAGACTTCGACAAATACAGATAACAGCTTCTCCAGCATTGATAATTAAGTTGAATCCTGCAACCAGACTCCTCCCAGAGCCTCTCCTTAAATACTATCTTGAGAGGAGTCTAATTACAACCACATGGATCCAATTATCTTTTGTAGCTGTGTAGCTGTTCTCTACGTCGATCTGCCCGTTGTTGCCGGGCATCCAGAACCAACTCCCTTGTTTCCTTGCCACTGCTCCAAGGCCTGATGTCAGGAGCACACTCCCTTTGGCTTTCACTGCTGCTCCATGCCTCAGGAGCCTCCAGGTGGCCAACCAACCTCTCTGCACCCTGCTTGGAGTCAGAACCCTGTCAAGGTTCCCCACATCTTCCGGAGCCAACTCATAAAGCCCCTCACTGTCGGAGTCTGTTTGCAGCTCCAATGGCTCCTGCTGGGCCACAACAGATAACGATAACTGAAAGCTGTAAAAGTGTAATTGTAATTTTAATGTTTAAAAAATGTCAAATAAAAAACACTTAAAAATATTATCCAAGAAAAGCAACACCTCCCCCCCCACACCTTTCCAAGGAGAATTGCATTCTATAACAGTGGTTGATCATGTTATGAAGTATAGAAATATGCAAATTGTAGTAAAGAAACACAGTATTTTGAATAGCATATTATGTTCACAGAATATTAGTTGCAACCATCTGAGAAGCTTATGAATATTTTTCCTTTCTTGAATATAAAAAACTTACCGTATATAATAGAAACAATAAAAACATGCTTCATTTTATTTCTAACATTTTGGGGAGATCAACAAAACCAAAGTTGAGAACAATAGAATAAATACTGCATAATTGTTAGAAAAAAAGGGAGCAAGACTTCTGTATGATCTTTGACTTGTCTTCATATAATTAAGACATTCTACATCTCGGAATTTTTACTTTCCTATTTTCAATATGGTTCATTATGAAATTTCTAATTACAAATAGTTTCCTCAATGCATATTTCTGCTTCAAAAGTTACCTTAACAAGCTTGGAAATAGAATCTCATGATAAATAGGAACAAAGGAAGATTTGATGCTGAGTCTAATTTAGTGCATATCTTAAAGGACACTTGAACTGGTTTTTATTTTCTTTATAAGATCATGTTTACACCTGGTTTTATTTAGTTGATTCCTCATTCTTAGACACTGTAGCATGGAGATCGAAATAGAGATGGAATAAGTTCATTGAAGTTGGTTTTTTTTTAAAAAAGTGGATTTAGATTGCTTTGATTCCAACTGAGCATTAGTGCCTTTCTGATTGATCTCTTCATGTTCAGTGTTTATGCTATCCCTTCTTGTCTAAGTCCTTCACAGATAAACCAAGGACACTTTCAGTTATGCTACCTGAAAGGATTAAGATAGAAAGATAAATAGATGTACAGTAGATAGATTCCTAATTAAAGAATGAATCAAGTAATATACTTGGCTGCCCATAGAGGTTTGACCCAATACATGTGTATGACCATATAAATGTGTTTCTGTTTATGACTATGATGTTTATGATTAAAAAATGTTATAGAGCAATTATTTGCTTTTCAGAGGTACACATTAAAGACGAACTTCATCTGATTTGCTCATGAATTTTCAAATACTTACTCTTTTATCGGAACTCCTGTAATTCCTCTGGCTGGGAAATTCTGGAAGTATGCATATCTTAAAATTGCCAAGTTTGAAAAACACTGGTTAAACAGTAAGAGCCAGTTGAAGTGGGAACTGCAGGACTTTTCCTTCCTGGAAGAGGTTTGAGCCCCTCCCCACACTAAGGATATTAGAATTGTATTCTATATTCTACATTCTGCAATAGCCTCTAAAGTCTACTCTGAATTCTAAAATGCTATAGCCTGCATCATGGTAGGAATAGCCAACACTCCAGAAGATAGGCTTAAGATACAGAAGGATCTTGACAAACTTGAACATTGGGCACTATCTAATAAAATGAAATTCAATGGTGAAAAGAGTAAGGTTACATTTAGGCAAGAAAAACAAAATGCACAGGTACAGTATAGGTGGTACCTTGCTCAACAGTAGTAACTGTGAAAGGGATCTTGGAGTCCTAGTGGACAACCATTTAAATATGAGCCAGCAGTGTGCAGCAGCTGCCAAAAAAGCCAACACAGTTCTAGGCTGCATAAACAGAGAGATAGAATCAAGATCACATGAAGTGTTCATACCACTTTATAATGCCTTGGTAAGGCCACACTTGGAATACAGCATTCAGTTTTAGTCGCCACGATGTAGAAAAGATGTGGAGACTCTAGAAAGAGTGCAGAGAAGAGCAACAAAGATGATTAGGGGACTGGAGACTAAAACATATGAAGAATGGTTGCAGGAACTGGGTACGTCTAGTTTAATGAAAAGAAGGACTAGGAGAGACATGATAGCAGTGTTCCAATATCTCAGGGGTTGCCATAAAGAAGAGGGAGTCAAACTATTCTCCAAAGCACCTGAGGGCAGAACAAGAAGCAATGGTGGAAACTAATCAAGGAGAGAAGCAACTTAGAACTGAAGAGAAATTTCCTGACAGTTAGAACAATTAATCAGTGGAACAACTTGCCCCCAGAAGTTGTGAATGTTCCAACACTGGAAGTTTTTAAGATGATGTTGGATAGCCATCTGTCTGAAATGGTATAGTGTTTCCTGCCTAGGCAGGGGGTTGGACTAGAAGACCTCCAAGGTCCCTTCCAACTCTGCTATTGTATTTTTGTATTATTACTGTATAATTCAGAATAAGAAAAAAATACAGATTGGAAAGAAATTAAATCTTTGCCAACATTATGTAACCCTAAACAAACAGTGGATAGAATGATGGACTTGAATCTGAGCCATGTCTATGTTCAGAAGTGAAATTCATTTTATGACCTCAAGAAAATAAATGAACTGACATTTTAGGTGGCACATAAAATGGAACCCTAAATGTCATTAGTGTGAATGTGCTCTTCATTAGTTAAGATGGTGGCATATTGAATATCAGTAACGTGCGGTGAGGATTACGGTTGGTGAGGCAAGAGCACGGCAGCGGCAAGAAGCAACGTCCTCGCCGTTGTGTCCGACAGGCATCTCGCGTTTATATCCGCCATAAACGCAAGACACCTGTTGGACACAGTGGCGGGGATGGAGGAGGCCGGGGGGGCGAGGTGGTGGAGCGCAGCCTCGGCCCGCGCCGCCGACCTGGAGCAGGAGTTCGGGCAGATGGGGCCGGTGTGGCGGGCGGTGGCCGTGACGGCGCCTGGCAGAGAGATGTGCACTGGGCTGGGCTTCATCAGCTCCCTGCCGGAGGATGTGCAGCGGGCCATGAGCGAGATCCGCATCTTCGGTGGCCACTGGGTCAGCCTGGCATTGGCGTGGCCCAAGAAGAAGCGGAAGGCGGCAGGGGAAGGCGGCGGCGGCGAAGACACCCCTGGAAAGTGCCGGAGCCCCCCAAGGCCATGGGGCCCCAAGAAGGCTCAGCTGATTGTCCGCAACTTCAGCTTCAAGTGCACGGAAGAAAAGCTGAAGAGTGCCTTCTCTGACTTCGGGATGGTCCTGGAAGCCTCCTTGCCCAGGAAGCCCAATGGGAAGCTCCGGGGCGTTGCCTTCATGCAGTTCAGGAATGTCCTGCAGGCGGGAAAAGCCCTGAAGGGGATGAACATGAAGGAGCTCTGCCGCCTTGGCCCCCTGCCCTCTTCATCCCCGCTGCTGTGTCCGACCGGCATCTCACGGTTATGGCGGACATAAACACGAGACACCTATCGGACACAGCAGCAGGGAAGGAAGAGGTGGGGGGCAAGGCAGCAGCCGTCGAAGAAAGGGGAGAGGAGGAAAGGGAGAAGGGAGCAGGATGGGGCTCCCAGTGTGGGAGAGAGGAGAAAGGGAAGGGGGGCACAGCAGGCAAAAGAAAGAAAGCGCCAGCCCACCAGCAGAGGCAGGTAAAAGACCCGCCTCTGCTGGCAGGCTGCCCCTCTCTTCTCAAACAAACTCTCTCTCTCAAATTGAGAGAGAGTTTGTTTGAGTGAAGTGAAGAAAGAAACACACGCACACACACACACACAAATTACTCACAATAAAAAATTACTTACAAATTAAATTACAATAATTTTGAATTCTTTTCCCCACCCTCCGTCTGACCCACACACCTTTTCCAGCTGTGTCACAGAGGATTTCAGCTCTCCTCTCATCCGCCATGATGAAAATGTAAAAAATGTAAAAAGAAAAAGGCAAGACCTTCTGCTTCCAGGGCAGGAGGCGAGAGAACCACGTGCCTCCTTTGCATAAGGAATTTTTCACCTTTTAACCCTTGCTTAACTCTGCTCAAGTGATCATAACGATAGTCTAAAGGAGGCACATGGTTCTCTCGCTTCCCCCTGCAGTTAATCACTAAGCAGAGTCATCCACTGTGAGTCTGGCAGCAAGTACCTCTGCCTTTTTTCTTTTAATTTTTTCTTCTTTTCATCATGACAGTGGTGAGGCCCTGCCTCCCCTGCCTCCCCTGACTGCACATCCCTGTTGAATATGTTATATAAAAATGTTCATTTTCAATGGGTAAATGAAATATTGATTTGTTTGTAATTTTAATGTGTCTTTATAGATATATTTTGAGCAACAAGAGCTACAAGAGAGACCAGAACTAAGGCAGGACTTCCCTGAGACCCTCCCCCACTCTCACTATAATCTCTTTCCCTCCTTCCTTTCCCTCCCTCCTTCCTTCCTTCTTTCTTTTCTTTTTCCTTCCCTCTTCATTCTCCTTCTTCCTTCCCCTCTTTCCTTATTTTTTTTACTTGCTCTCTTCCGATCTTTTTCTTCTCTTTCCTGTCCCTTCTTGCATGCTCAAATGCAAAAGGGGAAACATTTCTTTTGTTTTTAGTTTGTTTTGATAGCCCTCTGCCAGGGGGGAGACCCCCCCCCCCGCAAGCTCTTTTTTCACTGGCAGAGGGCTGCAGGAAGCTATCATGGCTGAAAATGGAGTGCAGGGCGGCCACCTGCATCCCTTGAGCTCTGTTTTAACTGGCAGAGTCCTTTGCCGTTTCCTGGCTGGCTTAGTGGGCCAGATTTAAGCAACCCATGGGCTGTATGTGGCCCCTGGGCCTTTGAGTTTGACACCCCTGATTTAGGTTGTACTTACATAACCAGAAAAAAACCAGGCCTGTCTGAAAACATCCCATTTAAATAAGACTGCTTTTCAAGGAGTCCCATGTTATGAGAAATCATTCCTGAGGGAATGGATTCTATTCTAAAGTATGGTATACCTTCATATTTAAGACCATATAGATTGTTCTGTCTCTACCCAGAAGTTGTAGAAAGAGACATCTGGATCTGCATTGGCTTCCTTCTTCTTTCTTTTTCTCTGAAGGCCTTCATTAATGAAGCCAGAATTCTCATGAATAAAATGCTTTAAAAGGCTGAACGCTAACATGGGGGAGGGAAAGGGGAACGATAAAAGGTCTTTGTATATGTCATCAAACAGTTGGATCTGGGTGCTGGAGAATGCAGGCTTTCTTCAACGTTATTCATCAGATTGGCTGCATTTCCCAGTCCTTGAAATCGTTTAATTACAGAATATTTTTAGTTACATATCTTGGCTAAGTGCTCTTCAGCATCATTCCTAAAATGTGGTCCTCCATAGACAAGGACAAAGCGAAAGGTGAATGCAATCAAAATGCCGTTGCTCAGTTCAAATAACATATTAGAAAAGCCCTGCCAAGGTAAATGCGATGTTTTTGTTTGCTGAATCCATTAAAAGAATGAAATTGAACTGGACAGTCATTGATATCATGTTTCCAGCATACTGTTCTGCTCTGGTTTAACTCTCTTTTACTTAAGATGAATGAAAAATATAGATGTCTGTGAAGTTTTTCTTTCATTATCTATGTACCTCAAGCATTGTCACACTTTCTTTTTGGGGGGATTTTTTTTTGATATGGATGATTTCATCAATTCTAGACAGTACTCAAACTTGTAATGGATTCCTGGAATAGAATTCCCAGCCCTGCATACATAATGCAGCTACATCTGGAGAGAGAGAAATTTTGGTCATGAACTACTTTGCTTTCTTTTTAAAGACTTCCTATCATTGCTGTTTCAGTGGAGAAAGAATGGAAGGTTCATGTAATACCTATACAAGACATAACCTAGGGTGCCTTTGGGTGGGGCAATTTTGACCTGGGACTATTTCCAGGCCCTTAACAGAAGGCTCAATTACTTAGAGTGGGTCATTGTTCTCACTCTTCAAGCCAAGTGATATATGAAGACATGGCTTTGCATAAAACTGTCCTCAAAACTACCTTTAATTGTTTCCTGGGTTTTCAATTCCTGTGAAAATATATATTTCTTTTTATTGTCTTCTTAGAATGCCATCTTTTTCTTGCTTTCAATTCGTAGGTGGGTTTCTTCACTCATATTTATTGTTACAAAATAGTGCCCAATGATAGTCTATTTTGTCTGTTTTGTGTGTTTCGAGCTCATCTAAAGCCCCTTTACGTGATTTCCTTCTCTCAGAAAATAGTCTCTCAGAAAACATTTTGACATGAAATGAGCTGCCCCCATTCTGTGTCTCAGCAGAGAGGCTGGACAATATTTGTGTACATTTGCAATTGGGGCAGTTTCAGAACAACAACTGATGGATACCCAGCCATCCCCTCTTCTTCCTCCCATGGGTCAATTTCTAATAGGAACCTCCAATCCCCATCACTCTACTGAATGCATGTTGGGATAGGTTGAGGAACTTTTCTCACTGAATATTTGTCTGTCTGTCTGCCTGCCTGCCTGCCTGCCTTTCTGTCTGTCTATATTTTACATGGCTTCCCAACTCTGAATGGTTCACAACGATAACAAAAACAAAAATACAATACAATACAAAATAAAACAAGAAATCCAAGAAAACCCATTCTCTCCAGTCCATCAATCAGGCTCCAACCCAGTGGTGGGTTGCTTCAGGTTCAGCCCAGTTTGGCCAAACCAGTCGTAGTGGCGGCAGGAGGCTCTGCCCATTCACCCAGATGCTTTTGCGCATGTGCAGAAGCATCCCACATGTTGGAGCATGCCTGAACTGGTAGAAAAAAAATTGGTAACCCACCACTTCTCCAATTTTACCATATCATAGCACTTGTGGGAAAATTTATTTATTTTATTTATTTGCACGATTTATAGGCCGCCCAATCCCAAAGGAGTCCGGGCGGAAAAGTTGGCTCTTTATGACTTTTTGGAAGGTCAAAGGAATGAGGGCCTGCCAGGTTCTAGGGTAAAGGGAGTTCTAAAGGGGGTTCCACAGAGTAAAGGTTGCCTCAGAAAAGGCAGCTTTTCTAAGTCTCACTAGATGATAATGTGCTACCTGGAATGCAACTGCCTACTTGATTTGGTGAGAGGGGCAAGTACCTTTAGAGAGAGACATGATCCTGCAAATGGTGCCCATGTCATGTAAAATTTTATGGTAATAACCTGCTCCTTGACTAGCACTCAGAAAGAATCTGGGAGCTAATAGGGAATTACACAGCAGCGGTGTAACACAGGTAGACTGAGAGGTGCACAGCATAATGTGAGCTACTGCAATCTGGACCAATTTTAACTTCTGGGGAGTCTTCAAAGACAGCCACATCTACAGCATAATGCAATAGTCCAAGTGTGAAATGACTAAGGCATTGTCAGGCATGCCTCCTTCAGTAACCAAGAAAGAAAACTCCCAACTCCATTGTTTATGGAATTAAAAAGTACTTTTACTGGTTATGAAAAGATAGCAGTGAAAGTAAAGCAAGATCTGAGTCAGAAAGGCGCGAACCCATACATATCAAACATTTACTCAGCCCCCTCCCTCTAACGACCCCACCCCCATTGTCCAATCTGCAACTCCCTTAGGTGTCATGTGGGTTGCATCTCCAGAAAGCATCATCAGGTTGGTATGCAGGATGGTTGGCCTTGGCCAGGTCCAAACATTGGCCACCAGCATGTGCAGAAGATGTTGAGAAGAAAACTCCCTTTTCCATATCAACTCCTGTACCATTTATTCCCATCCCAAATACCATGTCCCCACCTTCCCCGTTTCTATGGCAGCCGAAAGCAAGTAAGCGAAGCAGAGGCTGACAGGCATGATTGACCATGAACATGACCACCAAGTCCATGAATGGTTGCAATTGATGCACATATTTTGTAAAGGTTCCCCTAGCCATGGCTGCCATCTCCTCTTTGAAGGTCCTCCTGGACTGTGAGTCCAGGAGGACCTTCAAACTGTGCACCAGCAATATCTGATGATAATATATTACCAGATCTGGCATAGAGGGCAGAGCCCCAAAGCCACGCTAGGGCTATGTTAGAACTAATCCCTTTTATCCAGACCTCCACAATTTCCAGGCGTATCTGCATTGAAATGATGTCACATACCTGGCCAAGGATTGAGATGTATAGTTGGGCAACATCAATATACTGATGATATTGCCACCCCATGCTGTTGAAAGACCTCACCCAGCAGTTTCATGTAGATGTTAAAGCTGAATATGTCAAAAGAATGTAATATCTTTACAGCCCTGAGATTCCTAACATTACAGGGACCTAGGCTAACTCTCTTTCATGCTACCAGCACAGAGGTGGGTTCCTACCAGTTCGCACCTATTCGGTAGAACCGGTTCGTCAAATCTACTGAACCAGTTAGAAGAGGTTCTACCAGTGGACCCGGAAAGCAGGCCACACCTACAGAAGAGGTTCCAAATTTTTTTGAAACCCACCACTGGTCCTTGGATATGATTATTCTACACTATCATGCTCATATTTATAAAACTCAGTGCCTCTGTGAAAGGTAAGGATGACTACTGCGTTTGTGGTGCAATCAGAACATTGCATGTGTTGAAGTTGTTTTAACGCAAACCAAAGATGCTTTTTAAAAAACAAGTTTACATCATATTCTTATGCATGCCAGTGCTGTGTGTGAGGTAATTTAAGGTGGTTCTGACAAGTGTCGTCGGCATCTTCATATCCGGTCACATGGGCGGCAAGCCACTCCCATCCAGTCACATGGGTGGCAAGCCACTCCCACAAAGTAGGCCACACCCACAGAGTAGGTTCGAACAATTTTTGAAACCCACCACTGTACCAGCACCATCCAGAGAGAAAAGAACAACTGCAAAACAAGGCCTTCCATTCCCAATCCCTAAATCTGGTACAGAATGATACCATGGAAAATGTATTCCCCCCACCCTTTAGAGGGGATGATGATTGGTGGCAGGATGCAAGCTGACAGAAAAAAATGGATGCCAACAGCCTGACCGTTGCCATATCTCAGCAACTGAGCCAGGAGTTTGTTGTCTCACAGAAAACAGCACAGATTTCTTCAGGAGAGTGATTTTTCTCTACTTGGAGAAGTCATCTACTGGCTAACCACAAAATGGAGGACTCTGCTTTAGACAAACATACAAATAACAAACATTCTCTGACCTCGAGTTGATTGGAATTGGTCAGTATCAACACTGAATAAATAAAGGTAAAAATTATCTGAATTTCCATTCTGTAAATCAATAAGTTGCAGCAGGCTGTTGTCTTGACATCTGGCTACAAGGTTTTGATGACAGTGAATGACAAGGTTCCAAAGAAAATACTTTGAAGTGGAATCTATGTGAGTCCTGTGGAGCCCTTTGGTTTGTTGATTTTCTCTGTGGTTGATCTTTCTCTATGGTGGGTCTTCTGCAAGATAAATATCTCCATGACTGAACTACAAAGTAAGAAGGAGTGTGTAGTCACAGTAACCCTGGTCATGGAAGCAAAGGGATTGAAGGGATGGTTCTGCAGCAGATCTGTTGGTGTAAATCATTGCTTTCTAATAACTCTTCTTCATGTGAACTAGTGTGTCCACATGGTAAATCTTCTTCTAGGAAAACACTGCTTTCCTTCTGGAATACCTTGAAGTAGATTCTGCCTGCCCTATCTCAACTCCTCTGGGTTAGCTGCTAATGAGATGGAGTTCCATTATGAGGACATGACATCTGCAAAAGTAAGTGGACCATTTTGTTGTTATAATATGCAAGCTGTGTAAGTGATCCTTTCCACTCCACTGGCTAGTCATCTGGCATCTTTCAGGACTTGGTTTTTTTTTTTTTGCATCTCTTTGGTGCTTCTGCTTGGTAAAAAGTTGTCTTTTAGGAAGAAGCACATGACCCCCGCCAAAAAAAACATTTCTGTTTTATATAGAATAAATGCAATAGTAATGTAACCCTTTTAAAGCTAGAGATCTCTACTGACCATTCAAGTGATCTTTTCAAGGTGTCTCCAGATGGTTTGCCAGATTTTCTTTTATCTAGTTTCAAAGGAAGCTGGCCTGAGATTCAGAGAGAGAGAAGAGGGGGAAATACAGTGGAATAGACCTCTACTTTTCAGCCATGGTTGTTTGTCAAATAACCATCTTCTTTCCAGCATCCAGTTCAGATTGGTTGGTGATAGCCATGTGTCAAGAAAAGGGGAGATGGGAGAAGGGAGGAGAGGGAGAGGGGTAGGGAGGGAGGATATGAAACTAGGCTGGCAGGAAGATCACACTGTTTTAAAACAGGGATCCTCAACCCCTGGGACTGACACCAGGCCGTTGCATGCCAGAAACTGGGCCACACAAATAAGCGAAGCCCCCTCTATGGGATGCAGGCAGCACATGAAACCACATCCCTTTTGGTCTGTGGAAAAACCTCTCTCCATGGAATTGGTCACTGGTGCCCAAAAGATTGTGGCCTCTGTTTTAAAAGACTTCAACAGACAAGCAGAAATTCTGGTTGTTCAAAAAAGCTCAAAAAAAGAAATGCTAGAACCACCATTTTAGTTAACGCCTTCTGACTAATGAGCACAAACATGGAAGCAAGTTTGTTTCCTGACTGACCTTTGTTCCTCTGTTTACAGCTGAACAGCACTTAAGTAGTCTTATCAGCCCAAACCTATTGATAAAATAAAATATGTGGGAAGAAAAGGAGAATTCCGGACTCTTGTTCTAATCCTCAACTATGACTCCTAAATCTCTGCAAATAAGGGAGGGAAGTTGGGAACAATCTCCTTCTGTACGGTTTGATGACTTAAACGGTTTCAAACCAGCTTGAAAGATAGGGGGAAGAAGAGACAAAAAAGAAAAACCTCCTCCTTCTCATCCCTAGCTGAGATTGTCATTGTGGTTGTTTGTTTAAGCCAGTCCTCTTGAAAAAAACAACCTTAATATTTGTAGAAGTTGAAGCCATAGGACCATTGATTTCTCTGTCTTCTGAATGAAAACTGACAAATCTATAGATCGTCTCTTGTGATGCTTGGAGGTTCTTTGGTTTCATTAAAGGCAAGCTAGCTAATCCTCCAACAATGTAGGATCAGTAGTCAAGCATCCCTATTATTATAATAAGCAAAAATGCCCCAAAGCTCATTGTACATCCAGCATCTACAGCCAACTCGTTCTCATTAACAGTGGGGAATGTTCCCTCTGCCCTTGCCTTGCAAGGCAGTCTGATTTGCTGCTTTGGCTGGCAGAAAAT